>NC_091309.1:39288582-39328582 GCF_038502225.1 Cherax quadricarinatus
GACTTTGCATTTGGCAGGGTTGAATTCGAGAAGCCAGTTGCTGGTCCACGTGTCCAGCCTGGCAGGTCTCTTTGAAGGCCTGCCTGATCCTCATCTGATTTAATTCTCATTAATTTCACATCATTTGCAAACAGGGACACCTCTGAGTCTATCCCTTCCATCATGTCATTCACATATACCAAAAATAGCATTGGTTCTAGGACCGACCCCTGTGGGACCCTGCTCGTCACAGGTGCCCACTGTGATACCTCATCACGTACCATGACTCGTTGTTGCCTCCCTGTTAGGTATTCTCTGATCCATTGAAGTGCCCTTCCCGTTATACGCACCTGATCCTCAAGTTTCTGCACTAATCTCTTGTGAGGAACTGTGTCGAAGGCCTTGCAGTCCAAGAAGATGCAATCAACCCACCCCTCTCTCTTATCTCTTATTCTGTTACTTTATCATAAAACTCTAGAAGGTTTGTGACACAGGATTTGCCTTCCATGAAACCGTGCTGGTTGTCATTTGTACTTTTGTTCCGTTCCAGGTGCTCCACCACTCTCCTCCTGATAATCTTCTCCTTGACATTGTATACTATTCACGTAAGAGACACTGGTCTGTAGTTTAGCGCCTCTTTTCTGTCTCCTTTTTTAAAAATGGGAACTACATTTGCCGTCTTCCATACCTCAGGTAGTTGCCCAGTTTCAAGGGATGTGTTGAAGATGTGGTTAATAGGGTACACAGCATTTCTGCTCCCTCTCTAAGGACCCACGGGGAGATGTCCGGTCCCGTTGCTTTTGAGGTATCAAGGTCACTTAGCAGCTTCTTCACCACCTCTTCAGTTGTGTGTATGTCATCCAGCACTTGTTGGTGTATTCCCTGTTGGTGTCCCCCTCTGTCCTGTCTTCCCAGAGCCCTTCCTGTCTTCACTGTGAATAGTTCCTTAAATCTCTTGTTGAGCTCCTCACATACCCCCTGATCATTTTGTGTGAGTTCCCCACCTTCTTTCCTCAGCCTGATCACCTGATCTTTGACTGTTGTCTTTCTCCTAATGTGGCTATACAGCAGTTTTGGGTCAGACATGACTTTTGATGCTATCTCGTTTTCATATTGTCACTAGGCCTCCCTCCTTATCTGTGCATACTCGTTTCTGGCTCTTCGACTGATCTCTTTATTTTCCTGGGTCCTTTGCCTTCTGTACCTCTTCCATTCTCTAATGCACTTAGTTTTTGCCTCCCTACACCTTCGGGTAAACAAAGGACTCACTTTGGTCTTACCATTAATTCTGTTGCCCTTTGGAACAAACCTTTCCTCTGCCTCCTTGCATTTTGTTGTTACATATTCCATCATTTCCTTTACTGACTTTCCTACCAGTTCTCTGTCCCACTGAACCTCCCGCAGGAAGTTTCTCACACTTATTTAGTCTCCCCTTTTATAGTTTGGCTTTTCCCAGTCGACTCCTGTTACACTCTCCACTCGCAGCTCTATGTAATCAAAGCTCAGAACCATGTAATCGCTAGCTCCAAGGGGCCTCTCATATGTGATGTCCTCAATGTCTGAACTGCTCAGGGTGAACACAAGGCCCAATCTTGCTGGTTCATCCTCCTCTCTCTCTCTGGTAGTGTCCCTGACGTGTTGATGCATGTGGTTTTCCAGTACCACATCCATCATCTTGGCTCTCCATGTGTCAGGGCCCTCGTGAGGCTCCAGGTTTTCCCAGTTAATCTCCCTATGGTTGAAATCACCCATAACCAGTAACTTTGCTCTGCACGATTGAGCTCTTCATACCACCTCAGCCAGTGTGTCCACCATCACTGTTGTTCTCTTCATATTCCTCTCTTGGCCTCCTGCAGTTCTGTGGTGGGTTATACATCACTGCAATGACTACCTTATGTTCCCCAGACTGAATTGTAGCTACTATGTAGTCCCTTTCTCCAATCTCGCCCATGCCTTCCATTTCCTCAAAACTGCATCGGTTTTGTATGAGTAGTGCAACCCCTCCTCCCCCTCTGCTCCTTCTGTCTTTCCTCAGGATCCGATATCTCGGTGGGAAGACTACATCTGTTATTGTCTCAGTGAGTTTCGTTTCTGTGACTGCTATGAAGTCTGGGGACTTCTCATTGACTCTTTCATGCCACTCGTATTTATTTGTTTATCCATCTGCATTCATTTGCCACACCTTCAACTTATCTGTCACGGTGGTCCTGGGAAAATATTGGGGTTGGGGGAGTGGGAGCCCTGGAGGGGGCATATAGGGGCTTGCAGTGTGGGTGGGGTTTGTGCTGGGGAGGGTGAGGGCAGAGTGCCCTTGGGGAGCTGCTGTAGGGTGGGGTTTTTGATGTGGGGGTGGGGGAGAGGGAACAGTGTGTGGGGTTTTGCATAGATTGTTTAGTTGCATTGGGGTTGTCGCAGTTTGGGTGGAGTTTGTGATGGGGGGATGGGGGCAGAGTGCCCATTAGGGACTGCTGTAGGGGTGGGGTTTGTGATGGGGGTGGGGGCAGAGGGAACAGTGTGTGGGTTTTTGTTTAGATTGGTCATTTGCTTTGGGGTTGTTGTGGTTGGAGCCCTTCTGCGGGTGTTTCTGTAAGGTGTGTTTGCCCTTCCATCTGAGTCTGGGTTCTGCTCATCTTCATCAATGCATCTTGTTCCTCCTTTCGTCTTTCCACCCTCTCTTTCAGTGTCATCCTTTCTTCTTGTGTTCTGTCGCAATCGAGGTACACACTCCAGTACTCAGGTTTGTCCCTCAGTCGTGCTTTCTCCTGCAGGATCCTGGTTTGAGCTGATTCTGCCTTGAAGATTACTTTGACCGGCCATGTCCTTCCACTCGCAAACCACCCAATTTGTCACCAGGGTCATGTCTCCCTCACCTATTGCTTTCATGATACCTTCGATTGCTTTCTTCTTCTCCTGGTTTCTTTCATCGTAGGTTTCGCCTTCGACTTCTCGGAGCCTGTAGACAAACACTGACCTTTCCCTCTCCTCCCACTGTGTCTCCCTTTGTATCCTCTGAGGTGTTTTAGTTCCTTCCATTGAAACGTTCCTACCTTCAGTCCCTGCCCTTGCTGCAGCCCCTATGCTCAGTGGACTGTCTTTCCTGCTCACCTGTTCCTTGCCACTGCAGTTGTCTGTTGGAGTCTCTGCATGTGTCATACTCCTTCATTGTCTACAGGTCTCTAAATTGTGCACATCTTTTCCTGGATCCCTGCAGTCCCCTTGTCTGTGACTGGTATAGATGTTTCTGATGTCATGTCTGTGCTGTCATTTGTCTCTCTAATCTGTTTCAGGTTTCTTAGTTCCTCATCTAAGCACTTGATCTTATCTTCTGCTGCTAAGACTTGTGGTCCCCACTTCCTGCTCTCCTCATCTATCCTCTCCATTTTCTTGCCAAGCTCTGCTAGCTAGTGTGTGTGTGGGGGGGGGGGAAAGCACTAAGAGGGTCGTTTTCTTCTTGAAAATGTATATGGTATTTACCTCCCACCTTTTCTAGTTCGGTCATCTAACTGCATCTTGGCGTGTGGGTCACTTCACCCTCCGTCCGCTATTCACGACTCCGTCTTTGACCAGTCAATCTTTAGGTGATGGCTGGCAGCCGTGTGTAGCAAGTGTAGCCGGCGGTGTGAGGCTGTCGTGTGGTGTGTGTCATTCAACAAGTGCGCCTCGAAGGTTCTCTTTAAGGCGCCCTCAGTGTGGAGCGTGTTCACTGGGATTGCAATAAGTATTCCATAAGGCGACCCGAGCCTTCACCTCTGACCTACACGGGTGGTTCTCCTATATGAATACACCATTGGCAGGCTGTGTTTTGGTACGAATATGAGAGTGTTACACCTCTGGCTTCTTACCTTGTGTGGCCACGCTGATGACGCAGGTGTCGCAGGAAGTCTTGCCTCCTGCTGATGGTGCTGAGAGTATAAATTTACCTAGGTTTTGTATTTTTGGCCCTTGTTGGTGCATGTGCGGACAGTGTTATCATCCTCATAAATCGAGTATTGACGAACTCTCCAATATGCTTTCAAATCTCATAAACTGAGCTTCGTCTGATATTTTCTCTCCCTTGGGTCGTAATTGTTTTTGTCCTTTGTGTCGTGGATTCCATTCATGATTTCCTTGATCCTTTTTTCATCTGTTCGTATTTCATATCATACACACATCTTTAATCGGTTTGGAGGGTTCTACTTCATTCATATTCCGTCCTGAGAATATAAAGGAAACAAGACGTGCATTGATAGAAAACTTGTCTTTTCAAACATACCTGCCCCTCAAGGAAGGTTCCTTGATGTTGGTGAGGGGCTCTTGATTTAGGGAATTGGATCTGTGCTCCAGTTCCCCGAATTAAACCTGAATGCCTTCCACATCCCCCCCAGGCGCTGTATAATCCTCCGGGTTTAGCGCTTTCCCCTTGATTATAATAATAATAATAATAATAATCAAACATACCTGCACATTATTTTTTAATAAATGCCGCAGCTTAAGATATTCACACCTATTTCACCGTATCTTATGATTTCACTTCTGTATTTGGGTAATATTGCCTCTTGCACTAGGTCTTACAGAAGGCCACACCTATTTGATTGTTGTCTGTTTTTATTTTTATTATACTATAGTATGGTTTATTGATTCATATTTTCATTTGACATTTATTAATATTTTTTTCAGTAATACTGGGTAATATTGAGTAATGTTGTTTTATTTATTTGCTTTAAAAAGCAAAGTTAACAATCCTCCATATGCTTCTGTGGTGAATAAGACACAAGACACACACGCAACACCTTGGTATCTTTCAGTAAGATACGTTTCGCTCGCCAACAGACTTGTATACGGTAAATGGAAAATTAGTGGTCAGGCTGAGTTTTGACGGAGTAGCAGTAGGGGTAATATAAGAAAACACGGGGGTATTACTGTGGATGAGTGTTTATCCGATTGCCGTGTCTTTGCAGTTTAAGATTAACCAAGCCAGACCTTCAGAGATATTGAAACTTTGTGTTCTCTACTAGGATGTTTGATGTAACAATTAATTGAAGATTCCAAACATCTTCGGTTTTAGAGTGGTTTTTTCTTGATTATTTGAGCCCTGTTAATGTATCCATGACAGCTAATACAACACGTACATTTTTCATCTCTCTACTACATGTACATTTGTGTTTAAATATCTTCAGGTTTCGCCAGTATTAACTTTATCGTAGTTTCCACCTGAAATCGGGTAAACTCCGGCGTTGTAGTGGGTGGTTGTGATATTTTCCTGGTGAGATCCTTGGTGGTGGTGGTAGCAGCAGCGACTTGGATTTTTCTCTGTGCTAAAATAAATATTTTGAGCTACACTGTTGTTTGGCAAAACAAATAACCCGTACATAGAGAGAAGATTATGACGGCATTTCGGTCCGACAAGTCACACGGACTTGTAAATGATCCAAGGCGGACCGAAATGTCGTCATAAGCTTCTCTCTCCTATGGTTATTTGTGTATTGTTCCAGTCATGGTATTGTGCCTTTTTGTTAAATATTTGTTGTTGGTGTACTCTGTCTTAGTAGTGTTGTAAATAAGTGTTTTCTGCTTAAAGTAATTGCTAGTCTCCTGAAATGTAAATTGGTGAATGCTCATTGTAATGAAAGCAAATTTTTCTTTTAAATACTTTACAACTGACGGCTCCAAGAAAGACTTCATTCATTCCGTATTTCGTTTCGGCGTCAAAGCAGGCATAAAATTGCACGAGGTCTTTATTTGTAAGTTTGCTATGTAATTGGTATATGGCTTTTCTCCTTTATACAAAGGCACATCTAGCAATGAGAGTTTTCGATTGCCTTCTAAAGAGTGAAGGAAATTGATGGTTATAAATGGGTGAGATCTTCCTGTAGTTTCTCAGATGTCACGTCCATTTTCACGGAGCATCCACCACACATTCCACTGAACTCTTACCACGCTAAGTGAAGGTCAGTCCTAGTTTTCCTATCCATATCTGCCAAAGATTTTTGCCAACCCTGTTGAGCTGTGTGTCCTGCACAACTTCTTCCTCAAAAGTTCACTTTCAGGCAGCAAATTGACATGGTGTACATGAATGGAATACAATATTAACAAGATGAAAATAAGACACATGTGCGATATCTGGGTATCTTTAATTGTAGACGTTTCGCCAACCAGTGGCTTTATCAACACAGATTCTAGGACGTAACTTGAAGACAGTAAAACTGTATACAAAACATGAGGTAATCAGTCCCTCAACCTTGGAGTTGGTATGTAGAGCACCGTAGTTGAAGAGATTCTGGAGCACAAGCCAGGAGACTGGGGCTTAAAAGCGTCAGTGGAAAGGGACGGGTAGCAGACGGTAGGCGGGATTCCCCAGTGGAAGTAGGTCCTACCCAAGGGATGGGTTAATGGTAGTAGTAGTCACAGTAGCCGTGAAGGAGGTTATGTAGATGTCATCTTGTCGGTATTGTATACCATTCATGTACAACTTGTCAGACACTACAACATCATGGAGTCTTGGTTCAGAGGACATCTACATAACGTCCTTCACGGCTACTGCAACTACTACTACCACTAACCCATCCCTTGGGTATGACTTACTTCCACTGGGTAATCCCGCCTACCAGCGACTATGCCCTCGTCTGCTACCCATCCCTATCCACTGACGCCTATTTAAGCGCCAGCCTCCTTGCTTGTGCTCCAGAATCTCTTCAACTACGGTGCTCTACACACCAACTCCAAGGTTGAGGGACTGATTACCTCATCTTTTGTATATAGTTCTACTGTCTTCAAGTTACGTCCTAGAATCTGTATTGATAAAGCCACTGGTTGGCGAAACGTCTACAGTTAAAGATACCCAGATGTCGCACATGTGTCTAATTTTCAAATTGACATGGCGATAATCAGAGCAGTATTGCATTGATTAGACTGCATATCACCATGTCAATTTGTTTAAGACTCGCCTTGAAGCTGAGGGATTTGCTATCATCATTCCAAACATCACTTGGCTCTATCATGTCTTGATCATCACACCCTGGCGTTTAGACAGGAAACTACAGAAAGATCTCAACGATGTAGAACTTTTTTTAGATTGTATAGAAGCAGGTAAAGAAGATTTATTACAAAGTAGATCACAAGCCTGCATATAAAGAAGACTTGTATGTTTTATGACAGCTATGAAATTACGGCTAGTAACTGAATTGTTGGAGCTATTGGGATTTATAGCAGGAAGAACCTTAATGAAGGATGTTCGAATACACTACTGCAATAAGAAGGTACTTTTAATTACTTTTAATTTTCGTTTTGATTTTGCCTATAACTCGAGTCCTCATCCAGTTGACTAACTTTCCAACGCAGGTGTACGATATCTAGACCAAGATTCTAGGAGAAATTGACGTGTGAAGATGCCTTATGACCTAAATTGACAAATCTATTCTCAGCATCCTAGAATGGCTGGTATAACTTGCTAAACTCAGCGGTTTAGCTTCAGACGTGCAAAGAAAGTGTCACTTAATTTGACAACAATGAAGAGTGAATTTCAAGTATGTAGATGCAGACTTGCCTAATCTGTGTATAAAGTAGTGTGCTTTTTTCCCGCTAAATCATGCTAGATTTCAGTATACATCTGAACGGCTTAATTATTTAATGGTTGACGCGTCTTACTGCCAGTATAGTACCCATTAAACTTTGTTTATTGTCTGGCAAATATGTCAATTTTTCACTACTAGTGTGGTTTTCTGAATGCAAGGATATCACTGTTATTGGCTGGCTAAGTCATTTATATTCAGTAACTAAAGAATGCTACTTCTGATCGGCTTCAAACTATTAATGGTGATGCATTCTGTAAGAAAGATGATGCCCCATAAGTTTAATCTGTGAAGATGTAAATTTGAAATTTTATTAATATTGTTAGAAAACTGGAATCAGATCAGTTACTGGAGAATGCTGTTTCTGGTTGGCTTTAAATTTTTGGTTGACTTTATTAAAAGAAACCTTGGTGTTCACTTTGAGCTGTGTAAATTTCAGTTTGTCAGTTTTATTAAATTGTTTCCCCATGAAATAACTAAAGAATGCTTCTTCTTATCGACTTCAACAAAAAAGTTGGCGTATCTTAATTGGAAATAACAAAAAAGGCACAATACCGTGACTGGAACGATACACAGATAACTCGCACTTTGTCAATGGTCCAAGTCGGACCGAAACGTCGTCGTAAGCTTCTCTTTTATGTGCGGGTTATTTGTGTTTAATTGGAAACATTTCTGTATAGATCTTGTGCTCTGGGGGTGTCAATTTGCCAATTTTTAAAACCAGTTTTATCAAGTTGGATATAACTAACAAAAATTAAAATCAGAGTTTTTTTAGGATTGTAAAGAATTTGAAATAAAATATTAATGAGAAAAGAAAGCCGAGTAAAATAAAATTCACGTTTTTCAGTTTAACGAGGATAAACTTTCCTATTTTGAGAACATTTTCACATTTTCCTATTCTCTAAGATGTTGATTTATTACCCGAGAACATCTTATTCGATCACCTTCACATTTTCAAGGATGGTGCACTGTATGTAGAGCAACATTCACAGGACCAGTTGTATGTGTAGTACCTCTGGACAGTGTTACATAGGCCATTCCTAGTTTTTATATCCATGTGATAACTGGAGAAGACCTTTGGTGACCTTCAGAATCTCAGCTGTTGTATTCTAGAAAGTTAGTGTATTTAATAGAATGTGTAGGGGATGTATTGCTATATTGTTTTTATCACAAAATGCTGGTGAAGGATTCTTAAAGAAATTTTACTTACGTTTCCCTTCCTCGCTGGAATCTGAATGGCTCTCATTCCACACATACTATATAACCTCTGCGGTTTTTCCCTGATGTAAAAAGATATAAAAAAAAACTGTGAACAATGTCAATCCTTAGTTTTTTTTGATGAATTTCATGAAATTGATGAAACCCCTTTTTTGGGTGGGGGGGGGAGAGTATAGGCTGTTTATGTGCAAATTGTGTTGGATTCTTTGCGATACTTCGAAAATGTATCTTCTGATCAACTTTAAAATCTAGTGCTGATGTGTTTCCCTCAGGAAGCTTCACCTTGACTTTAGGTCGTTAGGTTTCATGTGCCAGGTTTGTTAATCAAATTGATTTCTGTAAAATAACTGGAGAATGTCACTCTAATTAGAAAGTCACGTTCTATCTTTATTGAATTATCCTACTTAGTTAAACTTACATTTTGTATCTTTGTGTCTATAATATGTGTTCCCTAGAAACCATTGTAAAACATTTGTGCGATATATACTCAGTGCTTAAATTAAATGTAATTACTTTCTTACTTATCTACGTACTTTTATGCTACTCAGTCTTAGAGAAAATGTTAAATTGATCTGCTTGGGTGCATCCCAATTTGCTGTTTCTTATTGAAGAAATTGGGTAGTTGGAATATTGGTTTCCATGCAATAATTTCTGAATGTCACAACCTATTAGCTTTAATTTTGGGAAATAAATGGTATAAAATACCGACACAATGGAATAATAAACACATAAGCATTATAATGTAATCTTTATTGACAAAGTTTCGCCCACACAGTGGACTTTATCAAGTCACAAACAGATCTGAATGTTGAAGAATTGAGACACTTATGCAACACATGGGAATCTTTATTGAAGAAACGTTTCGCCACACAATGGCTTCATCAGTCCAATACAAAGTAGAAGTGGGTAAGGAGAGTAGAAGTTTGAGGTAATCAGTCCCTCAACCTGGAATCGATGTGTTCAGTCCATCACTCTTGTAGGAAGTGCAGCAGAGGGCCAGAGAGGTGGCTTATATACTGTGGTGAGATGAGTTGAAGCAGGAGGAGGCGGGATCACAGTGGGACCTGCCACTAGTGTGGACTGAATGGACTGAACACATCGATTCCAGGTTGAGGGACTGATTACCTCAAACTTCTACTCTCCTTACCCACTTCTACTTTGTATTGGACTGATGAAGCCATTGTGTGGCGAAACGTTTCTTCAATAAAGATTCCCATGTGTTGCATAAGTGTCTCATTTCTTGAACTTGTCGGTTTTCAAAACCATTCATCAGATCTGATTGTGACTTGATAAAGGCCACTGTGTGGGCGAAACGTTGTCAATAAAGGATCACATTATACTATTTGTGTTTATTTTTCCAGCTTTAACTTGTGTGTGGTTTCAAGCTAAATATGCTTGTGTATTTTAAGGTATTGTTTCATCGAGATAAATATCTACTCAGTTTAATTTTAAAAAATAATGTTTTTTAGTGGACTGAATTAAATTTGTCGTATGCATGTCCTGGATTAACATTTGTATTGAAGAAATTTTGATATTACTTTGTATTTGTGAACGCCTCGTCTGATCTGCTTCATAACCTCGCTGCGTTTACCTGCACTGCAAACTTATGCTGCCTCTGCACTGTTGCACTCGCCTGCACTAAGCTACAAGAGACTGGGGGTTGTGCAATACACGGATACCTTTCTGGGATCGCACAGCGACTGAAACATCTAGTTTCTAACACAACTGGGACACAAACGACCAAATACAAGTGTAGCTCTCAACATTTCTCATGCTTTAGACAAAGGTAATGTTAATATGAATTTGAGGTGTGCCAGTATGATCAGTATAAGGACGTTTTGGGTCCTTCAGTCATACAAATGAAGCCACCCACGCGTCCACTACGCTGCTACATGGCACGTCGACCTGACCACCACCACTCTTGTTGACCTATATATAGTAAGTCTTATTTCTAATATCTCTGCATTAGGTTGATGACGCCCTCGGTGAATAAAGCATGTCTTAAAGGTAGTCACGTATTACTTATGTCTTATCATTTTTAATGCCTGAGATCAAAGATGCACAATGTACGTGTATACATCACTAATAGCTAAAATTAACGATGTATTTCGGTCGCCGTGAGATCCGAGGAAGGTATGTCCATATTCAGTAATCCCAGTCCCTTGTGCCTCACTGAACGTGATTGGAATAGTGCAGAGTGCGGCGTAAGTTGATAATGCAGTTAAATATTAGCGTTGAGGATCTGAAGACACTCATAAGTCATAGGGAAGATCAAATCCAAATTTCTTCAATGAATTTTTAAATTAGGATATATACAGTTTGAATCTAATTGAACTCTTTCAAAGTGATCAGTACCGTAAAATGGTGTATTATCGGGTTATGAGCATGGAAAGTTGGAAGCCAGACTGTCATATGCGGCAGTATTTCAATTTTTCCAGTTTCCTCCTAAAAATGCAAACTTGCACCTGTGAATGTTAAAATCAGTCCAGAACTTTCCCTAAGTAAGATTGACCTCCTTTTAAGATAGTCACATTTAATCTTAGTGTACATAACATACATATGTTTTAGAATGGTCTTGAGGGCACACACATGTTGTAGACACATAATAGAACAATAAACTGATTTAAGCTAAGATAACCGTATTACTTGGAGTTTACCTAGAGAGAGAGAGTTCCGGGGGTCAACGCCCCCGCGGCCCGGTCTGTGACCAGGCCTCCTGGTGGATCAGAGCCTGATCAACCAGGCTGTTACTGCTGGCTGCACGCAAACCAACGTACGAGCCACAGCCCGGCTGATCAGTCAAACTGTGAATTATTGTTGATGAGAAATTCTCCAGATTTTTTTTTTTCACAAAAATTAGTTTGATTAATTAAACTGGCATAGGATAACTTACACAACCCGACATCAGCAGAGTATTTCTATTGAAGAAAACACATGAATGCACAACGTTTAACGCTGACCACAAAATGCTTTTTCCGTTTATTGCACAGAATCCAGCAAAATTTGTGCCTCCGCAGCCTTACACACGAAACCTTTCATCCACCCATTAATGTCATACGATGCATCAGCCGTTGAAGACTGATACCGTTCAGAAGTGTTAAATTTTAATCAGAAGAAAGCTGTGGGTCCTGAACACCTGCTGCTGGACTGAGGGACTGACCTCTTCAGTTTTTTATAGTCCCTATATTGTATTGATAAAGCCATTAGTTGACGAAACGTCCCCAAAATATAGATACCATTATGTTGCACATGTAATTCTTCAACTGTTATGACGGCTTCCTCTTGTATTACTGGAACTTCAAGGGCCGGAGAAAATTTCCTTAGCTAATATTAACACGGGCGCGGCATAATCAATCAAGGATCTAATATACGCTGTGACATCATTCTCACTATTGTTAAATTAATACAATAATAGTGGTGGTGGTACTCAGCAACAGCTCTGAGGGCATTTAGCCTATCTTTGTATTTCTTATTCAGTTATATGGTGGATTTACGAAAGGGTAAATCGCCTCTTACACCGAGTGTCCATGGGTCAGTCCCCGTCATGGGTGAAACATTGAACATGTTTTGTTTCCTTACACCTGCTGTCCCTGTTCACCTAGCAGTCAGTAGGTACCTGCTTGTTAGTCGACTGATTTGGGTCGCATTCTTTGGGGACAAAATTGAACGACTCCAGTGGAAATAAGAGTCCTCGATGACGCACTGATTTTCTTGGGTTATCCTGGGTGGCTAACTCTCCAGGTTGAAAATACAAATATTATCTTACAGCAAGATGTATAATATTTAACGTATCTGATCTTTTCACCCTTTAAACAGATGGATTGGGCATGTTGTTTGCTTGTCAAAGTCTTAGTTTTAGATGGATGAAGATATGACGAGGCCTAGTCGATTACAAATTACCCAAAATTTGTTAAGAATGGTACTCATTATCTTGTGTTCTGTTGTATGGATCGTGATGTCATCAGCGTAGCTTTGAACGGTATGTTTAGGTGAAGTAGGTTGAGTGTGAATTATGAACATTTCTCGAGTCTCGCATTTGAAACCTTGGCAGAGAAGAGGGAATAGTATTGTACTTGATAGGTAACGTAATGTCCAAATAAGTTATCATCAATATTTATTTTGGCTAGTTCACGTAGGATAACAGTTCTGTTTACGAAATCAAATGCAGATTTTTAGATCAGGACAAGTTTAAAACAAGATGACGTGTGTGTAGCTATAGGTATTAATGCAGTTGTGCATTTTCGAAAATTTGTGTCTGGGAACTTTTTGATAACGCCTCGTGTATGTCTTCTAGTGAGGCATCTTTCATTTTTCTAGTGGGATCAGCCGCATGTTATGGCACAAACATGTGTGTAGTGTCATGCGTGTGCTGTGATGAAGAGAGTAGTGCAAAGACTCTTCCTTGACCACTCAACTTTTCACTTTGAGACTCGAATTTTACTTGTTTACTATAACTCTTTTGTGTTTTGTTTGTTGGAAATTTGGATATCCAATTTCATACCTTTCCTATATATCCTCTGACCTCATTACGCAGATAACCCGCACATCGGAGAGAGAACCTTATGACGACATTTCGGTCCCACTTGGACCATTTACAAGTCACACTTAACACACTAAGGTGAGGGAGCCAGTATGTATAGGAGAGAGGGACAGGGACGGGACAACGAAAGGAAGAAGAGAGTGGAGGAGTAGTGGTAGAGGTAATGTTGGTAGTGGAAACAGAAGTAGTAGTGGTAGTGGTAATTAGGGAAAGTAGTGGCGTCTCTCTCCTATGTGCGGGTTATTTTTGTATTGTAGTCATGGTATTGTGCCTTTTTCCTTTTTCTGACCTCGTTTTATGGTTATTTCTTCTTGGTAATATTGTCAGGCGCCTTTGCAAAATCCGCATAATTCACGTCTGTTGTGGTTTCTTCCATAACCTCAATTATTTTGTCATAATGATTAAATACGTGGAGTATATCTGGAGGATGACTCGCGAAATCGTAATGACACGATTGCAAACAAACCAGGCCACGGGCGGGATTTGAACCCGCGGTCAGAGAGTCTCAAAACTCCAGACCGTCGCGTCTGTCTGGAGTTTTGAGAGAGACTGACCGCGGGTTCAAATCCCGCCCGTGGTATGGTTTATATCTGGAGGATGCTCGGGGATCAACGTCCCCGCCGCCCGGTCAATGATTTTTCCCACCCTAAATTCATGTTGACTTAGGTGATATAGCTCATAATTTTATAATATACTGGTAATATGGTATATCACCACTCTTTCAAAGACCTTATATAGTATATGAAGAATTAGATACATTTATAACATTTGGGAATCTTTATTGTGGAAACATTTCTCCAAGTGGCTTCCTCAGTCCGGTACAGAGATGAGAGTGCAAAATAGAGGAGTTTGAGGTAACCAGTTCCTCAGCCTGGAGTCGACGTGTTCAGTCCATCATAGCTAGGATGATGCAACATCACAACTAGGGTGATGCAACATCCTCCCAGCTAGTATGATACATCCTCCAAGCAAGTATAATACAACATCCCCCCAGCTAGTATGAAGCAACATCCCCCCAGCTAGTATGAAGCAACATCCTCCCAGCTAGTATGAAGCAACATCCTCCCAGCTAGTATGAAGCAACATCCTCCCAGCTAGTATGAAGCAACATCCTCCCAGCTAGCATGAAGCAACATCCTCCCAGCTAGTATGAAGCAACATCATCCCAGCTAGTATGAAGCAACATCCTCCCAGCTAGTATGAAGCAACATCCTCCCAGCTAGTATGAAGCAACATCCTCCCAGCTAGTATGAAGCAACATCCTCCCAGCTAGTATGAAGCAACATCCTCCCAGCTAGTATGAAGCAACATCCTCCCAGCTAGTATGAAGCAACATCCTCCCAGCTAGTATGAAGCAACATCCTCCCAGCTAGTATGAAGCAACATCCTCCCAGCTAGTATAAAGCAACATCCTCCCAGGTAGTATGAAGCAACATCCAAGCTAGTTCGAAGCAACATCCTCCCAGCTAGTATAAAGCAACATCCTCCCAGGTAGTATGAAGCAACATCCAAGCTAGTTCGAAGCAACATCCTCCCAGCTAGTATGAAGCAACATCCTCCCAGCTAGTATGAAGCAACATCCAGCTAGTATGAAGCAACATCCTCCCAGCTAGCATGAAGCAACATCCTCCCAGCTAGCATGAAGCAACATCCTCCCAGCTAGCATGAAGCAACATCCTCCCAGCTAGCATGAAGCAACATCCTCCCAGCTAGCATGAAGCACCATCCAGCTAGTATGAAGCAACATCCTCCCAGCTAGTATGAAGCAACATCCTCCCAGCTAGTATGAAGCAACATCCTCCCAGTTAGTATGAACATCCTCCCAGCTAGTATGAAGCAACATCCTCCCAGCTAGTATGAAGCAACATCCAGCTAGTATGAAGCAACATCCTCCCAGCTAGTATGAAGCAACATCCTCCCAGCTAGCATGAAGCAACATCCTCCCAGCTAGTATGAAGCAACATCCTCCCAGCTAGTATGAAACAACATCCTCCCAGCTAGTATGAAGCAACATCCAGCTAGCATGAAGCAACATCCAGCTAGCATGAAGCAACATCCTCCCAGCTAGTATGAAGCAACATCCTCCCAGCTAGTATGAAGCAACATCCTCCCAGCTAGTATGAAGCAACATCCTCCCAGCTAGTATGAAGCAACATCCTTCCAGCTAGTATGAAGCAACATCCTCCCAGCTAGTATGAAGCAACATCCAGCTAGCATGAAGCAACATCCTCCCAGCTAGTATGAAGCAACATCCTCCCAGCTAGTATGAAGCAACATCCTCCCAGCTAGTATGAAGCAACATCCTCCCAGCTAGTATGAAGCAACATCCTCCCAGCTAGTATGAAGCAACATCTTCCCAGCTAGTATGAAGCAACAACCACCCAGCTAGTATGAAGCAACAACCACCCAGCTAATATGAAGCAACATCCTCCCAGCTAGTATGAAGCAACATCCTCCCAGCTAGTATGAAGCAACATCCTCCCAGCTAGTATGAAGCAACATCCTCCCAGCTAGTATGAAGCAACATCCTCCCAGCTAGTATGAAGCAACATCCTCCCAGCTAGTATGAAGCAACATCCTCCCAGCTAGTATGAAGCAACATCCTCCCAGCTAGTATGAAGCAACATCCTCCCAGCTAGTATGAAGCAACATCCTCCCAGCTAGTATGAAGCAACATCCTCCCAGCTAGCATGAAGCAACATCCTCCCAGCTAGCATGAAGCAACATCCTCCCAGCTAGCATGAAGCAACATCCTCCCAGCTAGCATGAAGCAACATCCTCCCAGCTAGTATGAAGCAACATCCCAGCTAGTATGAAGCAACATCCTCCTAGCTAGTATGAAGCAAAATCCAGCTAGTATGAAGCAACATCCTTCCAGCTAGTATGAAGCAACATCCTCCCAGCTAGTATGAAGCAACATCCTCCCAGCTAGTATGAAGCAACATCCTCCCAGCTAGTATGAAGCAACTTCCTCCCAGCTAGTATGAAGCAACTTCCTCCCAGCTAGTATGAAGCAACATCCTCCTAGCTAGTATGAAGCAACATCCTCCCAGCTAGTATGAAGCAACATCCTCCCAGCTAGTATGAAGCAACATCCTCCCAGCTAGTATGAAGCAACATCCTCCCAGCTAGTATGAAGCAACATCCTCCCAGCTAGTATGAAGCAACATCCTCCCAGCTAGTATGAAGCAACATCCTCCTAGCTAGTATGAAGCAACATCCTCCCAGCTAGTATGAAGCAACATCCTCCCAGCTAGTATGAAGCAACATCCTCCCAGCTAGTATGAAGCAACATCCTCCCAGCTAGTATGAAGCAACATCCTCCCAGCTAGTATGAAGCAACATCCTCCTAGCTAGTATGAAGCAACATCCTCCCAGCTAGCATGAAGCAACATCCTCCCAGCTAGTATGAAGCAACATCCTCCTAGCTAGTATGAAGCAACATCCTCCTAGCTAGTATGAAGCAACATCCTCCTAGCTAGTATGAAGCAACATCCTCCCAGCTAGTATGAAGCAACATCCTCCCAGCTAGTATGAAGCAACATCCTCCCAGCTAGTATGAAGCAACATCCTCCCAGCTAGTATGAAGCAACATCCAGCTAGTATGAAGCAACATCCTCCCAGCTAGCATGAAGCAACATCCTCCCAGCTAGTATGAAGCACTGTACACACCGTGAATGGTGGGCGGCGGGCAACTTGAATTTAAATTACTCTTAAAGAACTTGCGAATCAGAAAGATTACTTTGATTTGAATCTCTCTCTCTCTCTCTCTCTCTCTCTCTCTCTCTCTCTCTCTCTCTCTCTCTCTCTCTCCCGCTCTCTCTCTCTCTCCCGCTCTCTCTCTCTCTCTCTCTCTCTCTCTCTCTCTCTCTCTCTCTCTCTCTCTCTCTCTCTCTTACACAGGGTTTGACAAGGTTAGGAGAAGGATTCCTAACTTTATTGACAAGCTAAGAGCTGTTACCTACATCAGCTCATTTGAAAGCATTTTTATTGTTATAAAACATACAAGTAGGGAACAGGATGACGTTGGAGCCATCTGTGGGCCAGCATTTTCATTTGATCAACTGACTTTATCTCGTTGATATCATGATGCTGTACGAATGTGTTCCATACTCGAGTCATCATGGGTATATATGATCTCAGATGAAGTGATGTCCTGGAGAAGGGTACAGCCAGAGTGAAGTTGCTGCTTTCTGCCCGTCTTGTGGTATAGAAGCTTGCTTCTCGCTGTCCTCGATGTGGAGCCAAGTGTGGTACTTCGACGATGTTAGCCTTGTACATAACAGTAAGGCCACCCACATCCCTCCTGTGTTGAAGGTTCTGCTGAAATGACAGACCTATTCAGAATGGGTCCAGGCGGAAGATGAGGCATCTTGCTCTGTTCTCTACTCTGTCAAGCAGTCGACGTGGGATGGAAGCAGGCAAAACTAAGAAAGTGGAGCATACTCCAAGTGTGAGCGTACTTGTGCCTCATGCAGAATCTTGCAACCCCTACTGTCGAGCAAATGCGAGATACCTCGAAGTGCTGTAAGATTCCTGATTGCCTTATTTGCAAGATTTCTAACGTGGTTCTTCATGGTCAGTTTGGAGTCAGATTTCACCCCAAGTATATCAACTTCTTCACCGGCTAGCAACACTCTCCCATTCATTCTTGCTACTACTCCGGCATTACTATCATGGTGCCTAGAGACCATCATTTGTGTTTTTTCAGGTGCAAATGTTACCTGCCATCGGTTTCCCTAGGCTGATACAGCTCTTAGCTGGTGATTGATGTAGCTTATAACAGCTGGCATTTCTTCTCTTGGATAATATTACGATAAACTTCATAAACCATAGGTGATATTAGTCTAGGGGAGTTTCAGGGAGAATTATTCTCCAGTTATATCGTAATAAGGTTATAAGGAGATCGAAAAAACTTTGTAAAATGTATCTTTAATATAAAGTAGATATCGTTATAGACGTAAGGTATTTAGTTGTACCTTTTTCTTAATTATATATAAACAGACTTTATACACCACTTATAAATTAAGAAGACCTTCTTTCTTAGCTGAATGGACCTTTAATATACAGTTGAACAAAAAGTTAAGTCATCCTCTATGTTCTAAAGAGATTAGGCTCGTTGACTTAGAAAACTTGAAGTCTCTGCACACGAGAACTTCTATATAATGAAAATTCCACAATTTCTGGTGACTTTAGCGAATAAAGCTCTAGACCAAATGCTTCACCGTTTAGGTTAAAAGGAGTAAGCCGTGGAGACCTTCTCTATACCGAGAGAGGTGCTGTACTGCTTAATAATCTGCCCCACTCACACCTGACGTCAGCTGGCGTCAGGCGAGTGGTGTAGACGTGATGCCATACAAACATAAATTGGTCGTTACTCATTTCCTCACCAGAATAAATAAATATATACATATAATGAAAAATGGGAAAGATGAAAATGAATATTTAATATTATAAAGCTGATTACTCTCGTTTTAGCATTTAACGATGGTAATCGCAATGTAATATTAGAAAGATGAACAAAAATGAAAGACATATATATCATAACCGCATCTCGGCGTAACAGGTAAGTAAATGTCAGGGTACAGTCGTCTGCGTATGCATGGGATTCTGGGATGAGATGAAGATCATTGAAGTAGACATTCCGTAACAATGGTCCCAGCACACTTTCCTGTGGAACACTTGCCCCAATAGGATGTCTTGCTGATTGTTCCATTGAGAACTACCCTTAGAACTACTCAGGTAATCACTGAGGAGACATTGTAGAGCCTGCAATTCCCAGTGCTTGCAGTTTGCCAAGAGGCCCTGGTGCCACACTCAGTTGAAAGCACCAGCAGTGTCCAGTGCTGACTTTGGATTCATCCAGTGACTGGTGCCATTTAGTGGAGTGGGTTATCAGCAGCAGAGTAACCTTTCCTGAAGCCATATTGACGGTCACAAAGTAGTGAGTAGTAGTCAAAAAATTGCCGTTTGTCTTTAGAATATTGTCTCAAGGATCTTGCCAATGATTGACAGGAGTGACACTGGTCTATAGTGGCTGATTTCTCCTCTGCTCTTCTTTTTGTGAACAGGGACTACATTTACCTATTTTCACAGAGAGGGCCATTTGCACTGTTCTAGGCAGTGCTGAAAGATGCGAGTTAAAGGTGCTGCTAGCTGGTATGCGAGTTAAAGGTGCTGCTAGCTGGTCTGCATATCTACTCTGCAATCTTGAACTCAGCTTGTCTAGACCCACAGCCTTTTCTTGGTCAAGCGATTTAAGAAGGAAATGCACCTCCTCCTGCCTTATTGTCACCACTGACAGTTTTGACACAGTTCTTGCAGCTAGCCAAGGAGGGTCCCTTCCTGGATCAGGAACTTGCATTTTGGTAGCAAAGTCTTCGGCAAAGAGGTCCGCTTTCTCTTGACTACTAGTAGAGGTGGTCTCATCCTGTTGATTTAGAGGTGGATTAAGTTCATCAGGCAGATAACCTTGTCTGTCCTTGACCAGGGACCACCAGGTTTTGGAGCCTACTCTACCTGATGCTAGCTTTCTTTTTGTGTCCACCTCCAATTTAGAGATGGCCTACTTTTGAATTTCACCCATATGCCTACAGGCTTGCCTGTGCAAGTTCCTGTTATAGGTAGTAGGATGTCTCCTATACATCCCCCCAAGCCTTGTACTTAGTAGGAGCTTCTCAACAGCGAAAGCTGAACCAAGGCTGATCTGTAGGCTTCGTCACATACTGCCGGTGAGAGATGTGTTCTTGCTGTAGATTAAGGATGTGTCCAATGAAGGCTTTCACTTGGTTGTTAATATTCCCTTGGAGAAGAGCATTCCAATCGGTGGTGGCGAGCTCAGAGCAAAGGGCTGGCCAGTTCCCTCTTTTCCCATAGCCAGGTTGTGCGTGTGGACTCCTCACCTCGTTCTGTTGGTATCTCAAGTGTCGTAAAAACAGCCATGTTGTCAGACGATCCAACATAGCCGAGGGGTTGACAGTTGACTATACCTTCTGCCAGATCACTCACTACTGTGTCAAGGGAGGAGCCAGAGATGTGAGTATGGAAATCAGCAAGGTCATCAAAGTCCCTCTGTATAAGATGTTGGTCGAGGTCACCAACAATTATGATTATGTTAACAGTTGTGTTGGATCAGAAGGGAGTCCAACACAACTGTCAACATATAATTGTTGGTGACCTCAACCAGCATCTTATACAGAAGGACTTTGATGACCTCACTTTCTCTTCCCCTTTCTCTCCCCCTCTTTTCCTCCCTCTCTCTCCCTCTCCCTCCCTCCCTCTTTCTCTCTCCCTCCCTCCCTCTTTCTCTCTCCCTCTCCCTCCCTCCCTCCCTCTCCCTCCCTCCCTCCATCCTTCCCTCCATCCCTTCCTCCCTCTATCTCTCCCTCCCATCCATCCATCCAACCATCCATCCTTTCCCCTTCTCTCCCTCTCTCCCTCCTTCCCTCCATCCTTCCCTCCCTGCTGCTCCTTCCGTGGTGTGTCAGTTCATCTTTAGTAATCACCATCATGGTTAACAAGATTTGTTCTAAGTATCTTCCCCGTCACACAGGTGTGAGTCTGTATTGTTCTCGTCTGGTATTTAAGGGAGGGTGGAGCCTTCAAGGAATTACAGCTGTCCTCCTGTTCCTCGTATCTGATCTTATTACCTCTCTCCGTGTCCGTCCTTGCGTCACCTTAACGTTGTTGTGGGGTTCGAGTGGTTTGTGCCTCTTCTCTGCTACGGGTGCTTGGAGAGGGTACCTCACAAAAATCCATCTTTTTTTTTCTGCATAAATAATAGGGATATTTTCTTTTTCTTTAAATTTGTTGGCCCTTCCTGTGACACGGAACAAATTATTGATATGGATTGTGGGAAGTGAAAAAAATTCTTTGACTAATTTTACTGTGTGATTGTTTTATTGTCGACAACAGCAGCTAACAAATTGACAGTGACAGAAGTGAACTACAGTGTTGAACAACCAAACACTTATGTTGCTTTGTAAATAAGACATCATCACCTCATGTTTACCAGGCAGTGTGTGACTCCCGCGGGTTGAGTGCTTCACTCTTGTAGTGTGTTATATCTTGTTAACCTGGTGAGTGTAACAGGTGTGGGTTGAGTGCTTCACTCTTGTAGTGTGTTATATCTTGTTAACCTGGTGAGTGTAACAGGTGTGGGTTGTGTGCTTCACTCTTGTAGTGTGTTATATCTTGTTAACCTGGTGAGTGTAACAGGTGTGGGTTGTGTGCTTCACTCTTGTAGTGTGTTATATCTTGTTAACCTGGTGAGTGTAACAGGTGTGGGTTGTGTGCTTCACTCTTGTAGTGTGTTATATCTTGTTAACCTGGTGAGTGTAACAGGTGTGGGTTGAGTGTTTCACTCTTGTAGTGTGTTATATCTTGTTAACCTGGTGAGTGTAACAGGTGTGGGTTGTGTGCTTCACTCTTGTAGTGTGTTATATCTTGTTAACCTGGTGAGTGTAACAGGTGTGGGTTGAGTGTTTCACTCTTGTAGTGTGTTATATCTTGTTAACCTGGTGAGTGTAACAGGTGTGGGTTGAGTGTTTCACTCTTGTAGTGTGTTATATCTTGTTAACCTGGTGAGTGTAACAGGTGTGGGTTGTGTGCTTCACTCTTGTAGTGTGTTATATCTTGTTAACCTGGTGAGTGTAACAGGTGTGGGTTGAGTGTTTCACTCTTGTAGTGTGTTATATCTTGTTAACCTGGTGAGTGTAACAGGTGTGGGTTGTGTGCTTCACTCTTGTTGTGTGTTATATCTTGTTAACCTGGTGAGTGTAACAGGTGTGGGTTGTGTGCTTCACTCTTGTAGTGTGTTATATCTTGATAACCTGGTGAGTGTAACAGGTGTGGGTTGTGTGTTTCACTCTTGTAGTGTGTTATATCTTGTTAACCTGGTGAGCGTAACAGGTGTGGGTTGTGTGCTTCACTCTTGTTGTGTGTTATATCTTGTTAACCTGGTGAGTGTAACAGGTGTGGGTTGTGTGCTTCACTCTTGTAGTGTGTTATATCTTGTTAACCTGGTGAGTGTAACAGGTGTGGGTTGTGTGCTTCACTCTTGTAGTGTGTTATATCTTGTTAACCTGGTGAGTGTAACAGGTGTGGGTTGTGTGCTTCACTCTTGTAGTGTGTTATATCTTGTTAACCTGGTGAGTGTAACAGGTGTGGGTTGTGTGCTTCACTCTTGTAGTGTGTTATATCTTGTTAACCTGGTGAGTGTAACAGGTGTGGGTTGTGTGCTTCACTCTTGTAGTGTGTTATATCTTGTTAACCTGGTGAGTGTAACAGGTGTGGGTTGAGTGTTTCACTCTTGTAGTGTGTTATATCTTGTTAACCTGGTGAGTGTAACAGGTGTGGGTTGTGTGCTTCACTCTTGTAGTGTGTTATATCTTGTTAACCTGGTGAGTGTAACAGGTGTGGGTTGAGTGTTTCACTCTTGTAGTGTGTTATATCTTGTTAACCTGGTGAGTGTAACAGGTGTGGGTTGTGTGCTTCACTCTTGTAGTGTGTTATATCTTGTTAACCTGGTGAGTGTAACAGGTGTGGGTTGAGTGTTTCACTCTTGTAGTGTGTTATATCTTGTTAACCTGGTGAGTGTAACAGGTGTGGGTTGTGTGCTTCACTCTTGTTGTGTGTTATATCTTGTTAACCTGGTGAGTGTAACAGGTGTGGGTTGTGTGCTTCACTCTTGTAGTGTGTTATATCTTGTTAACCTGGTGAGTGGAACAGGTGTGGGTTGTGTGTTTCACTCTTGTAGTGTGTTATATCTTGTTAACCTGGTGAGTGTAACAGGTGTGGGTTGTGTGCTTCACTCTTGTAGTGTGTTATATCTTGTTAACCTGGTGAGTGTAACAGGTGTGGGTTGTGTGCTTCACTCTTGTAGTGTGTTATATCTTGTTAACCTGGTGAGTGTAACAGGTAATGTTCTCCAGGGTTGACAGGTCTCTTAACTATCTTCACCCGAGTTACTTTTTATTCCCTCTCACACTTATTCTTTGTTATTCTTTTCTTCCCCATTTCACTTTTTCTGTTTCTTTTTTATTCCATGTTACTTTATTCCACGCTATTTTATTCTTCGTTGCTTCTTTTATTCCCCATTATATTTTATTCATTTAACTTCCCATTACTTTTTACCCCGTTACTTTTTACTCCCGATTTTTTTCTTCTCCGTCTTTTTACTTTCCTTTACAATTTTTGGTTTCCGTTTCATACTTTTTCCCGATTTTATTTACTCCCCGTTGCACATTTATCCCCTTACTTTTTATTCCTTGTTATGTTTTAATTATTTTTTATGCTTCTTTATTCCCTCATACATTCTTCCTTAATTGTTGTCTAGTATTGTTTATTAGCACATTGTATTATCGTCTATGTGACGCCAAACCCGTGTGGCTCATTTAGGGACAACAGATGTGGAGGCTTCATCCTCTGCCCACTAATCGCTCACAGGTCTCAGAGTAACGAGGCTGTTGGTTGTAGACACCTGTCAGCGGAGAGGTAGTGTTGACACTGCCGGAGAGGTGGTGTTGACACTGCCGGAGAGGTAGTGTTGACACTGCCGGAGAGGTAGTGTTGACACTGCCGGAGAGGTAGTGTTGACACTGCCGGAGAGGTGGTGTTGACACTGCCGGAGAGGTGGTGTTGACACTGCCGGAGAGGTGGTGTTGACACTGCCGGAGAGGTAGTGTTGACACTGCCGGAGAGGTAGTGTTGACACTGCCGGAGAGGTGGTGTTGACACTGCCGGAGAGGTAGTGTTGACACTGCCGGAGAGGTGGTGTTGACACTGCCGGAGAGGTGGTGTTGACACTGCCGGAGAGGTAGTGTTGACACTGCCGGAGAGGTGGTGTTGACACTGCCGGAGAGGTAGTGTTGACACTGCCGGAGAGGTGGTGTTGACACTGCCGGAGAGGTGGTGTTGACACTGCCGGAGAGGTAGTGTTGACACTGCCGGAGAGGTGGTGTTGACACTGCCGGAGAGGTAGTGTTGACACTGCCGGAGAGGTGGTGTTGACACTGCCGGAGAGGTGGTGTTGACACTGCCGGAGAGGTAGTGTTGACACTGCCGGAGAGGTGGTGTTGACACTGCCGGAGAGGTAGTGTTGACACTGCCGGAGAGGTGGTGTTGACACTGCCGGAGAGGTGGTGTTGACACTGCCGGAGAGGTAGTGTTGACACTGCCGGAGAGGTGGTGTTGACACTGCCGGAGAGGTGGTGTTGACACTGCCGGAGAGGTGGTGTTGACACTGCCGGAGAGGTGGTGTTTGACACTGCCGGAGAGGTGGTGTTGACACTGCCGGAGAGGTGGTGTTGACACTGCCGGAGAGGTGGTGTTGACACTGCCGGAGAGGTGGTGTTGACACTGCCCACTGGAGAGGTGGTGTTGACACTGCCGGAGAGGTAGTGTTGACACTGCCGGAGAGGTAGTGTTGACACTGCCGGAGAGGTAGTGTTGACACTGCCGGAGAGGTGGTGTTGACACTGCCGGAGAGGTGGTGTTGACACTGCCGGAGAGGTGGTGTTGACACTGCCGGAGAGGTAGTGTAGACACTTCCGGAGAGGTAGTGTTGCCGGAGAGGTGACACTGCCGGAGAGGTAGTGTTGACACTGCCGGAGAGGTGGTGTTGACACTGCCGGAGAGGTGGTGTTGACACTGCCGGAGAGGTGGTGTTGACACTGCCGGAGAGGTGGTGTTGACACTGCCGGAGAGGTGGTGTTGACACTGCCGGAGAGGTGGTGTTGACACTGCCGGAGAGGTGGTGTTGACACTGCCGGAGAGGTAGTGTTGACACTGCCGGAGAGGTAGTTTTGACACTGCCGGAGAGGTGGTGTTGACACTGCCGGAGAGGTGGTGTTGACACTGCCGGAGAGGTGGTGTTGACACTGCCGGAGAGGTGGTGTTGACACTGCCGGAGAGGTGGTGTTGACACTGCCGGAGAGGTGGTGTTGACACTGCCGGAGAGGTAGTGTTGACACTGCCGGAGAGGTAGTGTTGACACTGCCGGAGAGGTAGTGTTGACACTGCCGGAGAGGTAGTGTTGACACTGCCGGAGAGGTAGTGTTGACACTGCCGGAGAGGTAGTGTTGACACTGCCGGAGAGGTAGTGTTGACACTGCCGGAGAGGTAGTGTTGACACTGCCGGAGAGGTAGTGTTGACACTGCCGGAGAGGTAGTGTTGACACTGCCGGAGAGGTAGTGTTGACACTGCCGGAGAGGTGGTGTTGACACTGCCGGAGAGGTGGTGTTGACACTGCCGGAGAGGTGGTGTTGACACTGCCGGAGAGGTAGTGTTGACACTGCCGGAGAGGGGAGGAATTACGGTGAAGCAGTGTTGGTCGTTGCTTCTACGTTATCTATTACTAATAACTAACAAAATTTGGGAGTGTAGTTTGTTTAGGGTTCTGAGTGCCGGATGTTTTAAGAGCAGATGTTTGCTGCAATCTGTGTTGTCTTCATCAGTGTGATCAACATCGTGGGATGAGTCTGAAATATGCATGAAAATTGTTCCGTGGAAAGACGTTAAACATTACAAACATGTTTCGTCAAAGTCTGCCCGTGGGTAAAACACCATAATACCATGGCTAATTTCAATTACTTCAGTATAGAAAGAATGAATGACTAGTAAAGAAGAGAAAAGTACAGTACCGTGACTGGAACAATACACACTATCCGCCTATAGGAGAGAGAGAGAGAGACAGAGAGAGGGAGAGAGACAGAGAGAGAGAGAGAGAGACAGAGAGAGAGAGAGAGACAGAGAGAGAGAGAGAGAGAGAGAGAGAGAGAGAGAGAGAGAGAGAGGGGAGAGAGAAGAGAGAGAGAGGAAAGAGAGGAAAGAGAGAGGATAGAGAGGAGAGTGGACAGAGAGGAGAGAGGATAGAGAGGATAGAGAGAGGAGAGAGAAAGAGAGGAGAGAGAGAGACAGAGACAGACAGAGAGAGAGAGAGACAGAGAGAGAGAGAGAGAGAGACAGAGAGAGAGGGAGAGAGAGACAGAGAGAGAGGGAGAGAGAGACAGAGAGGGAGAGAGAGACAGAGAGGGAGAGAGAGACAGAGAGAGACAGAGAGAGAGAGAGAGACAGAGAGAGACAGAGAGACAGAGAGAGAGAGAGAGAGAGAGACAGACAGACAGACAGAGAGGGGGAGAGAGACAGAGAGAGAGACAGAGAGACAGAGAGAGAGAGAGAGAGAGAGAGAGAGAGAGAGAGAGAGAGAGAGAGAGAGAAGCTTGTGACAATGTTTCAGTCCGTATCGGACCATTCATAAGTCACACAGACAGAAGAGAGTGAGTCATTATATATAAGCGGGGAGGTTACCTGGAGGTTATTCCGGGGATCAACGCCCCCGCGGCCCGGTCCATGACCAGGCCTCCCGATGGATCAGGGCCTGATCAACTAGGCTGTTACTGCGGGAGAACAGGGACAAGAAAAAGAGAATAGGAAAACGAAGTACACTTAGGCAAGCTAAGAAATAATGTGAACTGACCTTTAGTTTAAAGAACTTAATAAGGCAAATGTAGCTTAGGCCAAGGTAATAACAAGGTAATTATCAGATCTGTGGAAACAAGAGTGGTAGCACCACTAACAGCGCTAGTCCAGTTATTTGTGTTGTCATGTCTGGAGCATTACTCAGTGGTCAGCTTTCAAGGTGGGACAGATATCTCACCTCAAAACAGTGAGTTCATTTATTGCCTACATAATGTCAGTGAACCATCAAAACTACTGGGAACCCCTCAAGACGGAGAAGAAAAGAAATATTGAATAATGTTTGTGTTAGAAAATACTTGAAGGTTAGGTCCCGATTCTGTTCATAATTATAACTTACTGGAGTAAAAGACACGAAAGAAAATGTGAATTAAACCCAGTGAAACTCATGGCTACCATATTCGCATCAGTGCTCGAATTATTATGATTATTATTGTTATTCATGAAGAAGCGCTAAACTCTTAGGAATACAACATCTGATGAATGAGATTCAACAGTTATTGTAACAACTATTGCCATGATAAAGACAGCAACTTCCAGAGAAAGCTTTATAACTAATTGCCTTAAGTTCTAGATCGGCCAGGTTGTGATGGTTATGTAGGCCTGTGCACCGCGTGCAACAACAGCCTGATTGATCAAGTGGTCAACCTGGAAATCTTGCCGTAGGGCAGCTTGCGAGGGTAGACTCCTGGAAATTGGTACTCGCACGTCATGGAACCATATTATTAATTTGTAATAGAGTGGATGAACTTTTTTTCTGAGTGAAACTGAATGAATAATTGTTCATGGCACTGACTAAAGGTGCTGGTGCGAGAGGTGGAGCTGGTGCGAGAGGTGGAGCTGGTGCGAGAGGTGGAGCTGGTGCGAGAGGTGGAGCTGGTGTGAGAGGTGGAGCTGGTGCGAGAGGTGGAGCTGGTGCGAGAGGTGGAGCTGGTGCGAGAGGTGGAGCTGGTGCGAGAGGTGGAGCTGGTGTGAGAGGTGGAGCTGGTGCGAGAGGTGGAGCTGGTGCGAGAGGTGGAGCTGGTGCGAGAGGTGGAGCTGGTGCGAGAGGTGGAGCTGGTGCGAGAGGTGGAGCTGGTGCGAGAGGTGGAGCTGGTGCGAGAGGTGGAGCTGGTGCGAGAGGTGGAGCTGGTGCGAGAGGTGGAGCTGGTGCGAGAGGTGGAGCTGGTGCGAGAGGTGGAGCTGGTGCGAGAGGTGGAGCTGGTGCGAGAGGTGGAGCTGGTGCGAGAGGTGGAGCTGGTGCGAGAGGTGGAGCTGGTGCGAGAGGTGGAGCTGGTGCGAGAGGTGGAGTTGGTGCGAGAGGTGGAGCTGGTGTGAAGGGGTAGAGCTGGTGTGAGGGGTGGAGCTGGTGCGAGAGGTGGAGCTGGTGCGAGAGGTGGAGCTGGTGCGAGAGGTGGAGCTGGTGCGAGAGGTGGAGCTGGTGCGAGAGGTGGAGCTGGTGCGAGAGGTGGAGCTGGTGCGAGAGGTGGAGCTGGTGCGAGAGGTGGAGCTGGTGCGAGAGGTGCAGCTGGTGCGAGAGGTGGAGCTGGTGCGAGAGGTGCAGCTGGTGCGAGAGGTGGAGCTGGTGCGAGAGGTGCAGCTGGTGCGAGAGGTGGAGCTGGTGCGAGAGGTGGAGCTGGTGCGAGAGGTGGAGCTGGTGCGAGAGGTGGAGCTGGTGCGAGAGGTGGAGCTGGTGCGAGAGGTGGAGCTGGTGCGAGAGGTGGAGCTGGTGCGAGAGGTGCAGCTGGTGCGAGAGGTGCAGCTGGTGTGAGAGGTGGAGCTGGTGCGAGAGGTGGAGCTGGTGCGAGAGGTGGAGCTGGTGCGAGAGGTGGAGCTGGTGTGAGGGGTAGAGCTGGTGTGAGGGGTGGAGCTGGTGTGAGGGGTGGAGCTGGTGTGAGGGGTGGAGCTGGTGTGAGGGGTGGAGCTGGTGTGAGGGGGTAGAGCTGGTGCGAGAGGTGGAGCTGGTGCGAGAGGTGGAGCTGGTGCGAGGGGTGGAGCTGGTGTGAGGGGTGGAGCTGGTGTGAGGGGTAGAGCTGGTGTGAGGGGTGGAGCTGGTGCGAGAGGTGGAGCTGGTGTGAGGGGTGGAGCTGGTGCGAGAGGTGGAGCTGGTGCGAGAGGTGGAGCTGGTGTGAGGGGTAGAGCTGGTGTGAGGGGTGGAGCTGGTGTGAGGGGTGGAGCTGGTGTGAGGGGTGGAGCTGGTGTGAGGGGGTAGAGCTGGTGTGAGAGGTGGAGCTGGTGTGTAGGGGTGGAGCTGGTGCGAGAGGTGGAGCTGGTGCGAGGGGTGGAGCTGGTGCGAGAGGTGGAGCTGGTGCGAGAGGTGGAGCTGGTGCGAGAGGTGGAGCTGGTGCGAGAGGTGGAGCTGGTGCGAGAGGTGGAGCTGGTGCGAGAGGTGGAGCTGGTGCGAGAGGTGGAGCTGGTGCGAGAGGTGGAGCTGGTGCGAGAGGTGGAGCTGGTGCGAGAGGTGGAGCTGGTGCGAGAGGTAGAGCTGGTGTGAGGGGTGGAGCTGGTGTGAGAGGTGGAGCTGGTGTGAGGGGTGGAGCTGGTGTGAGGGGTGGAGCTGGTGTGAGGGGTGGAGCTGGTGTGAGAGGGTAGAGCTGGTGCGAGAGGTGGAGCTGGTGCGAGAGGTGGAGCTGGTGCGAGGGGTGGAGCTGGTGTGAGGGGTAGAGCTGGTGTGAGGGGTAGAGCTGGTGTGAGGGGTGGAGCTGGTGCGAGAGGTGGAGCTGGTGTGAGGGGTGGAGCTGGTGCGAGAGGTGGAGCTGGTGCGAGAGGTGGAGCTGGTGCGAGGGGTGGAGCTGGTGTGAGGGGTGGAGCTGGTGTGAGGGGTGGAGCTGGTGTGAGGGGGTAGAGCTGGTGTGAGAGGTGGAGCTGGTGTGTAGGGGTGGAGCTGGTGCGAGAGGTGGAGCTGGTGCGAGGGGTGGAGCTGGTGTGAGAGGTGGAGCTGGTGTGAGAGGTGGAGCTGGTGTGAGAGGTGGAGCTGGTGCGAGGGGTGGAGCTGGTGTGAGGGGTGGAGCTGGTGCGAGAGGTGGAGCTGGTGCGAGAGGTGGAGCTGGTGCGAGGGGTAGAGCTGGTGTGAGGGGTGGAGCTGGTGTGAGGGGTGGAGCTGGTGTGAGGGGGTAGAGCTGGTGTGAGAGGTGGAGCTGGTGTGTAGGGGTGGAGCTGGTGCGAGAGGTGGAGCTGGTGCGAGAGGTGGAGCTGGTGCGAGAGGTGGAGCTGGTGCGAGAGGTGGAGCTGGTGCGAGAGGTGGAGCTGGTGCGAGAGGTGGAGCTGGTGCGAGGGGTAGAGCTGGTGTGAGGGGTGGAGCTGGTGTGAGGGGTGGAGCTGGTGTGAGGGGGTAGAGCTGGTGTGAGAGGTGGAGCTGGTGTGTAGGGGTGGAGCTGGTGCGAGAGGTGGAGCTGGTGCGAGAGGTGGAGCTGGTGCGAGAGGTGGAGCTGGTGCGAGAGGTGGAGCTGGTGTGAGAGGTGGAGCTGGTGCGAGAGGTGGAGCTGGTGCGAGAGGTGGAGCTGGTGCGAGAGGTGGAGCTGGTGCGAGAGGTGGAGCTGGTGCGAGAGGTGGAGCTGGTGCGAGAGGTGGAGCTGGTGCGAGAGGTGGAGCTGGTGCGAGAGGTGGAGCTGGTGCGAGAGGTGGAGCTGGTGTGAGGGGTGGAGCTGGTGTGAGGGGTGGAGCTGGTGTGAGGGGTGGAGCTGGTGTGAGGGGTGGAGCTGGTGTGAGGGGGTAGAGCTGGTGCGAGAGGTGGAGCTGGTGCGAGAGGTGGAGCTGGTGCGAGAGGTGGAGCTGGTGTGAGGGGTGGAGCTGGTGTGAGGGGTGGAGCTGGTGTGAGGGGTAGAGCTGGTGTGAGGGGTGGAGCTGGTGCGAGAGGTGGAGCTGGTGCGAGGGGTGGAGCTGGTGCGAGAGGTGGAGCTGGTGCGAGAGGTGGAGCTGGTGTGAGGGGTAGAGCTGGTGTGAGGGGTAGAGCTGGTGTGAGGGGTGGAGCTGGTGTGAGGGGTGGAGCTGGTGTGAGGGGTGGAGCTGGTGTGAGGGGGTAGAGCTGGTGTGAGAGGTGGAGCTGGTGTGTAGGGGTGGAGCTGGTGCGAGAGGTGGAGCTGGTGCGAGGGGTGGAGCTGGTGCGAGAGGTGGAGCTGGTGCGAGAGGTGGAGCTGGTGCGAGAGGTGGAGCTGGTGCGAGAGGTGGAGCTGGTGCGAGAGGTGGAGCTGGTGCGAGAGGTGGAGCTGGTGCGAGAGGTGGAGCTGGTGCGAGAGGTGGAGCTGGTGTGAGGGGTGGAGCTGGTGTGAGAGGTGGAGCTGGTGTGAGGGGTGGAGCTGGTGTGAGGGGTGGAGCTGGTGTGAGAGGGTAGAGCTGGTGCGAGAGGTGGAGCTGGTGCGAGAGGTGGAGCTGGTGCGAGGGGTGGAGCTGGTGCGAGGGGTGGAGCTGGTGTGAGGGGTGGAGCTGGTGTGAGGGGTGGAGCTGGTGCGAGAGGTGGAGCTGGTGTGAGGGGTGGAGCTGGTGCGAGAGGTGGAGCTGGTGCGAGAGGTGGAGCTGGTGCGAGAGGTGGAGCTGGTGCGAGGGGTATAGCTGGTGTGAGGGGTGGAGCTGGTGTGAGGGGTGGAGCTGGTGTGAGGGGGTAGAGCTGGTGTGAGAGGTGGAGCTGGTGTGTAGGGGTGGAGCTGGTGCGAGAGGTGGAGCTGGTGCGAGGGGTGGAGCTGGTGTGAGAGGTGGAGCTGGTGGGAGGGGTGGACCTGGTGTGAGAGGTGGAGCTGGTGCGAGGGGTGGAGCTGGTGTGAGGGGTGGAGCTGGTGCGAGAGGTGGAGCTGGTGCGAGAGGTGGAGCTGGTGCGAGGGGTAGAGCTGGTGTGAGGGGTGGACCTGGTGTGAGGGGTGGAGCTGGTGTGAGGGGGTAGAGCTGGTGTGAGAGGTGGAGCTGGTGTGTAGGGGTGGAGCTGGTGCGAGAGGTGGAGCTGGTGTGAGAGGTGGAGCTGGTGTGAGAGGTGGAGCTGGTGTGAGATGTGGAGCTGGTGCGAGGGGTGGAGCTGGTGTGAGGGGTGGAGCTGGTGCGAGAGGTGGAGCTGGTGCGAGAGGTGGAGCTGGTGCGAGAGGTGGAGCTGGTGCGAGAGGTGGAGCTGGTGTGAGGGGTGGAGCTGGTGCGAGAGGTGGAGCTGGTGCGAGAGGTGGAGCTGGTGCGAGAGGTGGAGCTGGTGCGAGAGGTGGAGCTGGTGCGAGAGGTGGAGCTGGTGCGAGAGGTGGAGCTGGTGTGAGGGGTGGAGCTGGTGTGAGAGGTGGAACTGGTGTGAGAGGTGGAGCTGGTGCGAGAGGTGGAGCTGGTGCGAGAGGTGGAGCTGGTGTGAGAGGTGGAGCTGATCTGAGAGGTGGAGCTGGTGTGAGAGGTGGAGCTGGTGTGAGGGGTGGAGCTGGTGTGAGAGGTGGAGCTAGTGTGAGGGGTGGAGCTGGTGTGAGAGGTGGAGCTGGTGCGAGAGGTGGAGCTGGTGCGAGAGGTGGAGCTGGTGCGAGAGGTGGAGCTGGTGCGAGGGGTTGAGTTGGTGTGAGGGGTTGAGTTGGTGTGAGAGGTGGAGCTGGTGTGAGGGGTGGAGCTGGTGTGAGGTGTGGAGCTGGTGTGAGAGGTGGAGCTGGTGTGAGAGTTGGAGCTGGTGTGAGAGGTAGAGCTGGTGTGAGAGGTGGAGCTGGTGTGAGAGGTTTAGCTGGTGTGAGGGGTTGAGTTGGTGTGAGGGGTTGAGTTGGTGTGAGAGGTGGAGCTGGTGTGAGGGGTGGAGCTGGTGTGAGGGGTGGAGCTGGTGTGAGGGGTGGCGCTGGTGCGAGAGGTGGAGCTGGTGCGAGAGGTGGAGCTGGTGCGAGAGGTGGAGCTGGTGCGAGAGGTGGAGCTGGTGCGAGAGGTGGAGCTGGTGTGAGGTGTGGAGCTGGTGTGAGGTGTGGAGCTGGTGTGAGGTGTGGAGCTGGTGTGAGAGGTGGAGCTGGTGTGAGAGGTGGAGCTGGTGTGAGAGGTGGAACTAGTGCGAGGGGTGGAGCTGGTGCGAGAGGTGGAGCTGGTGCGAGAGGTGGAGCTGGTGTGAGAGGTGGAGCTGGTGTGAGGGGTGGAGCTGGTGTGAGGGGTGGAGCTGGTGTGAGAATTGGAGCTGGTGCGAGAGGTAGAGCTGGTGCGAGAGGTGGAGCTGTTGCGAGAGGTGGAGCTGGTGCGAGAGGTGGAGCTGGTGCGAGAGGTGGAGCTGGTGCGAGGTGTGGAGCTGGTGTGAGGTGTGGAGCTGGTGTGAGGTGTGGAGCTGGTGTGAGGTGTGGAGCTGGTGTGAGAGGTGGAGCTGGTGTTGAGAGGTTTAGCTGGTGTGAGGGGTTGAGTTGGTGTGAGGGGTGTAGCTGGTGTGAGGGGTGGAGCTGGTGTGAGAGGTGGAACTGGTGCGAGGGGTGGAGCTAGTGTGAGAGGTGGAGCTGGTGCGAGACGTGGAGCTGGTGTGAGAGGTGGAGCTGGTGTGAGAGGTGGAGCTGGTGTGAGAGGTGGAGCTGGTGTTAGGGGTGGAGCTGGTGTTAGGGGTGGAGCTGGTGTTAGGGGTGGAGCTGGTGTGGGAGGTGGAGCTGGTGTGAGAGGTGGAGCTGGTGTGAGAGGTGGAGCTGGTGTGAGGGGTGGAGCTGGTGTGAGAGGTGGAGCTGGTGCGAGACGTGGAGCTGGTGTGAGAGGTGGAGCTGGTGTGAGAGGTGGAGCTGGTGTGAGGGTTGGAGCTGGTGTGAGGGGTGGAGCTGGTGTGAGAATTGGAGCTGGTGCGAGAGGTGGAGCTGGTGTGAGAGGTGGAGCTGGTGTGAGAGGTGGAGCTGGTGTGAGAGGTGGAGCTGGTGCGAGAGGTGGAGCTGGTGTGAGGGGTGGAGCTGGTGCGAGAGGTGGAGCTGGTGTGAGAGGTGGAGCTGGTGTAAGAGGTGGAGCTGGTGTGAGAGGTGGAGCTGGTGCGAGAGGTGGAGCTGGTGTGAGGGGTGGAGCTGGTGCGAGAGGTGGAGCTGGTGTGAGAGGTGGAGCTGGTGTGAGAGGTGGAGCTGGTGTAAGAGGTGTAGCTGGTGTGAGGGGTAGAGCTGGTGTGAGGGGTGGAGCTGGTGTGAGGGGGGTAGAGCTGGTGTGAGAGGTGGAGCTGGTGTGTAGGGGTGGAGCTGGTGCGAGAGGTGGAGCTGGTGCGAGGGGTGGATCTTGTGCGAGAGGTGGATCTGGTGCGAGAGGTGGAGCTGGTGTGAGGGGTGGAGCTGGTGTTAGGGGTGGAGCTGGTGTGAGGGGTTGAGTTGGTGTGAGGGGTGGAGCTGGTGTGAGGGGTGGAACTGGTGTGAGAGGTGGAGCTGGTGTGAGAGATGGAGCTGGTGTGAGGGTTTGAGTTGGTGTGAGAGATGGAGCTGGTGTGAGGAGTGGAGCTGGTGTGAGGGGTTGAGTTGGTGTGAGGGGTGGAGCTGGTGTGAGGGGTGGAGCTGGTGTGAGGGGTGGAGCTGGTGTGAGAAGTGGAGGTGGTGTGAGAGGTGGAGCTGGTGTGAGGGGTTGAGCTGGTGTGAGGGGTTGAGTTGATGTGAGGGGTGGAGCTGGTGTGAGAGATGGAGCTGGTGTGAGGGGTTGATTTGATGTGAGGGGTGGAGCTGTTGTGAGAGTTGGAGCTGGTTTGATGGGTGGAGCTGGTTTGAGGGATGGAGCTGGTTTGAGGGGTGGAGCTGTTGTGAGAGGTGGAGCTGTTGTGAGAGGTGGAGCTGGTTTGAGGGGTGGAGCTGGTGTGAGGGGTGAGTTTGGTGTGAGGAGTGGTAGGGTGGGCGTCGTGTGAGGCTTGTGGACGTGATGTGAAGAGTGGGCGGGCGTGGTGTGAGGTGTCTGACGGGCGTGGTGTGAGCTGTGAGTGGGCAAGCGTCTTGTAAGGTGTGGGGTTTGCGTGGTGTGAGGGGTGGTAGGGTGGGCGTCGTGTGAGGGGTGGGTGGGTGAGCGTGGTGTGAGGGGTGCGGTGGGTGTGGTGTGAGGTGTGTGATGGGCGTGGTGTGAGGTGTGTGGTGAGCGTGGTGTGAGGCGTGTGGTTGGCGTTTTGTGAGGTGTGTGGTGGGCGTGGTGTGAGGGGTGTGGTGGGCGTGCTGTGAGGTGTTTGGTGGGCGTGGTGTGTGGTGAGCGTGGTATGAGGGGTGTGGTGTGTGCTGGGCATGTTGTGAGGTGGGCGTGGTGTGTGGTGGGCGTGGTATGAGGTGTGTGGTTGGCGCGGTGCGAGGGGTGTGGTGGGAGTGGTGTGAGGTGTGCGGTGGGCTTAGTATGATGGGTGTGGTGGGCGTGGTTTGAGGTGTGTGGTGTCAGGGGGTGTGGTGGGCGTGGTGTGTGGTGGGCGTGGTGTGAGGGGTATGGTGGGCGTGGTGTGAGGTGCTCGTGGTTTGAGGGGTGTGGTGGGCGTGGTGTGAGGGGTGTGGTGGGCGTGGTGTGAGGGGTGTGGTGGGCTTGGTGTGAGGTGGGCGTGGTATGAGGGGTGGTGTGAGGTGGGCGTGGTGTTAGGGGTTTGGTGGGCGTGGTGTGAGGGGAAGTGGTGGGCTTGGTGTGAGGTGGGCGTGGTATGAGGGGTGTGGTGGGCGTGGTTTGAGGTGTGTGGTGTGAGGGGGTGTGGTGGGCGTGGTGTGTGGTGGGCGTGGTGTGAGGTGCTCGTGGTGTGAGGGGTGTGGTGGGCGTGGTTTGAGGGGTGTGGTGGGCTTGGTGTGAGGTGGGCGTGGTATGAGGGGTGTTGTGGGCGTGGTGTGAGGTGGGCGTGGTGTTAGGGGTTTGGTAGGCGTGGTGTGAGGGTTGTGGTGGGCGTGGTGTGAGGGATGTGGTGGGCTTGGCGTGAGGTGGGCGTGGTATGAGGGGTGTGGGTGTGGTGTGAGGGGTGTGGTGGGCGTGGTGTGAGGTGGGCGTGGTGTGAGGGGTGTGGTGGGCGTGGTGTGTGGCTGGCGTGGTGTGAGGTGTGGTGGGCGTGGTGTGAGGGGTGTGGTGGGCTTGGTGTGAGGTGGGCGTGGTATGAGGGGTGTTGTGGGTGTGGTGTGAGGGGTGTGGTGGGCGTGGTGTGAGGGGCGTGGTGTGTGGTGGGCGTGGTGTGAGGTGGGCGTGGTGTGATGTGGGCGTGATGTTTTGTGGGCGTGGTGTGAGGTGGGCGTGGTGTGATGTGGGCGTGTTGTGAGGTGGGCGTGGTGAGTGGTGGGTGTGGTGTGAGGTGGGCGTGGTGTGTGGTGGGCGTGGTGTGAGGGGTGTGGTGGGCGTGCTGTGAGGTGTGTGGTGGGCGTGGTGTGGTGGGCGTGGTGTGAGGTGGGCGTGGTGTGTGGTGGGCGTGGTGTGAGGTGGGCGTGGTGTGAGGCGGGCGTGGTGAGTGGTGGGCGTGGTGTGAGGTGGGCGTGGTGTGAGGTGGGAGTGGTGGGTGTGGTGTGAGGTGGGCGTGGTGTGAGGGGTGTGGTGGGCGTGCTGTGAGGTGTTTGGTGGGCGTGGTGTGTGGTGGGCGTGGTGTGGTGGGCGTGGTGTGATGTGGGCATGATGTGTGGTGGGCGTGGTGTGTGGTGGGCGTGGTGTGAGGTGGGCGTGGTGTGATGTGGGCGTGATGTGTGGTGGGCGTGGTGTGAGGTGGGCGTGGTGTGTGGTGGGCATGGTGTGATGTGGGCGTGATGTGTGGTGGGCGTGGTGTGAGGTGGGCGTGGTGTGAGGTGGGCGTGGTGTGAGGTGGGCGTGGTGAGTGGTGGGCGTGGTGTGTGGTGGGCGTGGTGAGGTGGGCGTGGTGTGAGGTGGGCGTGGTGAGGTGGGCGTGGTGTGTGGTGGGCGTGGTGTGAGGTGGGCGTGGTGTGAGGTGGGCGTGGTGAGTGGTGGGCGTGGTGAGGTGGGCGTGGTGTGATGTGGGCATGTGATGTGGGCGTGATGTGTGGTGGGCGTGGTGTGAGGTGGGCGTGGTGTGAGGTGGGCGTGGTGTGTGGTGGGCGTGGTGAGTGGTGGGCGTGGTGTGAGGTGGGCGTGGTGTGTGGTGGGCGTGGTGAGTGGTGGGCGTGGTGTGTGGTGGGCGTGGTGTGAGGTGGGCGTGGTGTGAGGTGGGCGTGGTGAGTGGTGGGCGTGGTGTGTGGTGGGCGTGGTGTGAGGTGGGCGTGATGTGTGGTGGGCGTGTTGAGGTGGGCGTGGTGTGTGATGGGCGTGGTGTGAGGTGGGCGTGGTGTGTGGTGGGCGTGGTGAGTGGTGGGCGTGGTGTGTGGTGGGCGTGGTGTGAGGTGGGCGTGGTGTGAGGTGGGCGTGGTGTGAGGTGGGCGTGGTGTGAGGTGGGCGTGGTGAGTGGTGGGCGTGGTGTGAGGTGGGCGTGATGTGTGGTGGGCGTGGTGTGTGGTGGGCGTGATGTGTGGTGTGTGGTGGGCGTGGTGTGAGGTGGGCGTGGTGTGAGGTGGGCGTGGTGAGTGGTGGGCGTGGTGTGAGGTGGGCGTGATGTGTGGTGGGCGTGGTGTGTGGTGGGCGTGATGTGTGGTGTGTGGTGGGCGTGGTGTGTGGTGGGCGTGATGTGTGGTGTGTGGTGGGCGTGGTGTGTGGTGGGCGTAGTGTGAGGTGGGCGTGGTGTGAGGTGGGCGTGGTGTGAGGTGGGCGTGATATGAGGGGTGTGGGCGTGGTGTGGTGGGCGTGGTGTGAGGTGGGCGTGGTATGAGGGGTGTGGGCGTGGTGTGGTGGGCGTGGTGTGAGGTGGGCGTGGTGTGAGGTGGACGTGGTGTGAGGTGGGCGTGGTGTGAGGTGGGCGTGATATGAGGGGTGTGGGCGTGGTGTGGTGGGCGTGGTGTGAGGTGGGCGTGGTGTGAGGTGGGCGTGGTGTGAGGTGGGCGTGATATGAGGGGTGTGGGCGTGGTGTGGTGGGCGTGGTGTGAGGTGGGCGTGGTGTGTGGTGGGCGTGGTGTGTGGTGGGCGTGGTGTGAGGTGGGCGTGGTGTGAGGTGGGCGTGATATGAGGGGTGTGGGCGTGGTGTGGTGGGCGTGGTGTGAGGTGGGCGTGGTGTGGTGGGCGTGGTGTGTGGTGGGCGTGGTGTGTGGTGGGCGTGGTGTGTGGTGGGCGTGGTGTGAGGTGGGCGTGGTGTGTGGTGGGCGTGGTGTGTGGTGGGCGTGGTGTGTGGTGGGCGTGATGTGTGGTGTGTGGTGGGCGTGGTGTGAGGTGGGCGTGGTGTGAGGTGGGCGTGGTGAGTGGTGGGCGTGGTGTGAGGTGGGCGTGATGTGTGGTGGGCGTGGTGTGTGGTGGGCGTGATGTGTGGTGTGTGGTGGGCGTGGTGTGTGGTGGGCGTGATGTGTGGTGTGTGGTGGGCGTGGTGTGTGGTGGGCGTAGTGTGAGGTGGGCGTGGTGTGAGGTGGGCGTGGTGTGAGGTGGGCGTGATATGAGGGGTGTGGGCGTGGTGTGGTGGGCGTGGTGTGAGGTGGGCGTGGTATGAGGGGTGTGGGCGTGGTGTGGTGGGCGTGGTGTGAGGTGGGCGTGGTGTGAGGTGGACGTGGTGTGAGGTGGGCGTGGTGTGAGGTGGGCGTGATATGAGGGGTGTGGGCGTGGTGTGGTGGGCGTGGTGTGAGGTGGGCGTGGTGTGAGGTGGGCGTGGTGTGAGGTGGGCGTGATATGAGGGGTGTGGGCGTGGTGTGGTGGGCGTGGTGTGAGGTGGGCGTGGTGTGTGGTGGGCGTGGTGTGTGGTGGGCGTGGTGTGAGGTGGGCGTGGTGTGAGGTGGGCGTGATATGAGGGGTGTGGGCGTGGTGTGGTGGGCGTGGTGTGAGGTGGGCGTGGTGTGGTGGGCGTGGTGTGTGGTGGGCGTGGTGTGTGGTGGGCGTGGTGTGTGGTGGGCGTGGTGTGAGGTGGGCGTGGTGTGTGGTGGGCGTGGTGTGTGGTGGGCGTGGTGTGTGGTGGGCGTGGTGTGAGGTGGGCGTGGTGTGAGGTGGGCGTGATATGAGGGGTGTGGGCGTGGTGTGGTGGGCGTGGTGTGTGGTGGGCGTGGTGTGTGGTGGGCGTGGTGTGTGGTGGGCGTGGTGTGGTGGGCGTGGTTCAGTAACTTGTCAGTAAGATAAGCTTCACATAAAACATTCAGGTCTGGAGACTTCCCTCTCGTGTCTCCTGAAATCGTTGTAAGGATTTCCACCAAAGTTAAATGTTTTGTGTGCGTGCTTGCGTGCAGGCTTGCGTGCGTGTGCGTGCTCCTCTCTGATCCCATGTATAATGTGTCCGTGTATAATATGTTGACTGATGTTTGCAGTATGATGCCGTGTATATTGTATCCACACTAACATTCTCATTTGCGTTTTAACGTTAACAGTATTACGTCGGTCTGTGAGCACATTTTACGAGTCAAAAAGTACAGCTATCATCTGATCTGTTAAATTACAAAATAGCATTAAAATTGCATTTTACAATGGAAATATTATTACATGACTCGCACAAGGAGGGAGGAGAGGAGGACTCGAACCCATGCTGTGTCGTCTTCCTCGTCCCGCATAGCTTTACCTCATAACATTTGACCTAAAAGCATCTGACTAGAGATAATTGGATCCTGAAATCGATCCTCGCGCTGAAAGACCTTGGATGGTGACTTCATTTTCAGAAAAGGTTTAACACACTTGACGCTTTTTCCAGCTGCTCGACCTGGATGTGGATGGATGCTGTCTTAGTCAAGTTTTTATGAGGATATTTTTAGTGATATTTTCAGTATCTGGAAATAACATTTCAGCATCGCTTATAATATAGGCTTTTTTTTTTAATTAATTTCGCTCGTAGCTTTTATTTGGCTGATGTATTTTGGAGTCATAATGCTTGATTATAAGAATATAGTTACTTGTGGTTTGAATATCTGTTAGGTGGTTCTCACTGTAGTGGTGGCATCACTTGGGAGTACACGGAATGGCAAGTAGCAGGGAGTTACCACTGTTACATCAAGGCTGTTAACAGAGAGATACTAGCTAGTCTAGCTCTCTCTAATCCTGTCTGTATACTTAAAATTAGGATAGTTTAGTAGAAGGCACAACCCTCACCCTTGGTCAGCTGGAGTGAAAAAAATGGGTGAAGTGATTCTTTGACTTGTAGACAAACGTACATGAATATTTACGAGAAAGGCTGAAGCAGAAATTTATTTAAACTTCTAATACTACCACAAACACCGCCACTACATCTACTTCTGTTAGTTTTAATATTATATCCTGTGTGGTTCATTGTCAGTTAATCTCTCTGATGTAGTTGAACTAATTGTCAGTATTCCATTGACCAGAGCAGCTTCTGCGTAGCTTCTAGTTGAATTTCATGTTGTAAAACGTTTGTTATGGCGGATACTGCAGTAATATATTTTTATTTAA
>NC_091309.1:39333582-39341082 GCF_038502225.1 Cherax quadricarinatus
TTGATGTAGCTTAGAGCAGCTGGCATTTCTTCTCTTGGATAAGTGAATGTCAGTGTGCAGCCGTGTGCATATGCATGTGATTCTGGGATGAGATGAAGACGGTCGTTGAAGTAGACATTCCATAACAATGGTCCCAGCACGCTTCCTTGTTGAAAGAAAACAGGAGGAGAAAAAAGCGATTAAAGGTATAATGAAGGTGATAGGAGAGGGAGACATGACCCAGGTGGCAAATTTTCGGAGAATCGGGTGGTTTACAAAGAGAAGGAAACGGCCTCTCAAAGTAATTTTCAAGGCAGAATCAACTCGATCCATGATCCTGCAGGAGAAAGCACGGCTGAGAGGCAAACAGGAGTTCAAGAGTGTGTACCTCGATCAAGACAGAACACAGGAAAGGATGATACTGAAAGAGAGAGCGCAAAATCGAAAGGAGGAATGGGAGGAAATGACAAAGAAGAGCAGAATAACCCAGGCACAGGTGGAAGGACAAGCACACCCCCCAGAAACACCTGCAGAAGGACTCCACGACACCCCCAAGGCAACTGAACAATCTAAACCAACAATCACACACCGATCCCTCTGTCCCCCCCCCGCACCACAAACCCTACCCCTACACCAACCCACTATGGGACCTCTTCCTCCACCTCCACTGCAACCCCCCACAGGCCCTCACCAGGGCTTCTGCTCTCCCAACCCCAGTATTCCCCCAGGACTACAGTTACAGTATTAGAACAGAAGTTGAAGGTTTGGTACACAAATGCGGATGGATTAACAAATAAATATGAGGAGTGGCAAGAAAGAATCAATGAGAAGTCCCCAGACATCATAGCAGTTACAGAAACAAAACTCACTGAGACAATAACAGATGCAATCTTCCCACCAGGATACCAGATCATGAGGAAAGATAGAAGGGGCAGAGGGGGAGGAGGGGTTGCTCTGCTCGTAAAAAACCGATGGAAATTCGAGAAAATGGGAGGCATAGACGAGACAGGAGAAAGGGACTGCATGGTAGGTACACTTCAGTCTGGGGAGCACAAGGTGGTCATTGCAGTGATGTATAACCCACCACAGAACTGCAGGAGGCCAAGAGAGGAATATGAAGAGAGCAACAGAGCAATGGTGGACACACTTACTGAGGTGGCAAGAAGAGCTCACTCCAGCAGAGCAAAGTTCCTGGTTATGGGGGATTTCAACCACAGGGAGATTGGGAAAAACCTGGAGCCACATGGGGGTCCCGAAACATGGAGAGCCAAGATGTTGGATGTGGTACTGGAAAACCTCATGCACCAACATGTTAAGGACACTACCAGAGTGAGAGGGGAGGACGAACCAGCAAGATTGGACCTTGTGTTCACCCTGGGCAGTTCAGACATTGAGGACATCACATATGAGAGTCCCCTAGGAGCTAGTGACCACGTGGTTCTGTGCTTTGAATACATAGTAGAGTTGCAAGTGGAGAGAGTAACAGGAGTTGAATGGGAAAAGCCTGACTATAAAAGAGGGGACTACATAGGGTTGAGGAACTTCCTGCAGGAGGTTCCGTGGGACAGAGAACTGGCAGGAAAGCCAGTAAATGAAATGATGGAATATGTAACAACAAAATGCAAGGAGGCAGTGGAACGGTTTATTCCTAGGGGCAACAGAAACAACGAAAAGACCAGAACGAGCCCCTGGTTTACCCGACTGTGAAAGGAGGCAAAAACTAAGTGCAATACAGAATGGAAAAAGTACAGAAGGCAGAGAACTCATGAAAATAGGGAGATTAGTCACAGAGCCAGGAACGAGTATGCACAGGTAAGGAGGGAGGCCCAGCGACAGTATGAAAATAACATAGCATCGAAAATCAAGACTAACCCGATACTGTTGTGTAGCCACATCAGGAGGAAGACAACAGTCAAAGACCAGGTGATCAGACTGAGGACAGAAGGTGGAGAACTCACAAGAAATGATCAGGAGGTATGTGAGGAGCTAAACAGGAGATTTAAGGAAGTTTGTACAGTAGAGACAGGAAGGGCTCTGGGAAGACAGCACAGAAGGGAACATCAAGAGGGAATATACCAACAAGTGTTGGATGACATACAAATAACCGAGGAGGAGGTGCAGAAGCTGCTAAGTGGCCTTGATACCTCAAAGGCGATGGGACTGGACAACATCTCCCCGTGGGTCCTTAGAGAAGGAGCAGAGATGCTGTGCGTGCCCCTAACCACAATCCTCAACACATCCCTTGATACTGGGCAACTACCTGAGATATGGAAGACGGCAAATGTAGTCCCCATATTTAAGAAAGGAGACAGAAACGAGGCACTATACTACAGACCTGTGTCTCTGACATGTATAGTATGCAAAGTCATGGAGAAGATTATCCGGAGGAGAATGGTGGAACACCTGGAATGGAACAAGATTACAAATGAAAACCAGCATGGATTCATGGAAGGCAAATCCTGTGTCACAAACCTTCTGGAGTTTTATGACAAGGTAACAGAAGTAAGACACGAGAGAGAGGGGTGGGTTGATTGCATTTTCCTGGACTGAAGGAAGGCCTTTGACACAGTTCCTCACAACAGATTAGTGCAGAAGCTGGAGGGTCAGGCGCATATAACAGGGAGGGCACTGCAATGGATCAGGGAATACCTGACAGGGAGGCAACAACGAGTCATGGTACGTGAAGAGGTATCACAGTGGGCGCCTGTGACGAGCGGGGTCCCACAGGGGTCAGTTCTAGGACCAGTGCTATTTTTGATATATGCGAACGACATGATGGAAGGAATAGACTCTGAAGTGTCCCTATTCGCAGATGATGTGAAGCTTATGAGAAGAATTAAATCGGATGAGGATGAGGCAGGACTGCAAAGAGACCTGGACAGGCTGGACACGTGGTCCAGAAACTGGCTTCTCTAATTCAACCCTGCCAAATGCAAAATCATGTAGATTGGGGAGGGGCAAATAAGACCGCAGACAGAGTATAGGCTAGGTGGACAAAGACTACAGACCTCACTCAGGGAGAAAGATCTTGGGATGATCATAACACCGAGCACGTCACCGGAGGCACACATCAACCAAATAACTGCTGCAGCATACGGTCGCCTGGCAAACCTGAGAATAGCGTTCCGATACCTTAATAAGGAATCGTTCACGACACTGCACACTGTGTATGTTAGGCCCATACTGGAGTATGCAGCACCAGTCTGGAACCCACACCTGGTCAAGCACGTCAAGAAGTTAGAGAAAGTACAAAGGTTTGCAACAAGGCTAGTTCCAGAGCTCTGGGGAATGTCGTACGATGAAAGGTTGAGGGAAATCGGACTGACGACACTGGAGGACAGAAGGGTCAGGGGAGACATGATAACAACATACAAGATACTGCGGGGAATAGACAAGGTGGACAGAGACAGGATGTTCCAGAGAGGGGACACAGAAACAAGGGTCACAACTGGAAGCTGAAGACTCAGACGAGTCACAGGGACGTTAATAATAATAATAATAATAATAATAATATCTTTATTTACTACATGTACAAGGTATACAGTCCTAGCTGACAACAATGACATACTACTATATAGAAACTCCCTTGTTATGCTCTGCATTTCGGGCAAATTAGGTCAGTGTCCCAGGATGCGACCCACACCAGTCGACTAACACCCAGGTACCCATTTTACTGATGGGGAACATAGACAACAGGTGGAAAGAAACACGTCCAATGTTTCTACTCTGGCTGGGAATCGAATCGAGGCCCACGCCGTGTGAAGCGAGAGCGTTAGCCACCAGGCCACCAGTCACCAGGAAGTGGAATAGCCTAGCAAGTGAAGTAGTGGAGGCAGGAACCATACATAGTTTTAAGAAGAGGTATGACAAAGCTCAGGAAGCAGAGAGGGAGAGGACCTAGTAGCGATCGATCAGCGAAGAGTCTCGACCCCTTCAACCACAATTAGGTGAGTACAATTAGGCGAGTGCATACACACACACATACACAAACACACACACACACATACACACATACACACACACATACACACATATACACACATATGCACACATACACATACATACACACACACACACCACACACACCACACACACCACACACCACACACACACACACACACACACACACACACACACACACACACACACACACACACACACACACAGGATGTTCCAGAGACTGGACACAGCAACACGGGGACACAGTTGGAAGCTGAAGACACAGATGAATCAAAGGGATGTTAGGAAGTATTTCTTCAGCCACAGAGTAGTCAGGAAGTGGAATAGTTTGGGAAGCGATGTAGTGGAGGCAGGATCCATACATAGCTTTAAGCAGAGGTACGATAAAGCTCATGGTTCAGGGAGAGTGACCTAGTAGCGACCAGTGAAGAGGCGGGGCCAGGAGCTTGGAATCGACCCCTGCAACCTCAACTAGGTGAGTACAACTAGGTGAGTACGTACACACACACACACACACACACACACACACACACACACACACACACACACACACACACACACACACACACACATGCACATACACACATACACGCACACATACACACACACATACGCACACACACACACACTCATACACACATACACACACTCATACACACACATACACACATACACACACTCATACACACACATACACACATACACACATACACACACACACACACACACACACGCACACACGCACACACGCACACACACACATACAGGATTTTACACCTTCCTGTGAAGTGACCCTATAACCCTTCCTTTCCCCCCCATCTCTCTCCCTCTCCTCTCCTCTCTCCTCTCTCTCTCTCTCTCTCTCTCTCTCTCTCTCTCTCTCTCTCTCTCTCTCTCTCTGTCTCTCTCTCTCTCTCTCTCTCCCCCTTTCTCTCATCCTCTCTCTCTTCCTCTCTTACTCTCTGCCTCTTCTTTTATCTCTCTCTTCCGTTGTCACTCCCCCTTCTCTCTTACCTTTTCCCTCTCTCTCACTTTCGCCCCCTTTTTCCCTTCTTTTCCCCTCCTTCTAGGCTCCCCTTCTCTCTCTCCCTATCTCTCACTCTCTCCCCTTTTTCTTTTTATCTTTCTCTCTCTCTTTCACAAAAAAAAAAATGGTTGGGACTCTCAGGGATCAGATGACAATGGTACTGGTAGGGAGGAATGGATGGAGGAACAGTGGAAAAGGATAGAGCAAGAAGGGGAGAGAAAATTAGGAGAGCTTTCTGAAAAAAATGGAGAAAGAGCTCTCTGTGAAATGGGAAAAGAGGTTGGATAAGGAGACGAAGAATTGGGAGGCACAAGTCGAAACTGCAGTAGCCAGGGTAAAGGTCCTAGAATTTGAGGTAAACAGGCTGAAGCAAGTCTCAGGGGTAGTGACCAGAGAAGACACACCATACGAAGATGAGAGGCTGAACAGGAAGGAAGGAGATATGAATTATGCTAAGGTCATATCAGCCTGCAAAGAAGGGCCAGGGAGTGGAAGGGAAGAGCAGATGGGTGCAGATGGAGAGGGAGATAGGTCGAATGCTGAGGCACAACCATGCTACCAAGAGCCACTGGAAAAATCAAGGGAGAAAATGACCACATACAGACAGGAACCAGAGTCACAGAGGGAGAGGCAATGGGAGAAGGAAAGGGCAAAATCAGTGATTATCCATGGGCTTCGGGAGAGAGAGGAAAGGACACACACTGAAAGACGGCAGGAAGAAAGAAAGGAGATTGAGAAAATCATCACGGAAATAGGGGGAGAAGACATGGATGAGATTGTAAATTTTCAGAGAATAGGGGGGTACTTGAAGGGGAGAAACTGACCGATCAAGCTGATTCTCAGGACGGAAACAGTGCGGAACAGGATCCTCCAAGAGAAACCACGGTTGAAAAGCTCGGAAGAGTACAAGAAGGTGTTCCTAGACAGAGAAAGAACACAAACAGAGAGACAGCAGCTGAGGGAGAGGACAAAAAAACGAAAGGAGCTAGGAAAGGAGACAAGGATGGAACCAGCAGAGGTCAGTCAGAGCAGAACAGAGCAGCAAGGGCAAGCACACACACAACTATCCTCAGAACCCCACAACCTATCACACCATCCCAACACACAATACAATCCATACCCACAACTTCCACCCAACCCCCAACCATAGAATCCCACAGTATGCTACCAGGTCTCCCACCCCCACAGGCCCCCCAAACCACAGTGTTGGAAAGGAAACTGAAGGTATGATACACAAACGCTGATGGAATAACAAACAAGTGGGAGGAGTGGCACGAAAGAGTCAAAGAGGCATCACCAGACATCATAGCGATCACAGAAACCAAGCTTACCAGTATGATAACAGATGCCATCTTTCCAGCAGGATACCAGATCCTGAAAAAAAGACAGAAGGAACAGGGGGGGTGGAGGAGTGGCATTACTGATCAAACACCGATGGAATTTTGATGAGCTGGAGAGAGGAGACAGCGGAGAAGAAAGTGATTACATAGCGGGAACGCTTCATTGGTGGTCCCAAGGTGATAATTGCAGTGATGTATAACCCACCACAGAACAGCAGGAGGCCAAGGCATGAGTATGACGAGAGCAATAGGGCGATGGTTGACACACTGGCTGCAGTGGCGAGAAGAGCTCATGCATGCAGGGCAAAGTTCCTGATCATGGGCGACTTTAACCACAAGGAGATCGAATGGGAGAACTTGGAGCCACATGGGGGCCAAGATACATGGAGGGCTAAAATGATGGAGGTGGTACTGGAAAACTTCATGTACCAACACGTAAGGGACACTACAAGAGAGAGAGGAGAGGATGAACCAGCAAGACTGGACTTCGTATTCACCTTGAGTAGTGCAGATATTGAGGACATCACATACGAAAGACCCCTTGGGGCCAGGGATCATGTGGTTTTGAGCTTCGAATACACAGTAGAGCTACAAGTGGAGGGGGAAGCAGGAAGGCCAGGACAAATGAAACCAAACTACAGGAAAGGGGACTACACAGGAATGAGGAACTTCCTGAATGAGGTTCAGTGGGACAGAGAACTGGCAGGGAAGCCAGTTAATGAGATGATGGAATATGTAGCAACAATGTGCAAGGAGGCTGAGGAGAGGTTTGTACCCAAGGGTAACAGGAATAATGGAAAAGCCAGGATGAGCCCATGGTTCACCCAAAGATGCAAGGAGGCAAAAACCAAGTGTGCTAGGGAATGGAAGAAATATAGAAGGCAAAGGACCCAGGAGAATAAGGAGAGCAGTCGTAGAGCCAGAAACGAATATGCACAGATGAGAAGGGAGGCCCAACGTCAATATGAAAACGACATAGCAGCAAAAGCCAAATCTGACCCGAAGCAGTTATACAGCCACATCAGGAAGAAAACCGTCAAGGACCAGGTCATCAGGCTAAGGAAGGAAGGAGGAGAGAACAAGAAATGACCGTGAAGTATGTGAGGAACTCAACAAGAGATTCAAAGAAGTGTTCACAGAGGAGACAGAAGGGGCTCCAGAAAGACGGAGAGGTGGGGTACACCACCATGTGCT
>NC_091309.1:39346082-39361082 GCF_038502225.1 Cherax quadricarinatus
CCAGGTGATGGTTCTTATAAGGATACGTCAGTGTGTTGTCTTTGCAAGTTTTGAATGTGATGTTGAGAGTTTGAAGTGTTTCTGTCTCATCGTAGTGCGAGCACTTTGTGTTTAACACATCTTGGAAATATAAACACAAATGCAGTATGAACATCAAAATGGTATACAATACCGACAGGTTGTTAGGTAAGACACATATGCAGCAGTTAGACAACTTTATGCCGAAACGTTTCGCCTACACAGTAGGCTTCTTCAGTCGAATACAGAAAATAGGCAGGAACAGTAGAGATGTGAAGACGATGTAATCAGTCCATCACCCTTGTAGTCGTAGAATTTGAGGTTGTCAGTCCCTCGGCCTGGAGAAGTTCAGTTCCATAGTCAGGAACTATCTGAAGATCAAGCGACAGTGCGGAGACTTAAATACTGTATTTAAGTCTCCGCACTGTCGCTTGATCTTCAGATAGTTCCTGACTATGGAACTGAACTTCTCCAGGCCGAGGGACTGACAACCTCAAATTCTACGACTACAAGGGTGATGGACTGATTACATCGTCTTCACATCTCTACTGTTCCTGCCTATTTTCTGTATTCGACTGAAGAAGCCTACTGTGTAGGCGAAACGTTTCGGCATAAAGTTGTCTAACTGCTGCATATGTGTCTTACCTAACACACAAATGCAGTATAATGTGATCCGTGTGTGACTTGAGAAAGCCCACTGTGTGGGTGAAACATTGTCAATAAAGGATCACATTATACTGCATTTGTGTTTATATTTCCATTGTGTCGGTATTTTATACCATTTATTTCCATCTTAACACATCTTGATAAATTAGACACATGTGCAACTCTTGGGTATCTTTATTGAGGAAACGTTTCGCCACACAGTGGCTTCATCAGTCCATACAAAGGAGAATCTTGAAGAATAGGAGGAGAATGAGGTAATCAGTCCCTCAACCTTGAGTCGATGTGGTCAGTCCACATCGACTAATTTATCAACATGTCGGTTCTCTGAACCATTCATTAACACATCTTGTTGTGAATAGTTCACATCTGACACATCCTGTCGTTTTTTTAGTCATCTACTTGAGTCATCATGTGTTTCCATAGCAGTGTTAAATGTTTAAACTTAAGGTAGACTCAAAATAACCGAGGCAGGTGATATTTAGGGCTGGCTTTGTAAAGCTTTTAGAGGTAATGTTACTTTTCTTCTGGTCATATCTGCTCTATAAATTACTGGGGATTTAGCTCTATATACAAGGATAAATAATACATTCTGAATTGTGACTGGCAATATTTTGACAACACTGATTGTGGTATGAAGAAGTTCATTGTAGACAATTCTTGTGACTTATTCGGTCACAACAGAATATGTTTAATGTGGAGGGGCTGGGTTTGAGTGGGAGGGGCTGGGTTTGAGTGGAAGGGGCTGGGTTTGAGTGGGAGGGGCTGGGTTTGAGTCGAAGGGGCTGGGTTTGAGTCGAAGGGGCTGGGTTTTGTGGGAGGGGCTGGGTTTGATTAGTGTCATTGGGTACGGGAGGTAATTCTTGGGTAGCTTTGGGTAGAGGTCGTTTTGATAAGGACCTGCCTTGTATGGGCCAGTAGGCCTTCTGCAGTGTTCCTCCATTCTTATGTTCTTATGAAACTGTAAACACTGTATTTGGAGAAAGTGTACATTCGTAAAAATGACGTTACGGTGTATCCGTTTATAATGTTGTCTCGGTAATGTATGTAGCGCTATTGGGTCACTCTGTTGTATCCTGTATGTATTGGTAAGCTTGTTGCTGATGATCATGGCGTGTGGGAATGACATAAACTAGAGGACTTGTTAAGGTTGTTGATTATTTGTTCCATGTGGGGCTGAGGTAATGTTAATAGCCAGGTGAAGAGCGATAGTACCGTGACTATAACAGTACACATAACCCGAGCATAGGACAGACAAGCTTATGACGACGTTTCGGTCAAACTAGGACCGAAACGTCGTTATAAGCTTCTCTCTATGTGCGGGTTATTTGTGTAAGATATTGTAGTATAAATAGCGATGAGATCAGATAGTTGAGGGAGGCGGTTGTTAACCAGGTGTGCTAATACAGGTGTGGCGTTAACTTAGGAAGGCTGATAAATCTGATAGGTATTAACCAAGCTAATCAGATAATTTAGGTGCCACGATGGGTTTGGTAAACCGGAGGGGAGAGACAATCCAAGGAATATGCTAGAGGGAGGGAGAGGGGAAGCGGACGGGGGTTGAGGTAAGGCAACCTTTGGTTAAGAGAGGGAATGGTTAGCCAAAAGGAGAAGTCATGTGTAAGTGAGAGAAGGGCAGGTCATAGGGTGAAGTCGTGTGTGTGGTAAAGGAGAGGAAGGTAGGTAGGAAGGGTAAGTTAACCACGTGTAGGGTAGGTAGGGAGGATGAGTTAGCCAGGTGTAGGGTAGGTAGGGAGGGTAAGTTAACCAGGTGTAGGATAGGTAGGGAGGGTAAGTTAGCCAGGCGTAGGGTAGGTAGGGAGGGTAAGTTAGCCAGGTGTAGGATAGGTAGGTAGGGTGAATTAGCAGGGTGTAGGATAATTAGGGAGGGTAAGTTAGCCAGGTGTAGGGTAGGTAGGGAGGGTAAGTTAACCAGCTGTAGGGTAGGTAGGGAGGGTAAGTTAGCCAGGTGTAGGGTAAGTAGGAAGGGTAAGTTAACCAGCTGTAGGGTAGGTAGGGAGGGTAAGTTAGCCAGGTGTAGGATAGGAAGGTAGGGTGAGTTAGCCAGGTGTAGGGTAGGTAGGGAGGGTAAGTTAGCAGGGTGTAGGATAATTAGGGAGGGTAAGTTAGCCAGGTGTAGGGTAGGTAGGGAGGGTAAGTTTACCAGCTGTAGGGTAGGTAGGGAGGGTAAGTTAGCCAGGTGTAGGGTAAGTAGGAAGGGTAAGTTAGCCAGGTGTAGGATTGGTAGGGAGGGTAGGTTAGCCAGGTGTAAGGTAGGTAGGGATGATAAGTTAGCCAGGTGTAGGGTAAGGTAAGGAGGGCAAGTTAGCCAGGTGTAGGGTAGGTAGGGAGGGAGGGTAAGTTAGCCAGGTGTAGGGTAGGTAGGGAGGGTAGGTTAGCCAGGTGTAGGGTGGGTAGGGAGGATGAGTTAGCCAGGTGTAAAGTAGGGAGGGTAAGTTAGCCACGTGTAGGGTAAGTAGGGAGGGTAGGTTAGCCAGGTGTAGGGTAAAGTAGGGAGGGTAAGTTAGCCAGGTGTAAGGTAGGTAGGGAGGGTAAGTTAGCCAGGTGTAGGGTAAAGTAGGGAGGGTAACTTAGCCAGGTGTAGGGTAAGGTAGGGAGGGTAAGTTAGCCAAGTGTAGGGTAAGGTAGGGAGGGTAAGTTAGGCAAGGTGTAGGGTAAGGCAGGGAGGGTAAGTTAGCCAGGTGTAGGGTAAGGTAGGGAGGGTAAGTTAGCCAAGTGTAGGGTAAGGCAGGGAGGGTAAGTTAGGCAAGGTATAGGGTAAGGCAGGGAGGGTAAGTTATCCAGGTGTAGGGTAAGGTAGGGAGGGTAAGTTAGCCAGGTGTAGGGTAAGGTAGGGAGGGTAAGTTATCCAGGTGTAGGGTAAGGTGGGGAGGGTAAGGTAGGGAGGGTAAGTTAGCCAGGTGTAGGGTAAGGTAGGGAGGGTAAGTTAGCCAGGTGTAAGGTAAGGTAGGGAGGGTAAGTTATCCAGGTGTAGGGTAAAGGTAGGGAGGGTAAGTTAGCCAGGTGTAGGGTAAGGTAGGGAGGGTAAGTTAGCCATGTGTAGGGTAAGGTGGGGAGGGTAAGTTAGCCAGGTGTAGGGTAAAGGTAGGGAGGGTAAGTTAGCCAGGTGTAGGGTAAAGGTAGGGAGGGTAAGTTGGCCAGGTGTAGGGTAAGGTGTGTAGGGTAAAGGCAGGGAGGGTAAGTTAGCCAGGTGTAGGGTAAAGGTAGGGAGGGTAAGTTAGCCAGGTGTAGGGTAAAGGTAGGGAGGGTAAGTTAGCCAGGTGTAGGGTAAAGGTAGGGAGGGTAAGTTAGACAGGCGTAGGGTAAAGGTAGGGAGGGTAAGTTAGCCAGGTGTAGGGTAAAGGTAGAGAGGGTAAGTTAGCCAGGTGTAGGGTAAAGGTAGGGAGGGTAAGTTAGCCAGGTGTAGGGTAAAGGTAGGGAGGGTAAGTTAGCCAGGTGTAGGGTAAAGGTAGGGAGGGTAAGTTAGCCAGGTGTAGGGTAAAGGTAGGGAGGGTAAGTTAGCCATATGTAGGGTAAGGTAGGGAGGGTAAGTTAGCCAAGTGTAGGGTAAGGTACGGAGGGTAAGTTAGCCAGGTGTAGGGTAAAGGTAGGGAGGGTAAGTTAGCCAGGTGTAGGGTAAGGTAGGGAGGGTAAGTTAGCCAGGTGTAGGGTAAGGTAGGGAGGGTAAGTTAGCCAGGTGTAGGGTAAGGTAGGGAGGGTAAGTTAGCCAGGTGTAGGGTAAGGTAGGGAGGGTAAGTTAGCCAGGTGTAGGGTAAGGTAGGGAGGGTAAGTTAGCCAGGTGTAGGGTAAAGGTAGGGAGGGTAAGTTAGCCAGGTGTAGGGTAAAGGTAGGGAGGGTAAGTTAGCCAGGTGTAGGGTAAAGTAGGGAGGGTAAGTTAGCCATGTGTAGGGTAAGGTAGGGAGGGTAAGTTAGCCAGGTGTAGGGTAAGGTAGGGAGGGTAAGTTAGCCAGGTGTAGGGTAAGATAGGGAGGGTAAGTTAGCCAGGTGTAGGGTAAGGTAGGGAGGGTAAGTTAGCCAGGTGTAGGGTAAGGTAGGGAGGATAAGTTAGCCAGGTGTAGGGTAAAGGTAGGGAGGGTAAGTTAGCCAGGTGTAGGGTAAAGGTAGGGAGGGTAAGTTAGCCAGGTGTAGGGTAAAGGTAGGGAGGGTAAGTTAGCCAGGTGTAGGGTAAAGGTAGGGAGGGTAAGTTAGCCAGGTGTAGGGTAAGGTAGGGAGGGTAAGTTAGCCAGGTGTAGGGTAAGGTAGGGAGGGTATTGATTGTAGCGGAGACAGAGCAGTGCTCTTCTCTCAACAATAATTCACCACCGCTCCACCTTACTGTGTAGCCACGCCCACCACCACGCCCTCCGTCACACCCACCACCACGCCCTCCGTCACCACCACCACCACGCCCTCCGTCACCACTACCACCATGCCCTCCGTCACACCCACCACCACCACCATGCCCTCCGTCACACCCACCACCACCACCATACCCTCCGTCACACCCACCACTACCACCATACCCTCCGTCACACCCACCACCACCACCATACCCTCCGTCACACCCACCACCACCACCATACCCTCCGTCACACCCACCACCACGCCCTCCGTCACCACCACCACCATGCCCTCCGTCACCACCACCACCATGCCCTCCATCACACCCACCACCACCACCACCATGCCCTCCGTCACACCCACCACCACCACCATGCCCTCCGTCACACCCACCACCACCACCATGCCCTCCGTCACACCCACCACCACGCCCTCCGTCACACCCACTACCACGCTCTCCATTCTCCCAACTTGACCACCACGCCCTTCATACCCCGACTTCACAACTACGCCCCCCATACAACGTCCAGCACCACGCCCACCACCACAACCTCAATCACCCTCTGCGCCACACCCACCACTACTATCATGCCCTCCGTCATTCCCCCACCACCACTTTTATCATACTCATCACCACTGCCACGCCCTTCATCACATTCACCACCACCACGCCCCGTCACGCTTGCTGGTTACAACCACAACTACGATACTAATATAAAAAAAGATGTCCAAAGACTATATTAGATCCTTAATTAATTATGCCTAACTTACGTTTATATTAGCTAAGGAAAATTCTCTTCTGCCGTTGGAACTCCAGTAACACAAAACAAAGTTGTGAAAAATATTCTTAGCTGTTGTAAAACTACCAAGATTCTTAATGCAAGGCAGAAGCTTGGTATTCTTACCAGTGGTAGGACTCAGACGCGGTCACTACTACTACTACTATTCTTACTGAATGTCTAGAAGTAAATAAATACTGATCTAAATGGGTTGGGATAATATGCAGTTATATAAAGTTTAATAACCTACACAAACTGTAATCACTATAGACAACAAGAACATTTCACCCCTCCATGGAAGATGTGATCATTTAGCATCACATGCCAGCAAGTCCCTCCCAAGAAGCTCATCACTAGTAATCTCTTCCTTAAATCACTGATAAAGATAACTGCTCAAGAAGAAATTTCTCACTCAACTCTTAGTAATAATTTATCACAAGTTATGTACAGTGATGGATCTAAGTAAGAGTCGAGTGGCAGAGTTGCATCTCCTTTTGTTGCCACCTCCCTAGTTAACTCTAGCAACTACCTTGAGTTAGGCTTGAAAATTAACAACCGGGAATCTGTACTGCAAGTTGAGATGTTTGCCTGCTGGAGACCTTAAAGTTAACTTATAAAACTGAGCTTGACCCTGATTATTACTGATGTTGTCATCACTGAAATATATAATACAACTCTGGTATAACTGTGTACCCTCCGTAACCCCCTACCCCATCCCCGTCCATCACCCACTACCACCACGCCCTCTACCACCACGCTCTCCATCACCCTCTACCACCACGCCCTCCATCACCCTCTACCAACACGCCCTCCATCATCTACCACCATGCCCTCCATCACCCTCTACCAACACTCCCTCCATCACCCTCTACCAACACGCCCTCCATCACCCTCTACCACCATGCCCTCCATCACCCTCTACCAACACGCCCTCCATCACCCTCTACCACCAAGCCCTCCATCACCCTCTACCAACACGCCCTCCATCACCCTCTACCACCATGCCCTCCATCACCCTCTACCAACACGCCCTCCATCACCCTCTACCACCATGCCTTCCATCACCCTCTACCAACACTCCCTCCATCACCCTCTACCACCAAGCCCTCCATCACCCACATACGGAGATTGCTCAGGCATACCATAATCTACTACAAAGGTCCAGGAGAGAGAGACTAATTTTTCAGCTTGTGTCAAAACTCGTTGATACTGTTTCTTGTAACACACTTACGTTATTGTGATGAACATGAGCTGTGGTGTGATGCACCTGCGTACTCATCCCTCCACTGGATGAACTTGACTCATTTCCTTCAATATAATTCGATTCATGCTACAAGGATTATGATTGTTATTTATGGGTCGTAGATTGATAATGGTGACGTTACTGAGATGTGATACTCCTTCGGACTTGTATTGTTCCCACTAACTTACTGAGTTTTTTTTTTTTCAGTGTTGAACCTCACTTATTTTGAGGGTCGACTTGATAAGTTCCTGTGGCCCAGGAAATTCGGGAGTGGTTGACTGGTGTATAAGGTCGTGGAGTTCTGCTGGTACTTAATGTATGTTGGAGTCCCGGGTGATGAGTGAGATTAAGAGGCAAAAGGTGATATATCGGATATGTTCTAGAGCATGATTTTGCCTCCGTGACAGTCTGAGCCAGATTGAGGGCTGTTAAGGGAAAACTGGCTGTCAGGTGAGTTTATAGAGAAGCAACAAGCTTTACAGGGTTTGACCGAACACTGATGTATGAATTTCCTCTTTCCACGGGAATCTTCACTATTCTGTACAGATTGAGAATAATACACATTTATACATGGGACACTTGCAAGGATTCATTCTCCTCGTTTGTGCTACTTTCGGCCCAAAGACGAGGCTCCGGGTGTAGAAAGACTCTCGAAACTCATCAAAGGTACAAGTGCCATTAAATGTGGCACTTCTTTTCATAACATGTTGTGTGTTCCTGCATTACCAGTTTAGTAATGGGTTTCATAATCACAAACATGTTATAAAAACAGTGATGTTTTAGAAAAATAATGATCGTGAATGATGTGATTGTATTTCTGAGGGATAGAGCTCTTGGAATATTTTGTGATTTCCTTTGTTTTCATGACTAATAGTGTTGTGTTGAGGTTGTGGTACGTTCTGATGCATCTGTACGAGCAGTGGAGGTTCTCTGGGTATTTTCCAGCTCATTATTCTCGCCTGGAAAACGTAGAGAGAGCTTTCACTTCTCGTATACACTCAAACAAGCATTTGAACCACTGGGAACGTTTGAAGTATCTTCAGCTGTATTCTTTTGAACTCCTGGTGGGTCTGGTCCCAAGCCTGAACATTGAAATAATCCCGTATAACAACAAAAGACTTGGTATTTGGTGTCGCAAGAGCGCGACAAATACACCGAGAGAAAACTTGATGATAATAATGATGCAATGGTTATTCTTGTAAAAATTGCTAAGTAAATAGTAGGTTCGCCGGTGTTGTCCCGGCCCGGGTCTTGTCCCGGCCCGGGTCTTGTCCCGGCCAGGGTCTTGTCCAGATGGTGACTCTGCAACTTTAATAATACAGAAAACCGTGTTCAAGCTATCTGCTGTTACTGGGAAAGAAGTTCCAGTAATGCTGGTTTCTAGATGCTTGAAAACACCAGTGTTACCAGAGTGCACTACACCTTTTAAGGGGCCTCATGAGTAAACATTCAGTGGTGAAAGATCCGGGGATCCGGGCATTTAGAATCTCTATGGCCAATCCAGTGCCCTGTAAAATAATTAACCAACCAGTGCTTCCTTTTAAATAGAGGACACTTTATTGATCTTGATTCCATTTAACCGGAGCTTCCTTTATATAGCATGCTTCAGTTTAAATAGGACACCATTTAGTTTTGTGGAAATATGTTAGAACTTTCTCCTGATATTTGTTTATACTTACAAAATAATTTCGTTATAAAATCAAGGCCTTTTCTTACTGAGGTTCAGTAACTCGACAGAGATTGAAAGTACCTTCACTGTTATTCATTCAGTCATGTCTTGCCACAAGTGCGCTGACATCACAGTTTCAGAAATATATAACACGTCAACCTGTCTCTACCTCGGACTGTCAGTAAATTGCCTTGTTATTATTACATTATAATTTTTTTTTATTCAGACCCAAATTTCCAACACTTAACACATGGAATCACTTACCAGGTGATTCTGCAATGAACATACAGTTGTACTCTTATATAAACACCAGCACTTAACCATTCTCATGGGTCGAGTTCCTCCTCATGGTTGCAAAACTTCTCCTGTTATGTTGACTGCAACATCCTTGGTGAGGGATCCCTGCTAGGTCTCCCACCGTATAAGAATATATACAGTACACCGTCACCTGTATATCTCGCTCTGAATTAGCTCTGTTATAAAATGTATACACTGTAGAATGAGCCTCTCTTTAATTTGATACCAGGAAGGATAGATATATAAGCTATAGACAGACAGTATTATACACTGTGATTATCACTCGGCTATTTTTGAAAAATTGATTATACCTATAATTATCAACTTACCAAGAACTTTTATCCCTACTTTAGGAATAAAAGTATCCTTGAGTGGTGGGTAACAGATGATATACAGCCTTAATGACTCTCCAGTAGATAGGCTTTCAGTTCCATTAGCCAACAATAACTCGATGGTAGCGAAGGTGTAGTTTGTTGAATGGTAGCGCTCATTGTGTTGGCCGGATATTCTCAGACCAGCCATGATGACAGATGTGTTGCACTCGAATGTTTGCTTCTAGATTTTGTTAATACGTTACAGAAATGAGAAAACTGCAGCCGACCCTGTGATCCGTCACTGTCTGTCCCAGTGGTCACACACACCACACATTCTGGTGTTGGAAGTCTCTTGTAGTGTGACCCATATCAGGTTGTGCTTGATGAAACAAGAATATTGGAATTTGAACTTTTACATGTGGGATTTCGCCGTCGTTGTTATGTACGCAGATGTGTACACGTGAATGGTAGTGTGAGACAGGTGTAGTCTTCATAATTAATGAATCCGAGAAAATGAGAGTTGTCTCAGTTGAGATGACACAGTAGTATTGGAAAGAAAAGAGAAGAAACTGCCAAAGTTGGTGGACAAGTTGAAGATTGAGACACTTATGCAACACAATGGAATCCTTGTTAAGGAAACGTTTCGCCACACAGTGGCTTCTTCAGAGATGGGTAAGGAGAGGAGTTTGAGGTAATGAGTCCCTCAGCCTAGAATCGATGTTTTCATTCCATCAGTCTTGTAGAAAATACAGCGGAGTTACAGTGGATCCCGCCTCCTCCTGCCTCCACTCACCGGACTAGAGTATATACGCCACTTCGGTCATATGCTGCACTTTCTGTAAGAGTGATGGACTCAACACATCGATTCCAGGCTGAGGGACTGATTACCTCAAGCTACTACTCTCCTTGTCCCTCTCTGCTTTGTATTGGACTGAAGAAGCCACTGTGCGGCTAAACGTTTCCTTAATAAAGATTCCCATATATTGCATCTTCAACATGTTAGTTTTTAAACCATTTATCACATCGGCGGAGAAGGTTGGGAAAAACAGCGTAAAAGAAGGAAATTGAAAGTAAAAATAGAAAAGTGTAATATGATAAGAAAACTTGTAAAAACATTATTGATGTTCTGTTTGTAAACAAAATATGTATAAAGAAAATGTTGTATAAATATTTAGGAGAGAATGTTTGTGCAGATCGATGACGTCAGCCTCAATAAATATTGTTTATAATAAGAAAACGTTGTTTATCAGTTGTTTATAGTATGGTAATATAACAAGAGTATGGTGGTGGCGAAAGTGTGAAGCGAGTTATTTGTTACTGAAAGAAGGTATTGGAATGTCTGTGCGGTGTGAAAATATTGGATAATGAGATTAGATGTTCTGTTGTTGTATGAAAGGTGTAATTCATATTGGAGTGATGGGTGGTTAAGATGGTTTAGTCATAAAGAAGGAATTAAAATGAGTTTAGTAAGAGGTTGTAGAAAACTGTGAATGAGTGATGGCGTAGGGGACGGCCCAAGAGGAGCTGGAGGGTGCGTGTGAAAGAGGGAGTGTGAGGTAGGTCCTTGAACATCCTGCAGACGTGTGTCAGCATTCTACATCTCTGTGAAGGCAAGTGCTCTTCCGGAATATTTATTTTGAACAGTGTAATTAGTAAGAGATTCTGGGAAATGTGTTAATCGAACATGGAGTTTTGACGATGATAAGTAGTTCCCGCAATGAGTCTGGTGGAGACACTTGAGTGTGAGTTCTCGGATCATATTTATCAGCAACGTTCTGGGAAGACAGTCATGGAGCAAGTGATGGAATATATTACCAAGAGATCCCTACTAGCAACTTCCTAGTTAATCATCTACCAAGAAGCGTCTTCTGGCAGTGGGCAACGGTGGCAGTGAGCCCTCGAAAGTTGGTTTTCAGGTAATCTTGAGTTAACCCCAAATTGTCGTACGAGTCTTGTTAATATTGTGAAGTACAGTTTTCGTAACTCAGTATTTTACCATTTGAGTTCCATTTCGCCATTCATTATTCCATTAGTTACCTCTAAGAATTGTTGGTGACACCCAGAGTGACACTGTTAATAAGGGGAGGGAGTAAGTGGAGGGCGAGTTAATTGACACTCTCCGGTGCCTGTGACCTGCCCCTCCCCAGACCTGTTCAGGGTCACCTTGGCACCATAGGGCGAATTTCTCTTCACCTTATGTCTCTTCTTGGTGCTCTCTCTTCCCATCACTGTTGCTGGTGTTCACAGCTACAGTGTCTTGGTGCTCTCTCTTACCATCACTGCTGCTGGTGTTCACAGCTACAGTGTCTTGATGCTCTCTTCTTATCACTGCTGCTGGTGTTCACAGCTACAGTGTCTTGGTGCTCTCTTCCCATCACTGCTGCTGGTGCTTACAGCTACAGTGTCTTTGTGCTCTCTTTTCACTGCTGCTGGTGTTCACAGCTACAGTGTCTTGGTGCTCTCTCTTCCCATCACTGCTGCTGGTGTTCACAGCTACAGTGTCTTGGTGCTCTCTCTTCCCATCACTGCTGCTGGTGTTCACAGCTACAGTGTCTTGGTGCTCTCTCTTCCCATCACTGCTGCTTGTGCTCACAGCTACAGTGTCTTGGTGCTCTCTCTTCCCATCACTGCTGCTGGTGTTCACAGCTACAGTGTCTTCTTGGTGCTCTCTCTTCCCATCACTGCTGCTGGTGTTCACAGCTACAGTGTCTTCTTGGTGCTCTCTCTTCCCATCACTGCTGCTGGTGTTCACAGCTACAGTGTCTTGGTGCTCTCTCTTCCCATCACTGCTGCTGGTGTTCACAGCTACAGTGTCTTTATGCTCTCTTATCACTGCTGCTGGTGTTCACAGCTACAGTGTCTTGATGCTCTCTTCTTATCACTGCTGCTGGTGTTCACAGCTACAGTGTCTTGGTGCTCTCTTCCCATCACTGCTGCTGGTGCTTACAGCTACAGTGTCTTTGTGCTCTCTTTTCACTGCTGCTGGTGTTCACAGCTACAGTGTCTTGGTGCTCTCTCTTCCCATCACTGCTGCTGGTGTTCACAGCTACAGTGTCTTGGTGCTCTCTCTTCCCATCACTGCTGCTGGTGTTCACAGCTACAGTGTCTTGGTGCTCTCTCTTCCCATCACTGCTGCTTGTGCTCACAGCTACAGTGTCTTGGTGCTCTCTCTTCCCATCACTGCTGCTGGTGTTCACAGCTACAGTGTCTTCTTGGTGCTCTCTCTTCCCATCACTGCTGCTGGTGTTCACAGCTACAGTGTCTTGGTGCTCTCTCTTCCCATCACTGCTGCTGGTGCTTACAGCTACAGTGTCTTGGTGCTCTCTCTTCCCATCACTGCTGCTGGTGTTCACAGCTACAGTGTCTTCTTGGTGCTCTCTCTTCCCATCACTGCTGCTGGTGTTCACAGCTACAGTGTCTTGGTGCTCTCTCTTCCCATCACTGCTGCTGGTGTTCACAGCTACAGTGTCTTGGTGCTCTCTCTTCCCATCACTGCTGCTGGTGTTCACAGCTACAGTGTCTTCTTGGTGCTCTCTCTTCCCATCACTGCTGCTGGTGTTCACAGCTACAGTGTCTTGGTGCTCTCTTACCATCACTGCTGCTGGTGTTCACAGCTACAGTGTCTTACTGATCAGTTAGTCACAATCACAAATGTTATAGGTTTCAGGTATTAGAATGCGCGTTAAAGTCTTGAGTTTTGTTTAATCATTCACATGATCACATAAGTGGATTTTATCGCCCGACACACCACTACGTTACCACCTACAACCTCCACACCATCGACACCCACCATGCCACACTACACCCCCAACACATTTCCTACTCCCCCTTCCTCGACCGCATGTAAGTAAAACAGTCGTGTATAGCTCAGCATGGAATTATGTGGAGAGAGAGATGTACACAGCGGCTGTACTGGTGAAAGTACTCGATGTGTGAGACTGGTACTGAAAAACCACTTCAGAATGTGACTTGTGCACTCTCCTGAGACGCGTGTTGAACAAGAATCATGTATATATTAAGACGGGTGTTGAACAAGAATCATGTATATATTAAGACGGGTGTTGAACAAGAATCATGTATATATTAAGACGGGTGTTGAACAAGAATCATGTATATATTAAGACGGGTGTTGAACAAGAATCATGTATATATTAAGACGGGTGTTGAACAAGAATCATGTATATATTAAGACGCGTGTTGAACAAGAATCATGTATATATTAAGACGCGTGTTGAACAAGAATCATGTATATATTAAGACGGGTGTTGAACAAGAATATTGTGTATACTGTATACTAAGACATGTGTTTAACAAGATAACTTGATGACTTCCAATCCGAGGTTCAACGAAGATCCACACTGCATCACTACGTTCATCACTCATCGTGGGTCGCGAAACTACGTTCACCACTCTACATTCTCCGCCACACTTCGCCCACCACACTACATTCACTACCAAACTGCGTTCATCACACTACGTTCATCACCTCGCTGTTGACCGCCTCACTACGTTCACCTCACTGCATTCCCCCCCACACTACTTTCAACTACGTTCATCAGCACACCACGTTCACTATTACACGTTCACAACCACACCACGTTCGCTACTACACGTTCACAACCACACCACATTCACTACTGCATGCCCATATGTCACACCACACCTTCACGTCACATCACTCCGTCATACCACAACACGTCAGCCACAAGTCACACTTCACACTAGGTCACATCACACCACGTCCATCACACCACGTCACATCATACAACGTCCATCATACCGTCTCACCACGTCTCACCACCACAGCACGTCACAACAACGCATCACGTCACACCACACACATCACTACCTAGATCAATGTTAAACTTTCAACAAAGTCAGTGGCTGGCACAAAATAACTATTATTAAGATGCTAGACACTATTCGGCTTTAGAAAATCATGAATATCTAGTAGGCCTCAATTGATCTAAGAAAAGCATTTGACACTAACCTACAATGAGTTGCTACTGAAACAGAGCATTATGGTACAAGAGGTCATGTTCTCCAATAAAGTCCTACCTTGCTGACAGACATCACGTGACGATGACATTATCTGATAAGACAAACTAGCAACATTGGGGTGCTTTAGGGTAGCGTTCTCCAACCAAATGCCTTCAAGGAACTGTTTTCAGATGACACGTTTGTCATATCTAATCCAGATCCTATTGTCCTCAACAACACAGTCAACCAAGAGCTTGTATTGAGTTTTAACAGGATAACAACCAGCAAACTTAATATTGCTATTTTCAAGACCTTCGCGTTGTTCAGAAATGAAGCTTAAAATATTCACTTCAACATGGATATAGAAAACTCACACATTAAAAAGATGAAGGGAAAATTCTTAGGGATACACTTTAACTGTAACCTGAAATTCCCATGCAACACACACCTCAGAAAATTGACAAAAGTGTGGGCAATATAGAAACAATATGCTACTTTATTCCACAAATAACATTACTCTATATTTTTCTCTAATCTATCGTTACCTCACCTATGGCATTTGTGTTTGCGGATCTACTACAGCAAATCACCTAAGACCCATTGTCACCCAACAGAAATCAGCTGTTAGGATAACATCCAGTTAGGTTCCAGACAACACCCCTTCCCTCACTCTGTTCAGAAGTCTTAATCTACTCG
>NC_091309.1:39362733-39385233 GCF_038502225.1 Cherax quadricarinatus
TTTATATATTAGAATAATTACTAGATTTCTATTTTTTCACTCTCAAACATAGAACTATTTCTATATTATCTGATGAGTTCAACAGTTCTGTTCAGTAGTGCAAGTCTTTCATATGCAGTCCCGCTCTTCCCTCTGACTTTACTCTGTCGCATCTATAAATATTGTAGTTATTTTTTATCGTTATCCCACCATTCAAAACATTCCTTGCGTGTTTTTGTAAATTCTCCAAATACATCATTTATTTGTGCGATGCTGCGGTCAGAGGTCACGTGAGGTCACTGTCCTAAGCTGTCTAGGAATTAGCGTGGGGTGTTACCGAGACCATGGCTTGTTGTAGTGCCTTGGAATCTCAGGTTAAAGTGTTGAAGGAGGAGGTTCCTCTTCTTCAGTAGGGAAATAGAAGGCTGAAGCTTTGCCAAGATGGGTTTGGGAGTGGTTCACAATTCAGGAGGAAGGAAGATAAGGAAGGTTAATAGAGAAGATGTGAAAGTAGAAAATCAATTCTCTGTTCTTCAGGACGAGTGTACTTCAGTGGTTAGTGAGGTTAACGGAACCACTAGCTACCATGCTAATCGAGGTTAGGCTATTCTAATTGTGGGAGACTCTCAGGTAAGTGCTTTTTGTAACGGAGATAGGTAGGTCGGACAGAGGGTGTGCCTCCCAGGAGCTGGTGTTGGTGACATAATTAGGAGGTTGGATAATATTATGTCGGGTATTGGGAACAAGCCCATTATCTTAGTGCTGGTGGAAATGACATCAGGAAGGGAAGGAGAGAGGAGCTTCTGGATAGGTACGGGTCAGCCATAGAAGTAGTCAGGTCTAAGGGAGGTATCCCAATCATATGTAGCATCTTGCTTAGAAGGGGAGTGGGCAGTGAATGCATGTCTAGGGCAATTAGTAGAAATTGCTAGCTAGATAGGCACTACAAGGAACTTGCAATCCCATTCATTGATAACTGGGACATATTCTATGACAAACATATGTATGCAAGGTTCATCTCTCTGGGGTTGGAGTGGTTGCATTAGCCAGTTCGATTGAAGGGGCATTGATGACTTGTCCAGGAATTTAAACTGATAGATTATAGAGGTATGGGTGTTTGTGGGAAACAGTCAGCGTTCAGTATTAGGGTTGAAAACATCAGATGTTACCAGGATACCCCAGGGATATTTTTAAAAGACAGTATTCAAAATAAAGTTGCTAGTAGAGGCAAAATAATTGATCAACAAAGAGAGATAATAGAGGTCATCGAGTGACTAGCTCCCTTAACGTTTACTTTACAAATAGTAGGAGTCTAAGAAATAAGTTAGATGAGCTAAGATTACTTGCAAGTGCAGGTAATATAGATATTGCTATAACAGAGACCTGGTTCAGCTTGAAAGATAGAGAAATGCCTTCTGAATGCAACATACAGGGTTATGAACTATTCCACAATGATAGTCAACAGGAAGGGTAGTGGAGTGGCGATGTATGTCAGAGATAATTTAAATTGTTGTGTTAGACAAGATGTAAAATTAGAAACATCGGACACAGAATCAGTTTCTCGAAGATCGTGTAAAACTAATTTTGGGTGTAATTTATAGGCCCCCATACCTTGATAGGGAGTGCAGTAAGCTGCTATGGGACGAAATTCATAAGTCATCTAGATATGAAAATGTGATGTTAATGGGATATTTTAACTTTAGACAAATTGATTGGAACAATTTGACAGGAAGTCTTGAATCTAGTGACTTTCTTGATACAGTTCAGGATTGCTTTTTAAAACAGTTTGTGACAGAACCAACTAGAGGAAACAATCTGCTTGACTTGGTTCTTGCCAACAAAGAATCACTAGTTAATAATCTTGAGGTTAATGATGAGCTTGGGGAAAGTGATCACAAATCACTTTGTTTCAGTATATCATCGAATTACCCAGATAACTGCAATCAAGTCTTCGTTCCAGACTTTTGCGTGGCTGACTTTATGGTGCTGAGAAATTTCCTGGGTAGGCTAAATTGGGATGACCTGACTTTGGGTCAGGTAGGTGGTGTTGGTTGTCAATATGACATGTTTCGGAGCATAGTGCTAGTTGCCCAGACAACTTTTGTTCCCAGTAGGGAAATTAGATCGAACCAAAAATGATCCTAAATGGATAAACAATAGATTAAAACATCTCATTGGTCAAAACAGAGGCACATATATGTGTATCAAAAGAGGGATGGGCAGTTAAGAAATCAATATATATATAATTAAAGAGAGATATAAAAACCGGAATAAGAAAAGGATTATGAGGCTAAAGTCTCAAGGGATTCGAAGACTAACCCAAGAGGGTTCTTTCAGGTATACAGAGGTAAGATTAGGGACAAGATAGGCCCACTTAAGAGTAACTTAGGTGAGATCACTGACAGTGATAAGGAAATGTGTGAACTTTTCAATACCTACTTCCTCTCAGTTTTTACTCAGGAATTACCAGCGAAATTCCAGAAATAATAAATTATGTAAACTATGCACTATTGATGTAACTAGTGACGTCGTCCTTAGACAAATAGAGAAATTAAAACCTAAATGTTTGCGAGGGTTTTAAAGGAATTTAAAGAGGAACTTGGCATACCTTGGCTAATTTTTTCAATATATCACTACAAACTGCCGTAGTGCCAGACAAGTGGAAAATGGCAAATGTCATAACTATTTACAAGACAGGTAACAGGTCCTTAGCTTTGAACTATAGACCAATAAGCCTTACCTCCGTAGTGGGAAAATTTATGGAATCAATAATTGCAGAAGCAATTCGTAGCCATCTTGCAAGCCATTAATTGATTAATGAATCTCAGCACGGTTTTACGAAGGGGCGTTCCTGTCTTAGGAATTTACTAACGTTCTTCACTAAGATATTTGAGGAGGTAGATCATGGTATTGAATCTGATATTGTGTATATGGAATTCAGTAAGGCTTTTGATAAAGTTCCACATCAGAGGCTGTTGGGGAAACGTAAGGCACACGGAATAGGAGAAAAACTTGTCAGGGTAGAGGCATAGTTGACAAATAGGCTTTGCATAAATGGGGAGAAATCAGACTGGGGGTGCGTCACAAGCGGTGTTCCACAGGGGTCAGTGTTGGGCCCCTTGTTGTTCACAATTTACATGAACGACATCGATGAGGGAATATATAGCGACACAAGTAAATTTGCTGATGACACCAAAATAGGCCGTTCAATTGTTTCTAATGAGGACAGAGAACTCCAGGATGATTTAAATAGACTGATACAGTGGTCGGAGAAGTGGCAGATGCTGTTTAATATAGACAAATGCAAAGTTCTAAATGTTGGAAAGGAAAATAACCATGCCACATATGAACTAAATAATGTAGATCTTAATATTACGGATTGCGAAAAGGATTTAGGAGTTCTGGTTACCAGTAATTTGAAACCAATACAACAGTGCATAAGTGTTCGCAATAAAGCCAACAGAATCCTTGGCTTCATATCAAGTATAAATAATAGAAGTCCCCAGGTTGTTCTTCAACTCTGTATTTCTATTATGCTGCACAGTTTGGGTCACCGTATTACAGAATGGATATGAATGCACTGGAAAATGTACAATGGAGGATGACAAAGTTGATCCCATGTATCAGAAATCTTCGTTATGAGGATAGACTGAGGGCCCTGAATCTGCACTCTCTAGAAAGGCGTAGAATTAGGGATGATATGATAGTGTATATGTGGAAAACGGGAATTAATATAGGGGATGTAAATAGCGTGCTGAAAATATCTAGCATAGACAGGACTCGCAGCAATGGTTTTTAGTTTGAAAAATTCAGATTCAGGAAGGATTTAGGAAAGGACTGGTTTGGTAATAGAGTTGTGGATGAGTGGAACAAACTCTCGAGTACCGTCATAGAAGCTAAAACGTTGTGTAGTTTTAAAAATAGGTTGGATGAATACGTGAGTGGGTGTGGGTGGGTGTGAGTTGGACCTGACTAGCTTGTGCTACTAGATCAGATGCCGTGCTCTTCCCTTAAGAGAATGTGACTTACCTGTGGGAGAATTGGACCTGCCTCACATGGGCCAGTAAGGCTGCAGCAGCGTTCCTTCTTTCTTCTTGTTATTTATTTGTTTTCAAACCCGAGTGTTTGCAGATGAGGAGGGTTTACCATTGAAGATACTTTTGTGTTAGTGTTGGTTTTGTTTGTACTTGTGGCATTGTGCCATCATGTGAATGAAGATACACTCCAGCAGCTACCACAACACAACGTAATGCATGATACACAATGATACACGCACATTTTTAATGCTACTTTTATTAGCAATGTTGCTAGATCAATTAATATTTACATCTTATAGTTACTATATGATATACATAGTATCGCAGTATAATAGTAGCATGGGTGTGTGTGTGTGTATATATATATATATATATATATATATATATATATATATATATATATATATATATATATATATATATATATATATATATATGTCGTGCCGAATAGGCAGAACTTGCGATCTTGGCTTAAATAGCAACGTTCATCTTGCCATACAGGACAAATGAAAATTTGTGTATGCAATAATTTCGCCAAAATCATTCTGAACCTAACGAAAAAAATATATTTCACTGTGTTTGTTTAGTATTAAATTACTGTAAACAAATCTAAAATATATTTAGTTGAGTTAGGCTAAAATAAATTGCTCTTGTTATAACAAGGTTAGGTAATTTTTCTAAGATTCTATTGGTGCAAAATTAAAAATTTTTACATTAACATTAATGAAAAAAATGTATCTTTAAACGTATAAGAGAAATTTTCAGAAAGGACTTAATTTTAAATGAGTTCTTGCTAATTTACCAGTTTTACATATTCGGCACGACATATATATATATATATATATATATATATATATATATATATATATATATATATATATATATATATATATTACCTAATACTTATTAAAAAGTAATTATATTTAGGAATAAATGGCAGTTATCTGTGTAATGTTGAGGTGTCCAACACCGACTTAAAAGCTGGTGGTAGGTACTGACTGACACATGTGATGACTGAAGGTGTCTTGTTAGTGGCTGACACTGTGACTAGTATTTGTTAGTGGCTGATACTGTGACGAGTGTGTTAGTGGGCGATACTGTGACGAGTATGTTGTTAGTGGTTGACACTGTGACGAGTGTTTTGTTAGTGTTTGACACTGTGACGAGTATGTTGTTAGTGGCTGACACTGTGACGAGTATGTTGTTAGTGGCTGACACTGTGACGAGTATGTTGTTAGTGGCTGACACTGTGACGAGTATGTTGTTAGTTGCTGACACTGTGACGAGTATGTTGTTAGTGGCTGACACTGTGACGAGTATGTTGTTAGTGGCTGACACTGTGACTAGTATTTGTTAGTGGCTGGCACTGTGACGGGTTGTGAGATTGTTAGTGGCTGACACTATGACGGGTTGCGTGAGATTGTTAGTGGCTGACACTATGACTGGTTGTGTGTGAGTGTTGTTAGTGGCTGGCACTGTGACGGGTTGTGTGAGATTGTTAGTGGCTGACACTATGACGGGTTGCGTGAGATTGTTAGTGGCTGACACTATGACTGGTTGTGTGTGAGTGTTGTTAGTGGCTGGCACTGTGACTGGTTATGTGAGATTGTTAGTGGCTGACACTGTGACGGGTTGCGTGAGATTGTTAGTAGCTGACACTGTGACTGGTTGTGTGTGAGTATTGTTAGTGGCTGGCACTGTGACGGGTTGTGTGAGATTGTTAGTGGCTGACACTGTGACGGGTTGTGTGAGATTGTTAGTGGCTGACACTGTGACGGGTTGTGTGAGATTGTTAGTGGCTGACACTGTGATGGGTTGTGTGAGATTGTTAGTGGCTGACACTGTGACGGGTTGTGTGAGATTGTTAGTGGCTGACACTGTGACGGGTTGTGTGAGATTGTTAGTGGCTGACACTGTGACGGGTTGTGTGAGATTGTTAGTGGCTGACACTGTGACGGGTTGTGAGAGATTGTTAGTGGCTGACACTGTGACGGGTTGTATGAGTTTTAGTGGCTGACACTGTGACGGGTTGTGTGAGTGTTAGTGGCTGACACTGTGACTGGTTGTGTGAGAGTGTTGTTAGTGGCTGACACTGACTGGTTGTGTGAGATTGTTAGTGGCTGACACTGTGACGGGTTGTTTGAGATTGTTAGTGGCTGACACTGTGACGGGTTGTGTGAGTGTTGTTAGTGGCTGACACTGTGACGGGTTGTGTGAGATTGTTAGTGGCTGACACTGTGACTGGTTGTGTGAGAGTGTTGTTAGTGGCTGACACTGACTGGTTGTGTGAGATTGTTAGTGGCTGACACTGTGACGGGTTGTTTGAGATTGTTAGTGGCTGACACTGTGACGGGTTGTGTGAGATTGTTAGTGGCTGACACTGTGACGGGTTGTGTGTGAGTGTTGTTAGTGGCTGGTTAAGGGTGTGTTACTGACACAGTCTTAGGCGGCAGTTACTGAGCTTTGGTAGCAGTAGTTGTGATACAGCTCCTGGCTCGAACTTGAACCCTTCACTGAACCAGTATAGTTGGTTCATAGCCTGGTGAAACCTGCGCTGTGAACCAAAGTGTGGAATGTTGGCAGCAGCTCTTCACATCTCTTGACTGAAGTATTTACCAAGTGTCACCGCTCAGTTTGACTCTTACTATGCCAAATATGTTGTCTGTTATCTTTTACTCGTTGTGATTGTTAGTGTCTGTTATCTTTTACTCGTTGTGATTGTTAGTGTCTGTTATCTTACAAGTGGTGATTGTTCGTGTCTTATCTCTTACACGTGATTGTTCGTGTATGATTGGTATCTCATACACGTAATGATTGTTCGTGTCTTATCTCATACACGTGATTGTTCGTGTATGATTGGTATCTCATACACGTAGTGATTGTTGGTGTTTTATCTCTTACACGTGGTGATCGTGTCTTATCTATGACACGTGGTGATTGTTCGTGTCTGTTATCTTACACGAGGTAATTGTTCGTGTCTGTTATATCTTACACGTGAGGATTGTTCGTGTCTCTTATAAACATGTTTGATTGTTATCTCTTATTATAAACATGTTCTTGTCTGCTGAGTTTTCTCTCTCACACATGATTGCATTTATCACTGCCCCGTTATTCTTCCTATGACATGAGTTTTAGTTCCTTTTACCTTCTCGTGTGTGTGTGTGTGTGTGTGTGTGTGTGTGTGTGTGTGTGTGTGTGTGTGCGTGTGCGTGCGTGCGCGCGCGAGCTGGACAACTTCCTCAAATTAGTGTCTAACCAGCTGGGCTGTGTATATATAGTTCATTCCTTGGGCTTGGTTGGGCCAACAGTGACTTCCTGGTTGATTGGACCTTGATTCTCCAGGAGGCCTGGCCTGCGACAGGGCTGCTGGGGCCTTGACCCCCTCCTCCCGGAAACGTCCTTCAGGTGTGTGTGTGTGTGTGTGTGTGTGTGTGTGTGTGTGTGTGTGCGTGTGCGTGTGTGCGTGTACGTGTGCGTGCAGGGCACAACGCATTCCGATGTCTTGTTGGACGGGATGAGGTTGAGCACAGTGTGGGTAGAGGGTAAGGTTTCAGTCAGGCTCTAGTATCTAGGCTATGGTTACTTACATGATATAATGTACGATATCCAAAGCTAATTAGTATTGCTCACAGATACCCAGGTATTTACAAGCATAACTAAATAAAGAAATTGTTGCTTGGTTGAACAACGTTGCCACGATTGAGCTAACTTAAGTCAACTATGGATAAGCCACATAAAGGAAATTAATTGGGTGGTGTAAACAAAGCTTTACCAGGTAGTGAGTGGTATAAACAAAGCTTTACCAGGTAGTAGGTGGTATAAACAAAGCTTTACCAGGTAGTGAGTGGTATAAACAAAGCTTTACCAGGTAGTGAGTGGTATAAACAAAGCTTTACCATGTAGTGGGTGGTATAAACAAAGCTTTACCAGGTCGTGTGTAATATTAACAAAGCTTTACCAGGTCGTGTGTAATAACAAAGCTTTACCAGGTCGTGTGTAATATTAACAAAGCTTTACCAGGTCGTGTGTAATATTAAAGCTTTACCAGGTCGTGTGTAATATTAATAAAGCTTTACCAGGTCGTGTGTAATAACAAAGCTTTACCAGGTCGTGTGTAATATTAACAAAGCTTTACCAGGTCGTGTGTAATAAAGCTTTACCAGGTCGTGTGTAATATTAACAAAGCTTTACCAAGTCGTGTGTAATAACAAAGCTTTACCAGGTCGTGTGTAATATTAACAAAGCTTTACCAGGTCGTTTGTAATATTAACAAAGCTTTACCAGGTCGTGTGTAATATTAACAAAGCTTTACAGGACTTGGGCGGCGTAAATAAAACTACCGCAACTTAGGTGGCGTAAATAAAACTACCGCAACTTAGGTGGCATAAATAAAACTACCGCAACTTAGGTGGCATAAACAAAGCTTTATTAGAGACTCGGTGGCATAAACAAAGCTTAATTAAGGTCTGGGTGGCATAAACAAAGCTTAATTAAGGTCTGGGTGGCATAAACAAAGCTTAATTAAGGTCTGGGTGGTATAAACAAAGCTTTATTAAGGTCAGGATGGGATAAACAAAGCCTTATTAGAAAATGGGTAACAAAGTTCTGATTGAACTTGGGTAGCATGCAGTTTTTTTGGGATTGGCTGGTATAAAAAAGATTTATTAGAGCTTAGGTTGTATAAACAAACTTTTTTAGGGCTTGGGTGGCATAAGTTTTTTTTAATAAAACTTGGATGGCATAACTTTGTTGTTTGGGCATGGGTGCCATAAAAAAAAGTTTTGTTGGATCGTGTATCGAAGTTCTGTGGGGCATCGTGTATCACAAAGTTGTTAAGGATAAGGTAAACAGTTCTGTTAGGTCTTGGGCGGTACAAAGTTCTATTAAGACTTCGTCTTAAAGTTCTGTTAGGTTTTAGGTGTCGTAAATTTTGTTATTAGGTCTTAAGCGGCATAAACAAAGTTCTATTAGGTCTTAGATTGCATAAACAAAGTTCTATTAGGTCTTAGATGGCATAAACAAAGTTCTATTAGGTCTTAGATAGCATAAACAAAGTTCTGTTAGCTCTTAGATGGCATAAACAAAGTTCTATTAGGTCTTAGATGGCATAAACAAAGGTCTATTAGGTCTTAGATAGCATAAACTAAGTTCTGTTAGCTCTTAGATGGTATAAACAAAGTTCTATTAGGTCTTAGCATAAACAAAGTTCTGTTAGCTCTTAGATGGCATAAACAAAGTTCTATTAGGTCTTGGATGGCATAAACAAAGTTCTATTAGGTCTTAGATAGCATAAACAAAGTTCTGTTAGCTCTTAGATGGTATAAACAAAGTTCTATTAGGTCTTAGATAGCATAAACAAAGTTCTATTAGGTCTTAGATGGCATAAACAAAGTTCTATTAGGTCTTAGATGGCATAAACAAAGTTATATTAGGTCTTAGATAGCATAAACAAAGTTCTGTTAGCTCTTAGATGGTATAAACAAAGTTCTTTTAGGTCTTAGGCAGTAAAAACAAAATTCAGTTAGGCTTAGGCAACATACACAAAGTTCTATTAGCTCTGAGGCAGCATAAAGTTCTGTTAAATCTTAGGCGACATAAACAAAGTCCTATTAGATCTTAGGCGAAATTGATGAAGTTGTGTTAGGTGTGAGGCGGCATCAAGGAAGCTAGAGTGGTGTAAGTCAGGAAGAACACCCAGGAAGCTAGAGTGGTGTAAGTCAGGAAGAACACCCAGGAAGCTAGAGTGGTGTAAGTCAGGAAGAACACCCAGGAAGCTAGAGTGGTGTAAGTCAGGAAGAACACCCAGGAAGCTAGAGTGGTGTAAGTCAGGAAGAACATCCAGGAAGCTAGAGTGGTGTAAGTCAGGAAGAACACCCAGGAAGCTAGAGTGGTGTAAGTCAGGAAGAACACCCAGGAAGCTAGAGTGGTGTAAGTCAGGAAGAACACCCAGGAAGCTAGAGTGGTGTAAGTCAGGAAGAACATCCAGGAAGCTAGAGTGGTGTAAGTCAGGAAGAACACCCAGTTAGCTAGAGTGGTGTAAGTCAGGAAGAACACCCAGTAAGTGTTATAAAGCTGAACACACCTTTCTTTTTAAAAGTACTTGGTGGATCATTTGTGCAGAGTTTCCTTGTGTTAGCTGTGTGAACGTAACTGTTCTTGACCGACGTTGTTAGCCGTGTGAACGTAACTGTTCTTGACCGACGTTGTTAGCTGTGTGAACGTAACTGTTCTTGACCGACGTTGTTAGCCGTGTGAACGTAACTGTTCTTGACCGACGTTGTTAGCTGTGTGAACGTAACTGTTCTTGACCGACGTTGTTAGCCGTGTGAACGTAACTGTTCTTGACCGACGTTGTTAGCTGTGTGAACGTAACTGTTCTTGACCGACGTTGTCAGCCGTGTGAACGTAACTGTTCTTGACCGACGTTGTTAGCTGTGTGAACGTAACTGTTCTTGACCGACGTTGTTAGCTGTGTGAACGTAACTGTTCTTGACCGACGTTGTTAGCCGTGTGAACGTAACCGTTCTTGACCGACGTTGTTAGCCGTGTGAACGTAACCGTTCTTGACCGACGTTGAACACAATTTTGTGAAGTTTTCGCTGCTACATCGAACCGAGAATCAGCGATTGATCTAGGGACTGATCTAGGGATTGATCTAGGGATTGATCTAGGGACTGATCTAGGGACTGATCTAGGGACTGATCTAGGGATTGATCTGGGGACTGATCTAGGGACTGATCTAGGGACTGATCTAGGGACTGATCTAGGTACTGATCTAGGGACTGATCTAGGGACTGATCTAGGGACTGATCTAGGGATTGATCTAGGGACTGATCTAGGGATTGATCTAGGGACTGATCTAGGGACTGATCTAGGGACTGATCTAGGGATTGATCTAGGGACTGATCTTGGGATTGATCTAGGGACTGATCTAGGGACTGATCTAGGTACTGATCTAGGGATAGATCTAGGGACTGATCTAGGGATTGATCTAGGGACTGATCTAGGGATTGATCTAGGGACTGATATAGGGATTGATCTAGGGACTGATCTAGGGACTGATCTAGGGATTGATCTAGGGACTGATCTAGGGATTGATCTAGGGACTGATCTAGGGATTGATCTAGGGACTGATCTAGGGACTGATCTAGGGATTGATCTAGGGACTGATCTAGGGACTGATCTAGGGACTGATCTAGCGATTGATCTAGGGACTGATCTAGGGATTGATCTAGGGACTGATCTAGGGACTGCTCTAGGGATTGATCTAGGGATTGATCTAGGGACTGATCTAGGGACTGATCTAGGGATTGATCTAGGGACTGATCTAGGGACTGATCTAGGGACTGATCTAGGGATTGATCTAGGGACTGATCTAGGGATCGATCTAGGGACTGATCTAGGGACTGATCTAGGGACTGATCTAGGGATTGATCTAGGGACTGATCTAGGGATTGATCTAGGGACTGATCTAGGGATTGATCTAGGGACTGATCTAGGGATTGATCTAGGGACTGATCTAGGGATTGATCTAGGGATTGATCTAGGGACTGATCTAGGGATTGATCTAGGGACTGATCTACGGACTGATCTAGGGACTGATCTAGGGATTGATCTAGGGACTGATCTAGGGATTGATCTAGGGACTGATCTAGGGATTGATCTAGGGACTGATCTAGGGATTGATCTAGGGACTGATCTTGGGACTGATCTAGGGATTGATCTAGGGATTGATCTAGGGATTGATCTAGGGACTGATCTAGGGATTGATCTAGGGACTGATCTAGGGACTGATCTAGGGATTGATCTAAGGACTGATGAAGGGATTGATCTAGGGACTGATCTAGGGATTGATCTAGGGACTGATCTAGGGACTGATCTAGGGATTGATCTAGGGACTGATCTAGGGATTGATCTAGGGACTGATCTAGGGATTGATCTAGGGACTGATCTAGGGATTGATCTATGGACTGATCTAGGGATTGATCTAGGGACTGATCTAGGGATTGATCTAGGGACTGATCTAGGGATTGATCTAGGGATTGATCTAGGGACTGATCTAGGGACTGATCTAGGGACTGATCTAGGGATTGATCTAGGGACTGATCTAGGGATTGATCTAGGGACTGATCTAGGGACTGATCTAGGGACTGATCTAGGGATTGATCTAGGGACTGATCTAGGGACTGCTCTAGGGATTGATCTAGGGACTGATCTAGGGATTGATCTAGGGATTGATCTAGGGACTGATCTAGGGATTGATCTAGGGACTGATCTAGGGACTGATCTAGGGACTGATCTAGCTATCGATCTAGGGACTGATCTAGGGACTGATCTAGGGATTGATCTAGGGACTGATCTAGGGATTGATCTAGGGACTGATCTAGGGATTGATCTAGGGACTGATCTAGGGATTGATCTAGGGATTGATCTAGGGACTGATCTAGGGACTGATCTTCGGACTGATCTACGGACTGATCTACGGACTGATCTACGGACTGATCTAGGGATTGATCTAGGGACTGATCTAGGGATTGATCTAGGGACTGATCTAGGGATTGATCTAGGGACTGATCTTGGGACTGATCTAGGGATTGATCTAGGGATTGATCTAGGGACTGATCTAGGGACTGATCTAGGGATTGATCTAGGGACTGATCTAGGGATTGATCTAAGGACTGATGAAGGGACTGATCTAGGGATTGATCTAGGGACTGATCTAGGGATTGATCTAGGGATTGATCTAGGGACTGATCTAGCGACTGATCTAGGGATTGATCTAGGGCCTGATTTAGGGATTGATCTAGGGACTGATCTAGGGATTGCTCTAGGGATTGATATAGGGACTGACCTAGGGACTAATCTAGGGATTGATCTAGGGACTGATCTAGGGATTGATCTAGGGACTGATCTAGGGATTGATCTAGGGACTGATCTAGGGACTGATCTAGGGATTGATCTAGGGACTGATCTAGGGATTGATCTAGGGATTAATCTAGGGACTGATCTAGGGACTGATTTAGGGACTGATCTAGGGATTGATCTTGGGATTTATCTAGGGATTGATCTAAGGACTGTTCTAGGGATTGATCTAGGGACTGATCTAGGGACTGATCTAGGGATTGATCTAGGGACTGATCTAGGGACTGATCTAGGGACTGATCTAGGGATTGATCTAGGGACTTATCTAGGGATTGATCTAGGGATTGATCTAGGGATTGATCTAGGGACTGATCTAGGGACTGATCTAGGGATTGATCTAGGGACTGATCTAGGGATTGATCTAGGGATTGATCTAGGAACTGATCTAGGGATTGATCTAGGGATTGATCTAGGGACTGATCTAGGGATTGACCTTGGGATTGATCTAGGGATTGATCAAGGGACTGATCTAAGGACTGATCTAGGGATTGATCTAGGGACTGATCTAGGGATTGATCTAGGGATTGATCTAGGAAATGATCTAGGGATTGATCTAGGGACTTATCTAGGGACTTATCTAGGGATTGATCTAGGGATTGATCTAGGGACTGATCTAGGGACTGATCTAGGGATTGATCTAGGGACTGATCTAGGGACTGATCTAGGGATTGATCTAGGGACTGATCTAGGGACTGATCTAGGGACTGATCTAGGGATTGATCTATGGACTTATCTAGGGATTGATCTAGGGACTGATAGGGACTGATCTAGGGACTGATCTAGGGATTGATCTAGGGACTGATTTAGGGACTGATCTAGGGATTGACCTAGGGATTGATCTAGGGATTGATCTAGGGACTGATCTAGGGATTGATCTAGGGATTGATCTAGGGACTGATCTAGGTACTGATCTTGGGACTGATCTTGGGACTGATCTAGGGATTGATCTAGGGATTGATCTAGAGACTGATCTAGGGATTGATCTAGGGACTGATCTCGGGACTGATCTCGGGATTGATCTAGGGACTGATCTAGGGAGTGACCTCTCTGAATGTAGGTGAGGTGCAGCGGAGGTAATCTTGTTTGATGGTAAAACAGTGTGAAATTTTTAATTTAAACCGGGTGTTTGTGTGTGTGTGTACTACCTATTTGTGGTTGCAGGGGTCGAGTCATAGCTCCTGGCCCTGTGTTTGTGTGTGTGGTGAAAATAAATGCGCAGGAGGATTTTGTGTGTTTCCAGTTTATTATATGTACAGAAAAAACCCATTTAGACTGAAATTTGTGGAACTTTACAGTTAATGATACAGTAAATATATTTTTATTACTGGAATATTTAACATATCCGTCGCTATCATTCTTCATCTGTGGTGAGACTTGTCTAAACTACAGTCGTAGTTTCTTGGTCTTGTTCTGTGGTCATCCTAACTAGTTATACCAGCCTCATGTCATCCCTCCTGAATGTTCCAAACTATTTGAATAACATTTCTTTATATAATTGAATAACATGTCCTCTTCATACATTTTAATAACATGTTATTCAAATATATGAAGAAGACATGTCCTCTTCTCGTCCTGTTGTATAATGCCCCAGTAAACAAAACAGATTCCTTTAGCTCTATGAAATCTCCTTTTTATTTTATCAAAACTAGACCTGTAGAATATCAGTGAGGTTAATAATCTTGGCCGGGATTTCCATATCATGAAGCCGGTTTTGACTTGCCTACTGTCTCTTTGGTGTCCGTGGTAACCCTGTTTTTGTACTCCCTAATTTCAACCACAAGACCTGGTTCTACTTCCTAATTTGTGGAGTACTGCGGGTTTTCCAGCTACTCGCTAAGGTACTAGATTAGTAACTTGCGGTGATGTGTGCTGTAGCGAAGAGTGTATTCTCTACCTAGCAAGGCTATACTCGTGCCCACCTAGCCCTAACATAGACCTGATATCCTAACACTTTCCTCTCGTCTATCACACATTTGGTGATCTTTTCCCAAGACAAAATTCAACCTTCTCTCAAACTCCATCTCTCGTTTTCCGACGTCTCCAGTTATCTTCCGCAAAGCCCCAATGTCTTGGAAGTATCTGCATTATATCTACAAGTGTTAGGTGATCAAGCCACCAGTATAAACCAGGCTTGAAATAAACCAGCCTGTGGGTTCCTTACAACAAAGCCGTCTGTCACATCCTATCCTTTATACAGTGGAGAAAATTCTAGCAAGAGCGCAGACGCGCTGTAGATGATGGCCAAGTCTAGGTGGTTGTAGCAGTGTGCAGATCAACCAGGTGAAGTGAAGCCACCACTGGTGGGGTTGAGGCTGGTGTGAAGGAGTCGGGCGTGGCCAACCCTGGCAGTCTGTTCACACAAACTCAATAGAATAGTCTGCGCTGAAACCCTTCACATCGACGGCGTACTTGTTGTCTGCTTGACACTCGTAGTAGCCGGCGTCCATCTGGGTAGCCGGGTCAATCTCCATCTTACTCTTAATGGCTGCCTCACCCTCCTTCCATTCGTGTACCTGCCAACACAAACTGCATCACCCTCCTTCCATTCGTGTGCCTGCCAACACAAACTGCATCACCTTCCATTCGTGTACCTGCCAACACAAACTGCATCACCCTCCTTCCATTCGTGTACCTGCCAACACAAACTGCATCACCCTCCTTCCATTCGTGTACCTGCCAACACAAACTGCATCACCCTCCTTCCATTCGTGTACCTGCCAACACAAACTGCATCACCCTCCTTCCATTCGTGTACCTGCCAACATAAACTGCATCACCCTCCTTCCATTCGTGTACCTGCCAACACAAACTGCATCACTCTCCTTCCATTCGTGTACCTGCCAAAGCAAACTGCATCACTCTCCTTCCATTCGTGTACCTGTCAATGCAAACTGCATCACTCTCGTTCCATTCGTGTACCTGCCAACGCAAACTGCATCACTCTCCTTCCATTCGTGTACCTGCCAAAGCAAACTGCATCACTCTCCTTCCATTCGTGTACCTGCCAACACAAACTGCATCACTCTCCTTCCATTCGTGTACCTGCCAACACAAACTGCATCACTCTCCTTCCATTCGTGTACCTGCCAACACAAACTGCATCACTCTCCTTCCATTCGTGTACCTGCCAACACAAACTGCATCACTCTCCTTCCATTCCTGTACCTGCCAACACAACCTGCATCACTCTCCTTCCATTCGTGTACCTGCCAACACAAACTGCATCACTCTCCTTCCATTCGTGTACCTGTCAACACAAACTGCATCACTCTACTTCCATTCGTGTACCTGCCAGCACAAACTGCATCACTCTCCTTCCATTCGTGTACCTGCCAAAGCAAACTGCATCACTCTCCTTCCATTCGTGTACCTGCCAAAGCAAACTGCATCACTCTCCTTCCATTCGTGTACCTGTCAACACAAACTGCATCACTCTCCTTCCATTCGTGTACCTGCCAGCACAAACTGCATCACTCTCCTTCCATTCGTGTACCTGCCAACGCAAACTGCATCACTCTCCTTCCATTCGCGTACCTGCCAACACAGACTGCATCACTCTCCTTCCATTCGTGTACCTGCCAAAGCAAACTGCATCACTCTCCTTCCATTCGTGTACCTGCCAACACAAACTGCATCACTCTCCTTCCATTCGTGTACCTGCCAACACAAACTGCATCACTCTCCTTCCATTCGTGTACCTGCCAACACAGACTGCATCACTCTCCTTCCATTCGTGTACCTGCCAACACAAACTGCATCACTCTCCTTCCATTCGTGTACCTGCCAAGACAGACTGCATCACTCTCCTTCCATTCGTGTACCTGCCAACACAGACTGCATCACTCTCCTTCCATTCGTGTACCTGCCAACACAAATTGCATCACTTTCCTCTTGCTCGTGTAGTCTCCTATCACTGCCATCTTAAATTACATAAATTTTGTTAAAACCTATTTAAAATCTTACATCAAAAAGAATATATTGGTAGTCAAATTAGACTAAAGTTTACTGGCTTGTGTTATACCGTCACATCCTTATAATAGACCTTGGTTAATATAGTGGAGGAACATTGGTTTAGGTTGACCTTGGTTAATATAGTGGAGGAACATTGGTATAGGTTGACCTTGGTTAATATAGTGGAGGAACATTGGTATAGGTTGACCTTGGTTAATATAGTGGAGGAACATTGGTATAGGTTGACCTTGGTTAATATAGTGGAGGAACATTGGTATAGGTTGACCTTGGTTAATATAGTGGAGGAACATTGGTATAGGTTGACCTTGGTTAATATAGTGGAGGAACATTGGTTTAGGTTGACCTTGGTTAATATAGTGGAGGAACATTAGTTTAGGTTGACCTTGGTTAATATAGTGGAGGAACATTTGTAAATCTGGTTGTAAATGTGTATTACAACTTTCATATATGTGGTATTTTTTGGTTTCGGTTTTCTTGCCGCTGAATTATTCGTGTCTTTACACAAATATTTTTAAATTGAGTTACAGTTAATGTTAATTTACAAAATCATCCCTGAATTTGAATTAGATATTTTATGATCTTTGCTTAGTTGTGCAAAACAAACAGCTAAACAAATTCTTGGCTAATTTTTCATGTTTGAATTCACTGAGATTAATGTTTTTATTGGTTACAAAAATCAGAGCATGCATAGTTCCTTTGTATAAAGGCAAAGGGGACAAAAGAGAGTGCAAAAATTATAGGGGGATAAGTCTGTTGAGTATACCTGGTAAAGTGTATGGTAGAGTTATTATTGAAAGAATTAAGAGTAAGACGGAGAATAGGATAGCAGATGAACAAGGAGGCTTTAGGAAAGGTAGAGGGGGTGTGGATCAGGTGTTTACAGTGAAACATATAAGTGAACAGTATTTAGATAAGGCTAAAGAGGTTTTTGTGGCATTTATGGATTTGGAAAAGGCGTATGACAGGGTGGATAGGGGGGCAATGTGGCAGATGTTGCAGGTGTATGGTGTAGGAGGTAGGTTACTGAAAGCAGTGAAGAGTTTTTACGAGGATAGTGAGGCTCAAGTTAGAGTATGTAGGAAAGAGGGAGATTATTTCCCAGTAAAAGTAGGCCTTAGACAGGGATTTGTGATGTCACCATGGTTGTTTAATATATTTATAGATGGGGTTGTAAGAGAAGTAAATGCGAGGGTCTTGGCAAGAGGCGTGGAGTTAAAAGATAAAGAATCACACATAAAGTAGGAATTGTCACAGTTGCTCTTTGCTGATGACACTGTGCTCTTGGGAGATTCTGAAGAGAAGTTGCAGAGGTTGGTGGATGAATTTGGTAGGGTGTGCAAAAGAAGAAAATTCAAAATGAATGCAGAAAAGTGTAAGGTTATGATGATAAAAAGATTAGGTGATGAAAAATTGGATATCAGATTGGAGGGAGAGAGTATGGAGAAGGTGAATGTATTCAGATATTTGAGAGTGGACGTGTCAGCGGATGGGTCTATGAAAGATAAGGTGAATCATAGAATTGATGAGGGGAAAAGGGTGAGCGGTGCACTTAGGAGTCTGTGGAGACAAAGAACTTTGTCCTTGGAGGCAAAGAGGGGAATGTATGAGAGTATAGTTTTACCAACGCTCTTATATGGGTGTGAAGCATGGGTGATGAATGTTGCAGCGAGGAGAAGGCTGGAGGCAGTGGAGATGTCATGTCTGAGGGCAATGTGTGGTGTGAATATAATGCAGAGAATTCGTAGTTTGGAAGTTAGGAGGAGGTGCGGGATTACCAAAACTGTTGTCCAGAGGGCTAAGGAAGGGTGGTTGAGGTGGTTCGGACATGTAGAGAGAATGGAGCGAAACAGAATGACTTCAAGAGTGTATCAGTCTGTAGTGGAAGGAAGGTGGGGTAGGGGTCGGCCTAGGAAAGGTTGGAGGGAGGGGATAAAAGAGGTTTTGTGTGCGAGGGACTTGGACTTCCAGCAGGCATGCGTGACCGTGTTTGATAGGAGTGAATGGAGACAAATGGGTTTTTAATACTTGACGTGCTGTTGGAGTGTGAGCAAAGTAACATTTATGAAGGGGTTCAGGGAAACCGGCAGGCCGGACTTGAGTCCTGGAGATGGGAAGTACAGTGCCTGCACTCTGAAGGAGGGGTGTTAATGTTGCAGTTTAAAAACTGTAGTGTAAAGCACCCTTCTGGCAAGACAGTGATGGAGTGAATGATGGTGAAAGTTTTTCTTTTTCGGGCCACCCTGCCTTGGTGGGAATCGGCCAGTGTGATAATAAAAATCATTAAGCAGTATGTAATATTTTCTCTTACAAATTTCGTTTATTATTGAATTACTATAACATGTCAGCCATTGTATACAACAATACTGTACTTAATGTCAGCTTTATACAGGTTGCAGTAATACGTAGAAGATGTAAATAAATGAAGTATCGTCTGCGATATCTTGTTAATACTTATTTAGACTCGAAAGTAAATTAAATATTATGCCAGAGACTTTTATATACTGTAGTTGAACTTCATACGTCATAGTACCCGATCAGCCGGGCGGTGGTTCGCATGTTCGTACGGCCAGCAGTAACAGTTTGGGTGATCAAGCCCTGATCCACCGGGAGGCCTAGTCAAGGACTGGGCCGCGGGGGTGTTGATCCCTGAACATCCTCCAGGTTCATGTTATAACCTGTGTTGTAACCTAAGTGTCTGAAAATCTGCGGTGGTGACACGCCAGATTTTACTATCTCTCTGGATACATAACACACATCATCTGTGAGTAAATCTTGTGTTATTGAATCTTAGTGAAGACAACTATTGTATTAGCACATGTAGTTAATTATCTAAGTGTCTTCTTGCGATAATTATTCTCATAGTTTTTGAATGATTAAGAACATCACCAAGAGGAACATTGATGAAGAGGGACTCGACGTCAAGACTAAGCATCTTACAGGTCGGGAGACGTCGCACACGTTCCATGTAGTCTTGAGAGTGATCGATATGAGCAGTAGAAGAAGTACCAAGGAAAGAAGTGAGAGTTTTGACCATCCAAGAGGCTGGCCAAAACTCACTCCATTAACTAGTAACTCACACAGCGTGTTACTAGTTAATGGACCAAGTCGGACCGAAGTGGTCCGACTTGATCCATTGTGCCCTTTTATTCTTTTTAGATGCAGATACCATGGAACCCCTGGTACTTGGAACTTTATCAAAACTTGTTAAAAAAAATTAACATTATCATATTCTGTCTGTTGTCAGGCCTAACTCACCATTATTCACCCTTTCCAAAATATGGCAGTAAACCAATCCTAAATTTAAGCTAAAGTGATAGTACAAGATTGCTAAACATATGGACTCACACAATTTAATCACTCCAGGGCAACGTGTATTTAGAGCAAATCGTTTAACCTATCACAAATGTCAAATTTCCTGCTTTTGACGTACGAAATGTATCGAGTTAAATGTTGATGCGATAAACATAGATTTCGCGAAATTCTTCAAGTGGGATCATTACGTAATACATATGATGATCGCAGAAGGAATAACTCGAGAAGTGGGAAGATTTTTTTTTTTTAATAAATTAGACCCATTGATCAACAGTAACGGCAAAAATAGTGTTTCCCAATGAACAGATACGGAACTATTGCAAATTCGTTTTCAGTCATATATAACATAGAAACAGATCATAGAGCTGTGTTATTGTTGGCAAAGAATACTAGAGTTTACGAGAGGTAATATCAATATTGAACACGAAGCTACAAGCCGAGTGTAAAATAATGAGAACCGGAGCGAGTATTGTGCCTTCAGGAATAATTTTTATACTTTGAAGGCTTTGTAAGTCGTACTCTGTTGTGGAAAAAAATTAAGAGATGTAACTGTAATAAAGTATAAACAAGATCATACCACTCATAGAAGGGAAGAGGATTTTAGAGGCTCTAAGGGAAACCATGTAGGAAGATTAGAGGTTTAAGGAACAACACAAAAGTTAAAATTAAAACTGCAAAGAATTTGGGAAGTTTGGTAAGAAATTTAATACGAATAACATCAATCAAAATTCATCATAATTCATACTTTCCAAAGTGTTAGCTGGGTTTATTGTGCCAGTACCTGAAACTGCGATCACCTAACCTTACTCAGCTACTGACATGTGACTATTACCTGGTTCACCTGCGGACTTCTCTACAACCCATATAAATCCACGTGTATTGTTCTGTCTTTTAATTGATAAAGTCTCTGGTAGACGAAACGTCTTCACATTATAATGCCATAACCCGTATTTCGCGTCTTGTTTACATATTGTCTTCTATTTTATTACTACGTGTATTCTCTCTGAATTGGAATATTATTGTACAATAACATCCCCATTTAAGGTAGGCAGAATTGCACATCTAAACATTGTACAGAAAAATTTCATTACTTGAATCAGTTTAGAAAAGCACTTTAATTACCAGGAATTCACAAAATCCTCAAAGCTCTCCCTGGCATGCAGGTAAAACAGACTGGTTATAATTTATACTTTTAAGATACAGATGGAGTTAGTTCCAAATGTGTACACTGAAATATCCCTTTACGACAGCTGGAGCCATGAATGACTGTGCAAAATACCCCAGTTAAAGCTAGGAATGACTAAGTTCAGTGAGATCATTTAGTGACTGACATACCCAGGACTTTATACCATCCTGCCTTCAAATATAAAATGAATTACCAACGACCTTTAGCAGCTCTTAAAAGGAAACTTAACATGTTCCTCGAATTCCGGGCTGTGGTACCATCGTTGGACTGTCCATATCGAGCTTTAGCAGCCTCACTGAGCAGGTCGTCAACCAGGAGGCCTGGCCGGAGACCGGGTCCAGGAGGCGAGGGGCACCATTAAGAAGTAATCAGTAGGTAAAATTTCTAGTTCAACTTAAAATAATTCGTTGTAATATAGGAGCTCTGTGCAAGCTCCCGAAGCTTAATGACCGGAGGGGGATAGTTAATGTTTTCACAACACCAACCTTGACTCTTATATCGTCATGGTTGACTGGCGCTGGTGCAGTGTTGGAGGTAGTGACTCCAGTGCAGGTTGTATATGCCAGTGATATACGTGTAACGGGTTTCGAAAGTCTTATTACTCCAGCATCTCAGGTTGGGACCAGGGTTGCATCAGCAGCAGTCTGGTCAACCAGGCTATTGTTGTTGCTGCTGTTGGAGACCCACTGGCCTGCATATCCATCACAGCCTGGTTGATCTAGCACTTGGTAGTGATCAGGTTTCTCTTGAAGACTTCTACAAGTATTTTGGAAGTATTTCTGATATCTACTTGTAGAAGACTACTCGAGGTCCATATATGTTAATACAGTATTTCTTTTTTTATACCTATAGCACCCAATCTTTTCACTGGATTTTACACCACCTGACATGTCTCTCATTCCAGCACATGCACACTGTTATAGTTTAGGACTAGAGTCTAGGGCAAAGTTTCTTAACCTTTTTACGATTACAGACCCCAAATAGATTGCCCAATATGTCCCCATATCCCCCTTCTCTAGACTGTCGAAATCATTACTGCTCCTATTAGGTACTAGTATGACTTCATATGGATAACTAGGAACAGAACAGGTG
>NC_091309.1:39390233-39402733 GCF_038502225.1 Cherax quadricarinatus
GAGTTGTTACTTCAGGTTAGTTAACCCAGAGTTGTTACTTCACGTTAGTTAACCCAGAGTTGTTACTTCACGTTAGTTAACCCAGAGTTGTTACTTCACGTTAGTTAACCCAGAGTTGTTACTTCACGTTAGTTAACCCAGAGTTGTTACTTCACGTTAGTTAACCCAGAGTTGTTACTTCACGTTAGTTAACCCAGAGTCGTTACTTCACGTTAGTTAACCCAGAGTTGTTACCTCAGATGAACCTGGAGTAAGGACCCACCACACACTCTGCTGCTCCTCTCTTACCTCTTACACTGCTTAATTAAACACACTTAGATGCCTGTGTTATACCTACTTGTATGCATATAGATGATTATAGAGGTCATTGGCCTCGTTACCAGGTCTGGGCAATCAGGCTGTTAATGGTATCTGCACGCAGGCCAGCCTAGGCCCTGAATGCCCCACTCATAGAACTCCTTGAAGGATTTCAACTTTTATGAATGTTGAATGAGAACTTTCAACTCTTGCTGTTTGATATAATGTGATTTTCTTCGAGTTGTGTGTTCGTGTTGATAGTTTTTTTGTTGTTGTTGTTTTTGCGTAATTTTACCTTGTGTAAGTTCGTATTTTTTTTTATTTCCAAGACTACTAAGTGATCTTACAGGTCACAGCGCCCGTCAGGTCCCTCAACTTAGCTTTCTTCTTAGTGACAAATGTCTGTTGGTAGATGCACCTTTAGCACAGCAGATACGTAAAATATTTGAAATTTTGGGTTTTATGTAGAGTTAAGACATTTTTCATATTTTGGATACAGAGCCATTTCAGTTCTATGAATGAAATGGTGACCGTTTTCCAAAACGGCCTTTAATGAGTTTTATAGTTTCAGAAGTAACATTTACTCTCAACATAAATCACGATTATATCCACATTGAAATTTCTCTGAGATGTTTTGTCTTTTATTAATGTTCTGGTGTTGATCCATACATGAATGAAGAAGCTAAATCCGAATATTTCTGCAAGTAGTAGATGCTGCTAAGCAAGAGTATACGAAAGTGTAAGCATTTTTGCACGTAGCAAATGCTGTTAAGCGAAGATACACGATGTCAGTATGCACAGTTGATATATGATGTATTACTGAGAGTGGCGGCAGCTGAGTGGTCAACATTACTGAATTAATGATTGCATTTAGTGTCAGGAAAAGCTTTCGTTTTTTGACAGCTCATGAAATACTAAATATGGTGGGATCAAAGGCTAGCCTCGCCTATGTTTCATGCACTTACTGGATGCGATACCGTGTCTTCCTCTGCTGACAGAGGCATGATAACAGTGGTATTCTTTGCTTTAGCTCTTTCTCCTGACACCATAGAACCCAGTCTAAAGGCTTTACGGCAGTTCGTTGTAGTACTGTAAGACAACACCAAATACCATACGTTAGTCTGGTCCGCAACCAGCTGTTGATCAAAAAAAAAAAAAAGTAGCACTTATGGAATTCCCTCGAACTCAGCACTGATTCAGAGCACCAAGCTGGCTACAGCTGGTACCAGATGGTCGCAATCCTAAACTTCCTTCCCCTCAAGATAGGTGGTGGGAAACTCCGCTGGTCTGAGCTTCCGGAAGCAATCAGATCTTGTCTAGAAGTACTACGCTAAAAAACTTCGAAAAAAAAAATATGGAAAACAGCAAAAGAAACCTCAGAGTGAGTTGCTTTGTGCAGCTGTGAAGAACTTTGTAAATAACACAAAGATAAATTTTGAACTTTGTGAATAACACAAAGATAAATTTTGAACTTTGTGAATAACACAGAGATAAATTTTGAACTTTGTGAATAACACAAAGATAAATTTTGTGAGGTTTGAAGATGTGTTCTCTTTGGTCTTTAACATTGTGTGTACCATATTTTCTTGCCACTAAAATAATGAGTAAATGTTAGATTTAAGTTTGCTGAACAATGTGAACAACATTAATGTTCTAAAACAGTAATCTCATAAAAGTAGAAAGCAAATGTTTTGAAAAATGGCCGCCATCGATGCCATGGAACAAGTCTGTCTCGGGTCTATTTGCAAATATTTTAAGTTTGTACCACCTGTGCAAAATTTCAGTTTTGCACAAGTGATACAAATACTGTATTGAGTTATGTGCTGTGCTGGTACATAGTTATGTGCTCGGCTGGTATATACATAGTTATGTGCTGGGCTGGTACATAGTTATGTGCTGGGCTGGTACATAGTTATGTGCTGGGCTGGTACATACATAGTTATGTGCTCGGCTGGTATATACATAGTTATGTGCTCGGCTGGTATATACATAGTTATGTGCTGGGCTGGTACATACATAGTTATGTCCTCGGCTGGTATATACATAGTTATGTGCTCGGCTGGTACATAGTTATGTCCTCGGCTGGTACATAGTTATGTGCTCGGCTGGTACATACATAGTTATGTGCTCGGCTGGTATATACATAGTTATGTGCTCGGCTGGTACATACATAGTTATGTGCTAGGCTGGTATATACATAGTTATGTGCTCAGCTGGTATATAGAGTTGTGTGCTCGGCTGGTATATACATAGTTATGTGCTCAGCTGGTATATAGAGTTATGTGCTCGGCTGGTATATACATAGTTATGTGCTCAGCTGGTATATAGAGTTATGTGCTCAGCTGGTATATACATAAACAGTAGGTGCTGCTGCGCAACTTTTTCATTTTGAGTTTTCCCATTTGTGTTGGTGCAGTGTTTTCCTTGTGTACTTAAGTTATTTACACTTAGAAATGTTGCAGTGAACCTCACTGCTCTGGAAATAAGATTTCCGTCCTCCAGGTAATTTCTGTTTCCAAATGAACTGTTTTTGTACGAGTCGTGTGCTCCGTTCTAGGAGGAGGCCGGATCTAGGTCTCACACTGAAAGTTATTTGTAAACTAAAGATGTATCGGATGTGAAAATTTAGATAAATGTGGATGTGTATAAGGATGTCTTACTTATTATGTGGATGCGGATGTAAGAAATCGTGCAGATGTTCCGCGGATGTGATAAATTGTGTGGATATTCCGCGGATGCGGATGCGGATATACGATATATCAATACACTGCAGGTTTACACCAATCTATACATACAGATGAAAGATAAATCATGGATTGATGGGGGTTAAAGCCTAGCGAAGACGCGCCAGACAAGAGTCTAATTCCCAAAATAGAGATTTAAGCCAACTCTCAGCAATACACGCTGAGAGAGACACTTGTGTGTGTACTGTATATCTTGTCTGGAATATAAATGTGGTTCCTAGTCCGCTTTCAATACAGACACGAGCACAGGCTTAAAAAAGAATTTATAAATACTGATGGAAGAGAGTTCCATCTGCGTTAATAAATTCTTTTTTAAGCCTGTGTTCGTGTGTGTATTAGAATCTTCTTGTCTGGCACGTCTTCACTAGGCTTTAACCCCCATGATTTATCTTCATCTGTGTGTGTAGTTTGGTGTTAACCTGCAGCCGCTTCTGTCGATTACTGGCAGGAAGGTGTTTGAGAGACGATAAGCAATAACAGTAATGGGACAGTTTGCCTACCAACAATATAGGGTGCCGGTGATCAATACAAATATTTCATACAAAAGATTAATTTAACTGGTAATCGGCTTTAACCTTTTAATGTTATAATTTTTGTTTGTGAAGGTTTATTTAGGTGTTGCTAACTGAAGCTTAATATATAGGATTATCTTTAATATATTTCGCCTGTGAAATTATGAGGATACTTTTGAACATTGTCCTGTGTTAAAATAATCGTTAAGTATATTAGATGAGCTTTTACTAGACCGGTTTTAAGGCTTTCTGGCCTTCATGGCTAGATCATACCTGCTCTTGAAACTGTCTACCTGGAGTGTATTCGAGGGATCAACGCCCCCGCGGCCCGGTCCATGACTAGGCCTCCCGGTGGATCAGGGTCTGATCAACCAGGCTGTTACTGCTGGCCTCACATAGTCCAACATACGAACCACAGCCCGGCTGATCCGGTACTGACTTTACGTATTTGTCCAGCTCCCTCTTAAAGATAACCAGGGGTCTATTAGTAATTTCACTTATGGTTGTTGGGAGGCTGTTGAACAGTTTTGGGCCCCGGACACTTATTGTGTTTTCTCTTGGTGTACCATTGACGCCCCTACTTTTCATTGGGGATATGTTGCACCGCCTGCCAAGTATTTTTTTTTTCTTCATAGGCACCCCGAGATTCATTGATTGCATTCTAACGCGCCTGAGACTCATTTGCTTCAAATAGTTCAGTGTGTGTTCATCCAGTGGCTCCGTCTCAAAAATCCTGCCTCTGTATTATCGCACTTGTAAAAAAATCTTAAATTTAATGAACGACTAGAATCCTCACTTGGGATTGTAAGCGAGAAAAATTTCTGCTGGCAGGAGAAACATGTAATTCACCCAGTGTGGGTACACACTCGACGTGCAACGTTATTAACATATTCAGAGTCGAGAATGCCCTTACTGCCTCGTATACATGTTGGCCAGTAATGGCACTGCCTGCCGTCCAGCTTGGTTGACTGGATAGTCGCCAATAAAGTCTGGCCTGAGAGTAGAACTCCTCTTCGAACTTGTCAGTGATCTATATAACAGTTGTTGGTGAGGAGAGAGAGAGCTATAAAATATTTTCAGTTGAGGTGCAGATGGTGGCTCCTGCTAACATGACACAGTGAGGGGTTGCTCCGACTGTTGTGACCACTAGAATACAATGTTAGAACGTAGGCTTCCCACACACCCTGTGACGTACATTGACTCTGGCTTTGAGGAGATAAAAGCTAAATCTGTCACTATGATGCGGATGAGAAGACAAAGATAAATAAGCTGAAGTTGAAGGTACAGACCCTGATGCCTACGATCGACCAGTGAATTACTCCTTTATTGTAAACACCACAGTACATGTTCACTCTTGTCCAGTTTTAAGTGTGTGTGTGTGTGTGTGTGTGTGTGTGTGTGTGTGTGTGTGTGTGTTCCTACCTAGTGGACCTGGTAGCGATCACACTCCAGACTGTTCCACTTCCTGACTACTCTATGACTGAAGAAATACTTTCTAACATCCCTGCGACTCATCTGAGTTTTGAACTTCCAGCTGTGACCTTTGTTGCTGTGTCCCATCTCTGAAACATTATGCCGTTACCCACCTTTTCAATTCCTCTCAGTATTTTAATTGTTATCGTGTCCCCCTATCCCTCCTGTCCTCCAGTGTTATCAATTTGAGTTCCCTTAACCTCACCTCGTAAGACATGCCCCTCACCTCCGGGACTGGTGCAAATCTTTGCACTCTCTCTAATTTCTTGACATGTTTAACCAGGTGTGGGTTTCAGTCTGATGCTGCATGCTCCAATATGGGTCTGACGTACACGGTATACAGTGTCTTGAATGTCTCCTTACTTAGATATCGATACGCTGTTCTCAGGTTTGCTAGGCGCCCTTATGCTGCAGCAGTTATTTGGCTGATGTGTGCCTCAGGAGATGTGCTCGGTATGATGCTTACCCCAACATCCCTTTCCTTGAGTGAGTTTTGCAGCCTTTTACCTCTTAGGCTACACTCCGTCTGCAGTCTTCTTTGTCCTTCCACAAGCTTCATAGCTTTGCGCTTTCTGGGATTAAACTTCAGGAGCCCTTTGTCGGACCAGGTTTCCAGCTTGTCCAGATCCCCTTGTAGGCTTACCTAAGCCTCGTCTGTTTGTATTTTTCTCATTAGCTTACATCGTCTACAAACAGGGACACCTCTGAATCTGTCCCTTCTGTCATGTCATTCACTTATACAAGATATAGCACCGGACGTAGGACTGACCCTTTTGGAACCCCATTCGACACATGTACCCACTCTGACACTTCGTCTCGTACCAGCACACCTGTCAGGTATTCCCTGGTCCATTGCAGTACTTTCCCTGCTATTCCTGTCTGCTCCTCTAGCTTTTCAACCAGTTTCTTGTGTGATACTGTGTCGAAAACCTTCTTACAGTCCAAGAAGGTGCAGTCTACCTATCCCTCTCTTTCCTGTCTTCTGTTACCTTGTCGTAGAACTCGAATAGGTTTGTGACGCAGGATTTCCCTTCCCTGAAGCCGTGCTAGTTGTCATGTATGAGCCCATTCCTTTCTAGGTGATCCACCACTTCTCCATAACTTTATACATGTCAGCGACACTGATTTGTAATTAAGTGCAGCCTATCTGTCTCCTTTCTTAAATATCGGGTTTACACTTGCTGTCTTCCACACCTCAGGCAGTTGCTCTGTTTCGATAGATTTATTGAAGAGTATCTCCTCCCTCTCTCAAGACCCAAGTAGAGATTTTATCTGGACCCGCCGCCTTTGAGATATCTTGTTCCCCTAGCAGTTTCTTATTCTCCTCACCGGTTGTGTGCAGTGTGTCCAGCACTTGCTGGTGCATCTTAACACCTCGGTTTGCTGGGAGCCTGTCTCCACTGTAAATACCTCCCTGAATCGTGAGCTGAACTCACATACTTCCTAGTACTTCTCTGTGGTCTCCCCTCCTTCCTTCCTCTGCCTGATTATCTGATCCTTTACTGATGTTTTCCTCTGATGTAGCTGTATAACAACTTTGGGTCAGATTTTGCTTTTGATGTTATGTCATTCTCGTATTGACGCTGTGCTTCTCTCCTCAGTCATGCATATTCGTTTCTGTGTGTGTACTCACCTATTTGTGGTTGCAGGGGTCGAGTCATAGCTCCTGGCCCTGCCTCTTCACTGATCGCTACTAGGTCCTCTCCCTGCTCCATGAAATTTATAAACCTCGTCTTAAAACTATGTATGGTTCCTGCCTCCACTACGTCCCTTTCTAGGCTATTCCACTTCCTGAAAACTCTGTGACTAAAGAAATACTTTCTAACGTCCTTTTGACTCTGAGTTTTCAACTTCCAATTGTGACCCCTTTTTTCTGTGTCCCATCTCTGGAACATCCTGTCTCTGTCCACCTTGTCAATTCCTCACAGTATTTTATGTCGTTATCATGTCTCTCCTAACCCTTCTGTCCTCTGTTGTAGTCAGGCCGATTTCCTTTAACCTTTCTTCGTAGGACATCCTTAGCTCTATGTGAGAGAGAGAGAGAGAGAGAGAGAGAGAGAGAGAGAGAGAGAGAGAGAGAGTAAATGAGGGGGTGGGTGGGTTGAACCTGCCTGGCATGGGCCAGAAGTATACAGTATCGTCAAGTTGGTGAAATAACCACATGTACATTATTTGGGCATCATTATTTTGCAGATGTTTCGCCAAGCAGTGACTTTATCAATACAATACAGGGACAAAAACGAAAGACAGTACAAGAGGTAATTCAGTCAGTCATCCTCGCAGAACTAGATACAGAAGACAGAAGAAGATTCTCAGATAATGCTCATGTCTAATTCATCAACATGACCCAGTGGACCTGTTGTAGTGCTCTTCCTTTCTCATGTGCTTACATAAGAACATAAGAAAGGAGGAACACTGCAGTAAGCCTGTTGGCCCATACTTGGCAGGTCCTTTACAAAACCAACCCACTAACAGAACATTTGACCAACCCACTTTCATTGCTACCCTAACAATAAGCTCTGACAAATCTATTTACACATGTGCAAGTCCTGTTCAAATCCAACTCCCCTCTCATTCATGTATTTATCCAACCTAAACTTGGCTTCAATAACCCTACTAGGCAGACTGTTCCACTCAACTACCCTATTTCCAAACCAATACTTTCCTATATCTTTTCTAAATCTAAACTTATCTAATTTGAATCCATTACTGCGGGTCTCTCTTGGAGGGAGATCCTTAAGACTTTATTTATATCCCCTTTATTAATATCTATCCTCCATTTAGACATTTCGATCATGTCTCCACTCATTCTTCGTTTTACTAGTAAATGTAATTTAAATGACTTCAATCTTTCTTCATACGGAAGATTTATTATGCTATGTATTAATTTCGTCATTCTTTGCTGAATGTCATCTAATGAATTTATATCCATTCTATAATTTGGAGACCAAAACTGAGCTGCGTAATCTAGGTGAGGCCTTGCTAATGATATATAAAGCTGTAATATAACCGCTGGACTTCTGCTGCTTACACTTCTTGATATAAATTCCAGTAATCTGTTTGCCTTATTACGTACGCTTAGGCATTGCTGCCTTGGTTTAAGGTCGCTGCTTTCCATAACCCCCAAGTCCTTTTCGCAGTCTGTATGGCTAAGTTCTACATTATTTAGCTTATAAGTGCTAGGGTCATGGACCTTCCCGAACTTCAGAACTTTGCATTTATCTACATTGAACTGCATCTGTCGCTTTTCTGACCACGAATTGAGTTTGTCTGAATCCTCCTGAAGTTCCGCAACGTCCACGTCTGAATCAGTTATCTATCTTCGTGTCATCAGCGAATTTGCTCATATCACTAGTAATTCTCTCGTCAAGGTTATTGATATATATTATAAACAACAACTGGCCTAAAACTGATCCCTGTGGAACACCGCTTGTTACAGATCCCCAGTCAGATTTAACCCCATTTATGCACACACTGCTTTCTGTTCGTGAGCCATGACTCGATCCATGACAGCACTTTTCTCCCCATGGCATGAGCTGCCACTTTCTTTAACAGTCTCTGGTGTGGTACTCTCTCAAAAGCCTTACTAAAATCCAAATAAACAATATCGAATTCTTTATCATGATCAACGGCCTCAAAAGCTTTACTGAAGAAAGTTAATATATTAGGCAAGAACGGCCCCTCGTGAATTCATGTTGAGTATCATTAATCAGATTATGCTTATCAAGATGGTTTCTTATAATATCAGCTATAATTGACTCTGGTAATTTGACAGTAACAACTTGTCCCCTGCTTTAAAAATAGGAATTACATTGGCCATCTTCCACATATCAGACACTACACCTTTTTGAAGAGATATATTAAAAATATTAGTTAATGGTTCACAAGAGTTCCATTTTACACTCCTTCAGAACCCATGAAAAAAGTTCACCAGGGCCCGGGGATTTATTTTGCTTCTTCAGACCCACTATAAAAATTAATTATTGAAATATTGTTAGTGTCCTCCTGTGTGAAAGCTGAGAGAAAATAATTATTAAAAATCGAGCACATTTCATTCTTCTTGTCAGTAAGATGCCCGGAGTTATTTTTAAGGGGACCTATCTTTTCTCTAACTCTTGTTCTATAAACCTGGAAGAAACCTTTCAGGTAAGGTTTCAATTCCTTAGCAACTTTAATTTCATAGTCTCGTTTTGCTGTTCTTATCCCCTTTTTAGCCTCCCTCTTAATATGAATATATTGATTTATAAGATGACCCTCACCTCTTTTGATGTGCCTATAAATTCCTTTCTTCTGCCCTAACAGCTGTTTAAGCCTATTCATCCATTTTAGGTCATTTCTATTCGATCTTATTTCTTCATATGGAAGAAACATTCTTTGGGCAGCATGTATAGTCTTTAGAAAACTGTCATATTGAGAGCTCTCCTCATTACCCTAGTCCACAGATGCTAAATGTTCTCTAATCCCATTGTAATTTGCTAAGCGAAAATCTGGGACCATTACTGAGTTATCCCTACTGTCATACTTCCATTCAATGCTAAACGTAACCGATTTGTGGTCACTTGCTCTAAGCTCCTCTGTAATTTCCAAATTATTAACAAGGGCTTCCTTGTTTGCCAGAACCTTGTCAAGCAGGTTATTATCCCTTGTAGGCTCCATCACAAACTGCTTCAAAAAGCAATTCTGAACCACCTCTAAGAAATCGTTAGATTCTAAATTCCAAATCAAGGAATTCCAATCAATCTGACTAAAGCTAAAGTCTCTTAGAATCACCACGTTATTGTGCCTTGTGGCCTTAACAATTTCCTCCCAAAGTAGTCTCCCTTGATCCCTATCTACGTTTGGGGGACGGGATATTATGCCAAAAATAAATTTTTCATGCCCCTCTGAAAATTCTGCCTCGACAGACTCTATGTGCTATTTCAGACTTTATACCTGTTTTTTATGCAACAGTTCAAGCGATCTCGGACATACAATGCCACCCTACTCCCCTTCCCAATACCTCTGTCCACTTGGAATAACTTAAATCCCTGAATGTGACATTCAGCTTATTCCTAGTACTATGACCATTAGTATAATATAAGTTTAAAGACCCTACTTTTTTTCTTCCCTTCCTGCTCATTTCTGTTTTTCCACTATATCTATTACGGTTCTTGTCGCCTAGTGCCACTTGCTTTCCAATATCCACCTCATTCTGCCTATTACTAGTTTCCCTAAAACTCACAATTTTACCACACTGTTTTTCCCCCAAAACCCATACCACTAACTGTTTCTAGTTTAAAACCCTAACAGCTCCCTCCACTGCAGTGGCCAGTGCCCCAGCCCCAGACCAAGATAAGTGAACCCCATCCCTGGCATACATGTCATTTCTGCCATAGAAGAGGTCCTAGTTGTCATTGAATGTTACTGCATTTTCCTTACAGTGTTTGTCCAGCCAGCAATTGACACTATTTGCCTTGGACAACTATTCATTTCCAACTCCTCTCCTTGGCAAAATACCACATATTACAGAGTTCCTCCCTTCTTTCTGATTATCTCTATTGCTGAATACCTGCTAATCAGGTATTGGGAGACGTAGGTCTGCCAACATCATTGCCTCCAGCAGCGAGACAGATAATAGGATTGTTCCCATTACCTCTCATGATATCCAGACGACTGACAATATCCTTCATCCCAGCCCCAGGAAAACACACCCTCTGCCTTATCTTCCTATCCCTAAGACAAAACGCCCTATCCTTAAACTTATTCTGACTGTCCCTAACTAATACAATGCTCTTACCTTGACTCACGGTGTGCATGACGTTCTCGACGGTTTTAGTAGAGATGGTCTTTGCTGGGATGTCTTCTCTGGCTGGCTTCACTGTGTCATTAACAATTGTCCTTGTTGGAAGACCATGGGTGATCGATTCGCATTCATCTGTTAACAAGGAAAAAGAGTTTCTGGTTTTCACAGCAGTCTCGTGAGCCTTCTTCATCTTCAGCTTCGTCCCTTCAGTTCCAACTAGCATCCATTCGTTGGTCCGATCATCGGAGAGACATTGTTCGGGGGATAATCCTTGCATATACCTTTCAGTCGTTGAATTTCTCTTCTTGCTTCCATTAATTCTGCCTTAAGCTGGAGATATATATGTATATCGTACAAGAATCAAGCACCCAGCAGAGTTAGGTATTTTACCATGATGCGAGGACATACTGTGGTGTGGGTGCCTCTGAGCTAATTTCATTTTACTCTCCGTTTGGTGTACTAGCCTCCACGAGCAGTATATATATTATTGTAACCACGAATGAGTGAATATATATATATATATATATATATATATATATATATATATATATATATATATATATATATATATATATATATATATATATATATATGTATATCTGCAATAAGATCACAGTAAACAGGTGATTTTAAATTATGCAAAACAACCACTGTGAAAGAATAGTGAAATTCCAAGCGCTTTCGTGACTACTCACATTGTCATAGTTCCTTGACAGTGTGAGTAGTCACGAATTTCACTACTCTTTCACAGTGGTTGTTTTACGTATATATATATATATATATATATATATATATATATATATATATATATATATATATATATATATATATATATATATTTCGAGCATGAGCACATGGCTGCGAGTCCTGTCACATATATTTTCGACACATTATGTGCCGAAAATATGGAGACCAGAACTGTTCAACATAATCTAAACGAGGCCTTGCCATGGATAAGTAAAGTTCTGCCCGAGGACACCTATTATTTATACTTCTTGATATGAAGCCAAGAATTCCTATTAGCTTTATTGCGAACACTTTTGCAGTGTTGTCGTGGCTTTAGATTACTGCTGACCAGAACTCTTAAATATTTTCGCATTCAGACTGATTGAGATCTATATTATTTCAGTACCATGGTTATTTTCTCTTCCCAGACTTAGAAAATTACATTTGTCTACATTAAACTGCAACTCCACTTCTCTGACCAGTGCATCAAAGTATCCAGATCTTCCTCTAGTGGTGTAGAGTCCTCATCAGATTAACGTTGAGAGATAATTCATAGCACGTGTCAGAGACTCGCAACATTCAAAGACATTCATTGATGTACAATCAGTGTTTCCGCTAGAAATTAGTCACCATTACCAGGATTCATATTTGGAACATAATTTAACCATATTCAGTGAACAGTACACTAAACTCAATTACAATACCCAAGTTGTAAGTTGTACAGATGTGCTGTATGAAATAAGCTGCTTACTGTCTGAGGAGTAACAGTACCCTTAAAATACCCTTGAGGAGTTCCCAGAGTTTTTGTACTCCCGGAGCCCGGCCATGAGCCAGGGTGGTCTGGTGCTTGCCTGGTCAACCAGGTTGTAGCTGCTGGTGTCCCGCTGACCCACATATCAGTCACAGCTTGCATACAATATATAATGAGTCACAATGTCAGTCACACTAACATACAACATACCGTGG
>NC_091309.1:39410233-39425233 GCF_038502225.1 Cherax quadricarinatus
TGTGTAGTTCAGTGGTGAGTGTTACCTTGTGTTGCTCAGTAGTAAGTGTTACGTTATGTTGCCCAGTGTCAGCAGCTACCTGCTACCATCCCTCTCACACACTACCATGCATGTTGTTATACATACAAGCATGTATGTTGCTATACATGATAGCATGTATGCTGCTATACATGCTAGCATGTATGCTGCTATACATGCTAGCATGTATGCTGCTATACAACCTAACATGCATACTGCTATACATGCTAGCATGTATGCTGCTATACATGCTAGCATGTATGCTGCTATACAAGCTAACATGCATACTGCTATACATGCTAACATGTATGCTGCTATTTATACAAGCATGCATGCTGTTGTACATACAAGCATATATGATTCTGTACATATAAGCTTGTATGCTGCTATACATGCTAGCATGTGTGCTGTTATACAAGCATGTATGCTGCTATGCATGCTACCATGCATACTGCTATTCATGCTAGCATGCATGCTGCTGTACATACAAGCATGTATGCTTATCTGCATGCATGTATGCTGCTATACATACAAACATATATGCTGCTATACATACAAGCATGTATTTTTCTATACAAGCATGTATGCTGCTATATATACAAATATGTATGCTGTTATGCAAGCTTGTATGCCGGTATTCATACAAGCATGTATGCTGCTATACGTACAAGCATGTATGTTGCTATACAAACATGTATGCTTCTATTCATACAAGTATGTATGCTTCTATCCATACAAGTATGTATGCTTCTATTCATACAAGTATGTATTCTTCTATTCTTACATGTATGCTTCTATTAATACATGTATGCTTCTCTACATACAAGCATATATGCTGCTATGCATACAAGCATGTATGCTGCTATACATACAAGCATGTATGCTGCTATACGTACAAGCATGTATGTTTCTGTACAAGAATGTATGCTGCTATACATACAAATACGTATGCTGCTATGCAAGCATGTATGACGCTATTCATACAAGCATGTATGCTGCTATACGTACAAACATGTATGTTTCTATACAAGCATGTATGCTGCAATACATACAAATATTTATGCTGTTATACAAGCATGTATGCTTCTGTTCATACAAGCATGTATGCTTCTGTTCATACAAGCATGTATGCTTCTTTGCATACAAGCATTTATGCTTCTATTCATACAAGCATGTATGCTGCTATACAAGCATGTATGCTTCTTTGCATACAAGCATTTATGCTTCTATTCATACAAGCATGTATGCTGCTATACAAGTATGTATGCTTCTTTGCATACAAGCATGTATGCTTCTATTCATACAAGCATGTATGCTTCTATTCATACAAGCATGTATGCTTCTATTCATACAAGTATGTATGCTTCTATTCATACAAGCATGTATGCTCCTATACAAGCATGTATGCTGCTATACAAGTATGTATGCTGCTATTCATACAAGCATGTATGCTTCTTTGCATACAAGCATGTATGCTTCTATTCATACAAGTATGTATGCTTCTATTCATACAAGCATGTATGCTCCTATACAAGCATGTATGCTGCTATACAAGTATGTATGCTTCTATTCATACAAGCATGTATGCTTCTTTGCATACAAGCATGTATGCTTCTATTCATACAAGCATGTATGCTTCTATTCATACAAGCATGTATGCTTCTATTCATACAAGCATGTATGCTTCTATTCATACAAGCATGTATGCTGCTATACAAGTATGTATGCTGCTATTCATACAAGCATGTATGCTGCTATATATACAAACATGCATGCTTCTGTACGTAAAAGCATACATTCTGCTGTACATACGTGCATGTACTCTTCTACACATGCATGTAGTTATTGAGGACAGCAGTAACAGCCTGATTGATCAGTCCCTGATCCACCGTGAGGCCTGATCATGGACCTTGCGCGGGGGCGTTGACCCCTGGAATACCCTCCAGGTATACTCCAGGTAGTATTTTTGGATATTTATGATATAATATACCGACACTTAGGCAAATTAGGCGAATGTAACGATAGTTAAATAAATTAGACAAGAATACACCGACACTTCCGGAAACTAGGCAAGAATACACCGACACTTCCGGAAACTAGGCAAGAATACACCGACACTTCCGTAAATTAGACAAGAATACACCGACACTTCCGGAAACTAGGCAAGAATACACCGACACTTCCGGAAACTAGGCAAGAATACACCGACACTTCCGTAAATTAGACAAGAATACACCGACACTTCCGGAAACTAGGCAAGAATACACCGACACTTCCGGAAACTAGGCAAGAATACACCGACACTTCCGTAAATTAGACAAGAATACACCGACACTTCCGGAAACTAGGCAAGAATACACCGACACTTCCGTAAACTAGGCAAGAATACACCGACACTTCCGTAAATTAGACAAGAATACACCGACACTTCCGGAAACTAGGCAAGAATACACCGACACTTCCGCAAATTAGACAAAAATATGCTCAGTATGTAAACTAGCCCAAACTATACCGACACTTGCAGTGTGCAAGTTATTGATAGAAGGTTCAGTAGGAAGACGACAGGTTTCAACACCATCCACTGCATAGTTTGTTTATAATTAACAGTTTCTTGACGTCTTGTCAGATATTTTAACAAACCTACAAAAACTCTGACAAATGTACAATAATTCTGTAGGACTGCCATAGTTTTCAGTAAGCTGCCTCAAATGTGAGGGGGGGGCGGACAAACCCCGTCTGCAGAAGGTAACTTGATGATTGACAGAAATTCGTGACCAGCCAGGCTGTGGTGCCTGCGTTGAAGTGGGTGCATGAAGCAGCAACAGCCTGAGTGATCATGGCGTCAGTAGGGAGGACAGGTCTGGGACCAGACTGTGGGGACCATCGTTAACACTTTGTTGTGTTTCTTGTGGTGAAAAATACTCGTATTTCTTCAGAAGCAAAAATTGTTGAATTTTGTTTGGCAGTCATTCTTATATTGTTGGTATATATGAGAGAGGAGCGTGGAACACATGATTGTTGGTATATATGAGGAGCGTAGAACACATGATTGTTGGTATATATGAGGAGCGTAGAACACATGATTGTTGGTATATATGAGGAGCGTAGAACACATGATTGTTGGTATATATGAGCGTAGAACACATGATTGTTGGTATATATGAGGAGCGTGGAACACATGATTGTTGGTATATATGAGGAGCGTAGAACACATGATTGTTGGTATATATGAGCGTAGAACACATTGTTGGTATATATGAGGAGCGTGGAACACATGATTGTTGGTATATATGAGGAGCGTAGAACACATGATTGTTGGTATATATGAGAGAGGAGCGTGGAACATATGATTGTTGGTATATATGAGAGAGGAGCGTGGAACACATGATTGTTGGTATATATGAGGAGCGTAGAACACATGATTGTTGGTATATATGAGAGAGGAGCGTGGAACACATGATTGTTGGTATATATGAGGAGCGTAGAACACATGATTGTTGGTATATATGAGGAGCGTGGAACACATGATTGTTGGTATATATGAGGAGCGTAGAACACATGATTGTTGGTATATATGAGGAGCGTGGAACACATGATTGTTGGTATATATGAGGAGCGTAGAACACATGATTGTTGGTATATATGAGGAGCGTGGAACACATGATTGTTGGTATATATGAGAGAGGAGCGTGGAACACATGATTGTTGGTATATATGAGGAGCGTAGAACACATGATTGTTGGTATATATGAGGAGCGTGGAACACATGATTGTTGGTATATATGAGGAGCGTGGAACACATGATTGTTGGTATATATGAGGAGCGTGGAACACATGATTGTTGGTATATATGAGAGAGGAGCGTGGAACACATGATTGTTGGTATATATGAGAGAGGAGCGTGGAACACGTGATTGTTGGTATATATGAGGAGCGTGGAACACATGATTGTTGGTATATATGAGGAGCGTGGAACACATGATTGTTGGTATATATGAGAGAGGAGCGTGGAACACATAATTGTTGGTATATATGAGAGAGGAGCGTGGAACACATGATTGTTGGTATATATGAGGAGCGTGGAACACATGATTGTTGGTATATATGAGCGTGGAACACATGATTGTTATATGAGGAGCGTGGAACACATGATTGTTGGTATATATGAGAGAGGAGCGTGGAACACATGATTGTTGGTATATTTGAGAGAGCAGTACACATGGTATATATGAGAGAACAGCACACATTATGGTATATATGAGAGAACATCACGCATGATGGTATATATGAAAGAGCAGTACACATGATGGTATATATGAGAGAGCATTACACATGGTATATATGAGAGAACACACATGATGGTATATATGAGAAAGCATCACACATGACGGTATATATGAGAGAACAGCACACATGATTGTAGGTGAATGATGGTGTGGTACTGTTTTGTAGGTGAATAATAGTAGTCTAGTACTTTTGTAGTGTTGTGTGGCACTGTGGTAGTGTTGTGTGGCACTGTGGTAGTGTTGTGTGGCACTGTGGTAGTGTATGGCACTGTTGTAGTGTTGTGTGGCACTTCTGAGGTGAATAAGGCACTTGTAGTGTGAGGCATTGTTTTAGTGGCATATAGCACTGTTGTATTGTGGCACTTGTAGTGCCAGTATGGCACTGTTGAATTTTTGTGGCACTTACACCATTATTGGTATAGTAGGCGCGGCTGTCTTCAGACTTAAACTTGAAAATGCTGCCACGGTTGCCCATGTTCTTGCGTCCCTTTTTGCCTCGCCCCTTGCCTCGCTTGGCCTCGGTGACGCCGGCGGTCACCACCAGCACCAGCAGCAGCACCGTCCACGCCCACACAGCCTTCATGCTGGCGGCTCTCCTCCAGAGATCACCTCAGGCCCATACACCTGCCGGAATAACATTCATAAACACACATTTTACATCTAAGAGTAGATGAAACTATAAGAACGTTTCATATCTTGGTAAATGGTTTAGTCACTCGCTACTTGATAATGGTTCTGGAAGGACCGAAATGTCATGTACTTCCATCTCCAGTTTGTAGGTTAGTTGTGATATATTTCAGGTAGTTTATGCCATTGAATTTTAAAATAAAACAAACATGCCCACACATGCAGCATCTGGGCTGGATTGACGGAGTTCTTTATAAAGAAATGCAAAATACCACCATCACGAACACTCTGTATTCTTTAGAGGAAGAGCTTAAATCTAAGTGAAATTCCAGAGACTTTAAAAAAAGTACATCGTTCCTCTGCACAAAGAAAGCCATAGAGGTTTGACAAATTAAATAAACCAGTAGTACTAACATCACACATAAGTATTTTGAAAGAATGATGGGACACTAAATTACAAACTTTTTGGAAAAACATTACCTGCACAACCCAAACCAGCCTGGATTTCTGGGAAGATCATACTGGTCACAACTGCTAAACCAAAAATCCAGATGTGATCTTCACGGATTTTGCGAAGACACTTGAAAAATGTCTTCAGGCAGTGATAACACGTAAGATGGTGTCGGTGAGAGTAAGTGGAAAAATAAGCAAATAAATATTAAGTTTCCTGATTAATATTTCATAGTAAAAGTAAACGAAGCGAAATGTTCAGTACCCCAAGGCACAGTCCTTGCTCCTTTACTGTTTTTATCCATTAGTTCTTATTCATTAGCGGACAATACAACAATAAGCATGGAAGTCAGCTCGGCAGAAGACAGGAAAAACTTGCAAGAGGATATAAACAAAGTCTTACATTGGACAGTTTAAAGTACAGTGTGCATGTTATGGCATCAATAACAGAATGTTCGGGTAATCCGAACATATTACCCCAGTATTCTCTTATTTACATTTTGTCGGTATGTTGTACCACTTATCCTGTTCGGTGGTGCCGAATTCCAACCGTTTAGATATGGAAAGAGTGAAGAACTCGAAGGGGTAGTGCATATAATACATAGGAGGACCACCTAATAAAACGAAAGGAACGGGTGAAAAATTTGGGTAAAATAATGTCAGCTGACATATCATTTAGAAAACACAATAAGGCTAATGTTGCGAAAGCCAGAAAAATAAAAGGGGGCATAATGAGAACTTTCAAAACAAGAGAAATGCCAGCGGTGACACTGGTCAAATCACTTGTGCTCTTTTTCACGGGTCAGTGTTGATGGCTCTGTTTAAGGCGAAACATTAGATCTGGAGCATGTACAAATAACATGGAAACACCTTAATATATACATCCTTGAGCATGACTATGTGTACGTGTACACTTGGGGAATTAGTCCACAATTTTCACATTTCCATAACTGTGTACTGGAGTGAGAAATATTGAAGTGTAAAATGACTCCAGTGAAGAAGAGCAGAGCTGTGGGTACAGCAAGATAAGTGTCAATGTGCATGGTCATTGACTGTTCATCCTTTGTAGATGAATGGTTCAGAGAACCGACATGTTGATAAATTAGACACATATGCAACTCTTGGGTATCTTTATTGAGGAAACGTTTCGCCACACAGTGGCTTCATCAGTCCATACAAAGGAGAATCTTGAAGAACAGGAGGAGAATGAGGTAATCAGTCCCTCAACCTTGAGTCGATGTGGTCAGTCCATCAATCTTGAATAGAATACGGCATACGTGCTGAGAAGGAGCTTATAAACCGTTGGCAGGAGAGGTGTAGCAGTCATAGGTGGTGTAACACTTGTTCAATGTTGAAGTAGGTCGTGCCCAAGAATTAGGCAAGATTCTCCTTTGTATGGACTGATGAAGCCACTGTGTGGCGAAACGTTTCCTCAATAAAGATACCCAAGAGTTGCACATGTGTCTAATTTATCGACTGTTCATCCTGCTACCACTAGGTATCAGAAATATTGCTAGAAGAAGGGTAGAGGGATGGAAACTCGGGAAGCTGGTTGTCATAAGTACGTATCACACAAGGTTGTGTGATTTTTGTATTTGAAAAAAAAAATCTTGCTACTCCCAACACAGCTAGAAATTAGCTGCAGTTTTGAGTGCATTTAAATTCAACACTAATTTTAATGTGAGGTACCTGTTAAACTAATTACTATAATGAAATTTAAAAGTCTGCATCGAAGCAAAATCTACAAACGAAAAACTGCTCTTGTAGACATGCGCTCACAAGAACACCTGACTGGTCAGGAAGTCTGGTCTATACTAATTACTGAAACCAAGAGAACACTGCATAAATGTTCACAATAAAGCTAACAGAATCCTTGGCTTCTTATCAAGAAGTATAAATAATAGAAATCCTCAGATTGTTCTTCAACTCTATATATCCTTGGTTAGGCCTCATTTAGATTATGCTGCACAGTTTTGGTCACCGTATTACAGAATGGATATAAATGCTCTGGAAAACGTACAGAGGAGGATGACAAAGTTGATCTCGTGTATCAGAAATCTTCCCTATGAGGATAGACTGAGGTCCCTGAATCTGCACTCTCTCGAAAGGCGTAGAATTAGGGGGGATATAATCGAGGTGTATAAATGGAAACCAGGAATAAAGGGGATGTAAATAGCGTGCTAAAAATATCTAGCCTAGATAGGAGTCGCAGCATTGGCTTTAAGTTGGAAAAATTCAGATTCAGGAAGGATATAGGTTTGGTAATAGTTGTGGATGAGTGGACCTAACTCCCGAGTACCATCATGGAAGCTAAGACGTTGTGTAGTTTTAAAAATAGGTTAGATAAATGCATGAGTGGGTGTGGGTGGGTGTGAGTTGGACCTGACTAGCTTGTGCTACTAGGTCAGATGCCGTGCTCCTTCCTTAAGTGAATGTGACTTGATTTGACTAGGTTAGGGAGTTGGCTTAAGCCGGTAGGAGAATTGGACCTGCCTCTCATGGGCCAGTAGGCCTGCTGCAGTGTTCCTTCTTATGTTCTTCCATTGGGGGTTCAGTTGGTAGTGGTCATAGGAACTGTGCTTTGATTCGCTCATTACTGGTAGACACTGGTGGCCCAGTAGGCACTCGAAGCCTCAGCCCGGGAGCCTTCTACCATTAACATATCTATCCTGAGAGCGCGCGCGCGCACACACATACACACACACACACACACACACACACACACACACACACACACACACACACACACACACACACACACACACACACACACACACACACACACACACTGTTAAACCTTTTTGGTTCATACAGTGCGTTCCGGAAAATGGGAGGTAACCTATTTTAATGCAAGGAAGGGGAAGATAACCCGAATCCTTTGGATCAAGAGCGCTTCACCAGCAACAAGACCCCTTCCGGCCCCCCTCGACCCCCCTCCCCCCCTACACTAAGTCACCGTAAAGCAATGGTGATAGTTGAGTGGTTTGTGCTAGGGGTAAGGGTCTTTCCTCTGGAAAGGGCGCCACACTTTTTCACAGAATGCTTTCTGACTAAGAAACCAGCATCTTTTTCCTCATAAATGATGGTGATATAAATTTTGATTCTTACTGCCGATAACATAGTACGGATTATAGATATGGATTGTGGAATGTGAGAAATAAACTTGTAATAGTTACTTGCTCTCTGATTGAAATGTAATATGATGCGAGTTCTTCACAAGAGTAGAAATTTAGTAAGTTTGGTAATGTTAGACTGGGAATATGTTTAGAATGGTAAATAGTTTAACGGTTCTGGTGGTTTGTGAATAAAATCAGAGCAGATGGGCCTGAAGGTGCTCCCTCCTCTCCTTGATGGATCCGCTGCTCGTATGGAGTATAAGTTTGGATTTAGTCGTGTTGTGTGATTGAAAAGTCTTACTGATGGATGACTGTACTTTCTATATTCGAAAAGGTACTGTTGTTAATAGAAGACTGAGATTCATGACCGTGGAGAGCTAATAACAGCTGCAGTACCTGTTAGCACACTTGTGTGTACATTTGTCTCCGTCCAGAGTTTTGCCTTTGAGTGGAAAATATTGATAATAGTTTCATTGGGTTACCTAAGATTTATAAATTACAGTTGATAAATGATCATTACTGCCGATCAAAAAAAAAAAATAGTCGTTCACTGCAGAAGAATATTATAACTCGGTCCATCCTCCGCTTTACGCTTCATGCATGAGGAAAGCGAGGTTTTTTTAAGGGGCACCATAGGCACAATTACAAAACGCAGTATCAACATCCTTAGTCCACCAACTATTCAGCTTGCTCTTAGTAAATATCAGAAATATTGCTTGAACCACGTAGAAGTTTTCAAGAGGATACTAAACCACTAGCTGCTACAAGTGCCAGGTTGTGATAGGGGTGTGCGTCTGAGGGGAAAGTAACAACAGCCTGGTTGACCATGCAGTGAAAAAGAAACCCTGGCCTTAGGCTGGAAGCCTGCTAGTAACAAACTCACAGGTGTTTACGTCTGTTGAATTTTGTCAGTGCGTCCCGCATTGACAGACGTTAACGCTATTTCAGTATTATAATGACGGGAAACAACGTGCGTAGGACGTACATGTTGCATGACAGAAGGTGGTAACGTACAGTCAGTAATGAACTGCCCAGTCGACGTTGATAACGAAGTTATTGTAGTCCAGTAAGATTACTAGACCAGATAGTGTCTGATGGTTATTATGTAGGTATGTCAGCTTAGCTGAATACGTGGTGGTGACCTCTCAGTTAAGGTGTGGTGGTGAAGACCACACCTGACCTGGTAATGGGCGTTTCTACTGGGGAATTTATAACTCCAAACAGAACAGGTGTTTTTGTACGCATTCACCTCGTGTGTATCTACCCGATTTTTATACCGTCAGAATTTTAATATTCGTTATTTTATCTTAAATTATGTTAACATAAAATGACCTACACACACACACACACACACACACACACACACACACACACACACACACACACACACACACACACACACACACACACACACACACACACACACAGATGCACGCACACACGAAATCAATTTAAGTGGTAATGCACGACTGCCAATGAATATACAGAAAGGTGGACGGGGGAGGGGGAAATAGAACCGTGGTTTGAACCACGGTTTTATAAACCCCGTCCACCTTTCTGTTAATTCATTTTATGATATAAATATGGTTAACAGTAACGAAAAAGATACATGTGGCAGCGTTGGATACATCGTTGTGCCGTAGAGCTGTGAACTTCTCGCCGAAAGTGTTTAATTTTTCAGGGGTCACTGAAAACTTTTCACATTATGGACTCCCCTACATAAAGTACACAGATAACCGATGTTTACATTATCAACCACCGGGAGGGAGAGTTTAACACAGTTTATGATGTGCTTTTGATTATCAAACTAAATTTGTCTTAAGAGAGTAAATGCTGAGACATCTAATATATTGACGAGTGATGATTATTACTACTATTACTACTATATACTTTTACTGCTGCTACTACTATTACTACTATACACTTCTACTGCTGCTGCTATGTACTTCTACTGCTATTATATACTTCTGCTGCTACTACTATGTATTGCTACTGTATACTTCTGCTGCTGCTGCTACTACTACTACTACTACTGTATACATCTACTACTACTACTACTACTGTATACATCTACTACTACTACTACTACTGTATACATCTACTGCTACTACTACTACTGTATACATCTACTACTACTACTACTACTGTATACATCTACTGCTACTACTACTACTGTATACATCTACTGCTACTACTACTACTGTATACATCTACTACTACTACTACTACTGTATACATCTACTACTACTACTACTACTGTATACATCTACTGCTACTACTACTACTGTATACATCTACTACTACTACTACTACTGTATACATCTGCTACTACTACTACTGTATACATCTACTACTGCTACTACTACTACTGTATACATCTACTGCTACTACTACTACTGTATACATCTACTACTACTACTACTACTGTATACATCTACTGCTACTACTACTACTGTATACATCTACTGCTACTACTACTACTGTATACATCTACTACTACTACTACTACTGTATACATCTACTGCTACTACTACTACTGTATACATCTACTGCTACTACTACTACTGTATACATCTACTACTACTACTACTACTGTATACATCTACTGCTACTACTACTACTGTATACATCTACTGCTACTACTACTACTGTATACATCTACTGCTACTACTACTACTGTATACATCTACTGCTACTACTACTACTGTATACATCTACTGCTACTACTACTACTGTATACTACTACTACTACTGTATACTTCTACTACTACTACTGTATACTTCTGCTACTACTACTGTATACTTCTGCTACTACTACTGTATACTTCTGCTACTACTACTGTATACTTCTACTACTACTACTGTATACTTCTACTACTACTACTGTATACTTCTACTACTACTACTGTATACTACTACTACTACTACTACTGTATACTTCTACTACTACTACTACTACTGTATACATCTACTGCTACTACTACTACTGTATACATCTACTGCTACTACTACTACTGTATACATCTACTACTACTACTACTACTGTATACATCTACTGCTGCTACTACTACTGTATACATCTACTGCTACTACTACTACTGTATACATCTACTACTACTACTGTATACATCTACTACTACTACTAGATACTTCCCACCACCACCCCGCATACCGCCACCACCACCACCACTGCATACCACCTGCCACTACTGCATACCCCTGCACTACCACTGCACACTCCACACACCACTGCATACCCCACCACCACCACCGATACCACACACACTGCATACCACCACATACCACTACCATACCACTGCATACCACCACACCACACACTCACTCTCACCACACCACTGTTTCACTCTCCACCACCACTACCACCACTGCACACCACTCCACCACCATTGTACACTCACCACTACCACTGCACATCACCACTACCACCACTCTCACCACCACCACCACTGCATACCTGCCATACCACTGCACACTCTGCCACCTACCACTGCATACCTGCACCACTCCACCACCACCACCACTACATCACCACTACCACTGCATACCTCCACACCACCACGTCACTCTCACCATTACCACTGCACTCACTACACCACTCACACTCACTCACCACCACTGTACACTCTGCCATCCACCACGTACACTCTGCCACCACCACTGCATACTCACCACCACTGCATACCCCACACTACCTGCACACACACACCACCACACACCACCACCACCACTGCATCCACTACCACCACCGCATACTCCACCACCACCTACCACTGCATACCCCACCACCACCACTGCACATCTGCACCACCACTGCATACTCCCTCCACCACCACTGCATACCTCCCACCACCACCACTGCACACTGCTACACCACCTGCATACCACACTACCACTGCATACTCTCACCACCACACTGCACACCATACCACTACCACTGCATAACTCCACCACTGCATACTCCTGCCACACATCACACACTACCACCACTGCATACACCACCACCACTGCATACTCTCACCACTGCATACTACTACCACTGCATACCATCACTACCACTGCACACCTGCCACTACCACTGCATACTGCAACCACCACTGCATACTACCACCACCACTGCACACACACCACCACTGACACCACTGCCACAGACACCTCCACCACTGCACTACCACCACTACCACTGCACACTCCACCACTACCACTGTACTCACACTACCACTACTACTGCACCACGCATACTCCCACCACTACCACTACTGTATACTCCACCACTGCACACACCACCACTCCACCACTGCATACTACCACCACTACTGCTCCCCACTACCACTACCACCACTGCATACCACCACCACCTACCACTCATGCACCCCACTGCCACCACCACTATACCACTGCATCTACCACTACTGTATACCATACCACTCTCATCACCACTACCACCATACACCCCACTGCACCACCACTATATAATCTCACTACTACCACACTCATAATCTCACTCACACTACTCACTCACCACTATACATATCTACACCACTACTACTATATAATCTCACTGCTACTCCCACCACTACTATATAATCTCACTGCTACACCGCACCATATATCTCTCTGCCACTACCACTATATCTACTGCTACTACCACTACTCTATTCTACTATTCTTCTGCTACTACCACTATATTCTACTGCTACTACCACTACTATATTCTACTGCTACTACCACTACTATATTCTACTGCTACTATCACTACTATATTCTACTGCTACTACCACTACTATATTCTACTGCTACTACCACTACTATATTCTACTGCTACTACCACTACTATATTCTATATTCTACTGCTACTACCACTACTATATTCTACTGCTACTACCTACTATACTACTGCTATTCTACTGCTACTACCACTACTATATTCTACTATATTCTACTGCTACTACCACTACTATATTCTACTGCTACTACCACTACTATATTCTACTGCTACTACCACTACTATATTCTACTGCTACCACCACTACTATATTCTTCTGCTACTACCACTACTATATTCTTCTGCTACTACCACTACTATATTCTTCTGCTACTACCACTACTATATTCTACTGCTACTACCACTACTATATTCTACTGCTACTACCACTACTATATTCTACTGCTACTACCACTACTATATTCTACTGCTACTACCACTACTATATTCTTCTGCTACTACCACTACTATATTCTTCTGCTACTACCACTACTATATTCTACTGCTACTACTACTACTATATTCTACTGCTACTACCACTACTATATTCTACTGCTACTACCACTACTATATTCTACTGCTACTACCACTACTATATTCTTCTGCTACTACCACTACTATATTCTACTGCTACTACCACTACTATATTCTACTGCTACTACCACTACTATATAATTCTACTGCTACTACTACTACTATATAATTCTACTGCTACTACTACTATATAATTCTACTGCTACTACTACTATATAATTCTACTGCTACTACTACTATATAATTCTACTGCTACTACTACTACTATATAATTCTACTGCTACTACCACTACTATATTCTACTGCTACTACCACTACTATATTCTACTGCTACTACCACTACTATATTCTACTGCTACTACCACTACTATATTCTACTGCTACTACCACTACTATATTCTACTGCTACTACCACTACTATATTCTTCTGCTACTACCACTACTATATTCTACTGCTACTACCACTACTATATTCTACTGCTACTACCACTACTATATTCTACTGCTACTACCACTACTATATTCTACTGCTACTACCACTACTATATTCTACTGCTACTACCACTACTATATTCTACTGCTACTACCACTACTATATTCTACTGCTACTACTACTATATAATTCTACTGCTACTACTACTATATAATTCTACTGCTACTACTACTACTATATAATTCTACTGCTACTACCACTACTATATTCTTCTGCTACTACCACTACTATATTCTACTGCTACTACCACTACTATATTCTTCTGCTACTACCACTACTATATTCTACTGCTACTACCACTACTATATTCTACTGCTACTACCACTACTATATTCTACTGCTACTACCACTACTATATTCTACTGCTACTACCACTACTATATTCTACTGGTACTACCACTACTATATTCTACTGGTACTACCACTACTATATTCTACTGCTACTACCACTACTATATTTACTGGTACTACCACTACTATATTCTACTGCTACTACCACTACTATATTCTACTGCTACTACCACTACTATATTCTACTGCTACTACCACTACTATATTCTACTGGTACTACCACTACTATATTCTACTGCTACTACCACTACTATATTCTACTGCTACTACCACTACTATATTCTACTGGTACTACCACTACTATATTCTACTGGTACTACCACTACTATATTCTACTGGTAC
>NC_091309.1:39427733-39610233 GCF_038502225.1 Cherax quadricarinatus
TTTAAATTATGAAAAATATGAAATTTAACATAGTTTTCTTCTGAAACTGTTGATATCATTAATGTGAAGGATGCATCTGATGAGCGTCAACAAGGTCACTGATATCTGGTTGGTGATTGGTGAGTTTTAGCGGTAAGTCACCACACTCTTCAAGGTTCAGTCTGTTTCTCTGCTTAGAACTGCATTTGCATCACTAAACCCACATTCAGCTATGTCCGAACTTGAGAAAGCAAGTAAAAATGATTCATCCACTGCACAGAATCAGTGATATTTAGCAGTAGGTGAGGGAGTACGCTCAGTATGGGAGGTGAACAGTTAAACTACACGTACTTATATCCTTCCCGGGGCAGGAGATCCGAGAGAGACGAGGAGAAGTGCGGAAAGTTAGATACACAACGCAAAGCACGTCCCCAGACGTTTACTAACCCCCTGTTTGACCCCCCCAGCTATTTATCGACCCCTTCGATAGTCCGATCGATCCTTATGGGTCGATATTGACCACTTTGGGGAACCCTGATCGACATGGTTAAAGCTCTTCTCACATATTAAAGCTGCTTACCTACCAACATTGTAACACAACATTGTTACAATACGATATTTATTAGCATAGATATCTATCAGAGATTACTAGAAGGTCAACGTTTTGATACCCTTCTAGCCTCTAGCCTCTTTCTGAATTGTAACAGATTTGCCAGTGTTAACTCTGCAACTCAGTGGTGAAGGAACAATTTTCACCACCAACCCTTCGCCCTCACCACCAGTCTATCACTTTCACCAGCAGTCTATCACAATCACCACCAGCCATCACCATCACCACCAGTAATTCACACTCACCCCCAGTCCTTCACCATCAAAATTAGTCCATAGTTAAACGCTTTTAATTAGGATTTTTCTTAATTGAATTAAGGTTGGGAGAATTTATACTAGTTGTAAAAATTTTGAGAAGCTTTCTGACCCAAAAACAATGGGGTTAATATTATTTATAGTCAAATTAAGTGACGTTACAATTATTAGTTTCCTACTCACAACTGTATCCATAGACTATACATCTTTATTAATTATATCTGTACATTAATTTTAACTGCTTTTAGACACATTATATCCTGTACATGACGTTCTAGCGGTAATATATTGCACTATCTGGCCCTTTACTAAATTGTGATCAAAGTGTTAGAAAAAGTAAGGCGTGTGTTTATGTTGTGTGGGGCAGACACAACATAAAATATACTAACATAAACAAACAAGTCCTTAGACTAACTTCTGACAACAGAGAAATGATAACAACAGCCTGCTTGAGCATACAGCAACCAGGTCGCCAAAGAGTAATATGCACACAGAGACAGAAAATGACCTAGCTGTGAACAGTCAATATGTCCTCTAATAAAAACACTCAAATTACTGAATCTGAGTTGATCTTCTAACCCCTAACTAAAACAGTGTGTGTAGATGTTAGAACAAGTTAGATCCTGAATTAGACTCAGGACCTGATTCTCGTTGTCTCGTCATATACAACCACAAAATGTCAAAAAATCATTAAGTCTGAGTAAGTCTCTGGGAACATGGTTCCACAGAGGAAAAAATGTATGACTCCTTTTTACCATCGAGATCATACTCTACCACACACAAGTTATATGACAAGAACAGTGGGTAACAACGAGTTAACACAGAGATAGAGGTGTTTCCTCGGTGATGTCCAGGAGAGAGAGAGAGAGAGAGAGAGAGAGAGAGGGAGAGGGAGAGGGAGGGAGGGAGGGAGGGAGGGAGGGAGGGAGGTCGTGCTGCAGTATCTGCAGCTGTGAGGCGAGGTTTGCTCCCAGCTTGCCACACGTTGCAGAATGCATCACAATTGCAAATGAGCCAACAAGCGTGTAGCTGAGCGGGACCATCAACAAAGTCTCGAATCTGCCAGCACACGAAGTATTGTGTGTGAAACATCCACCTATTAACGTACCTAAATATAAATTTATATATATATATATATATATATATATATATATATATATATATATATATATATATATATATATATATGTTATTATCACACTGGCCGATTCCCACCAAGGCAGGGTGGCCCGAAAAAGAAAAACTTTCACCATCATTCACTCCATCACTGTCTTGCCAGAAGGGTGTTTTACACTACAGTTTTTAAACTGCAACATTAACATTAACACTATCAGGAATGATGTTTTTAGCTTCTCCGGAAAATAATAACATTAATCATGTAGATAAAAATACGTACATACACCAGTGTGTCTATTTTAACTTAAGACAACCTGGATCGACTACACTGGAACACCAACACTGGAATGCCAACACTGGAACACCACTGGAACACAAACACGGGAGCACCAATACAGGAACACCAACACGGGAACACCAACAAAGAGACATCAGCACTGGGACACCAACACTGGAACACCAACACGGGAGCACCAACACGGGAGCACCAACACGGGAACACCAACACGGGAACACCAACACGGGAACACCAACATTGGAACACCACTGGAACACCAACACGGGAACATCATTGAAACAATGGAACCCCACTTGAACACGGGAACACCAACACTGTAACACCACTGGAACACTAACACTGGAACACCAACATTGGAACGCCAACATTGGAACGCCAACACTGGAACACCAACATTGGAACGCCAACACTGGAACATCAACATGGGACCGCCAACACTGGAACACCAACATTTGAACGCCAACACTGGAACGCCAACACTGAGACACCAACACTGGAGCACCAACACTGGAACATCAACATGGGAACGCCAACACTGGAACACCAACATTTGAACGCCAACACTGGAACGCCAACACTGAGACACCAACACTGGAACACCAACACTGGAACACCAACGCTGGAACACCAACACGGGAACATCATTGGAACACCAACATTCGATCGCCAACACTGGAACACCAACATTTGAACGCCAACACTGAGACACCAAAACTGGAGCACTAACACTGGAACACCAACACTGGAACACCAACGCTGGAACACCAACACGGGAACCTCATTGGAACACTGGCGCACCACTTGAATACCGGAACACCAACACTGGAACACCAACATTCGATCGCCAACACTGGAACACCAACATTTGAACGCCAACACTGGAACGCCAACACTGAGACACCAACACTGGAACACCAACACGGGAACATCATTGGAACACTGGAGCACCAACACTGGAACACCAACATTCGATCGCCAACACTGCAACGCCAACATTTGAACGCCAACACTGAGACACCAAAACTGGAGCACCAACACCGGAACACCAACATTGGAACGCCAACACTGGAACACCACTTGAACACTGGAACACCAACATGGGAACATCATTGGAACACTGGAACACCATTTGAACACTGGAACGCCACTTGAACACTGGAACACTAACAGGGGAACGTCATTGGAACACTGGAACACCAACAGGGGAACATCATTGGAACACTGGAACACCAACAAGAGAACATCATTGGAACACTGGAACACCAACAAGAGAACATCATTGGAACACTGGAACACCAACACGGGAACATCATTGGAACACTGGAACACCAACACGGGAACACTGGAACACCAACACGGGAACATCATTGGAACACTGGAACACCAACACGGGAACATCATTGGAACACCAACACGGGAACATCATTGGAACACTGGAACACCAGCACGGGAACATCATTGGAACACTGGAACACCAACACGGGAACATCATTGGAACACTGGAACACCAACACGGGAACATCATTGGAACACTGGAACACCAACACGGGAACATCATTGGAACACTGGAACACCAACACGGGAACATCATTGGAACACTGGAACACCAACACGGGAACATCATTGGAACACCAACACGGGAACATCATTGGAACACTGGAACACCAACACGGGAACATCATTGGAACACTGGAACACCAACACGGGAACATCATTGGAACACTGGAACACCATTGGAACACTGGAACACCAACACGGGAACATCATTGGAACACTGGAACACCATTGGAACACTGGAACACCAACACGGGAACATCATTGGAACACTGGAACACCAACACGGGAACATCATTGGAACACTGGAACACCAGCACGGGAACATCATTGGAACACTGGAACACCAGCACGGGAACATCATTGGAACACTGGAACACCAACACTGGAACACCAACACGGGAACATCATTGGAACACTGGAACACCAACACGGGAACATCATTGGAACACGAACACCAACACGGGAACATCATTGCAACACCAACACGGGAACATCATTGGAACACTGGAACACCAACACGGGAACATCATTGGAACACTGGAACACCAACACGGGAACATCATTGGAACACCAACACGGGAACAACATTGGAACACTGGAACACCAACACGGGAACATCATTGGAACACTGGAACACCAACACGGGAACATCATTGGAACACCAACACGGGAACAACATTGGAACACTGGAACACCAACACGGGAACATCATTGGAACACTGGAACACCAACACGGGAACATCACTGGAACACTGGAACACCAACACGGGAACATCATTGGAACACTGGAACACCAACACGGGAACATCATTGGAACACTGGAACACCAACACGGGAACATCATTGGAACACTGGAACACCAACACGGGAACATCATTGGAACACTGGAACACCAACACGGGAACATCATTGGAACACTGGAACACCAACACGGGAACATCATTGGAACACTGGAACACCAACACGGGAACATCATTGGAACACTGGAACACCAACACGGGAACATCATTGGAACACTGGAACACCAACACGGGAACACTGGAACACCAACACGGGAACACTGGAACACAACATCCAGACATTTACTCTTGTGTTCCAACTTCATTAACAAGTTTTCCCCAAGAAATTTTTAACAATTCAAATTTCAAAAATATGTTTTCTTCCATTCGACTTTTTGTAAATGTTGGTTGTGTGTGTGTGTGCGTGTGTGTGTTGTGTGTGTTTGTGTGTGTGTGTGTGTGTTTGTGTTGTGTGTCTGTGTGTGTGTGTTTGTGTTGTGTGTGTGTTTGTGTGTGTGTGTGCGCGCGTTTGTGTTGTGTGTATGTGTTTGTGTTTTGTGTGCGTGTGTTTGTGTTGTGTGTGTGTTGTGTGTGTGTGCGTTTGTGTTTGTGTGTGTGTTTGTGTGTGTGTGTTTGTGTGTGTGTTTGTGTTGTGTGTGTTTGTGTTGTGTGTATGTGTGTGTTTGTGTTTTGTGTTTGTGTTTGTGTGTGTGTGTGTTTGTGTGTGTGCGTGTATGTTTGTGTGTGTGTGTTGTGTGCGTGTGTGTGTTTGTGTGTGTGCTGTGTTTGTGTGTTTGTGTGTGTGTTGTGTGTTGTGTGTGTTTGTGTGTGTGCGTGTGTTGTGTGCGTGTGTGTGTGTGTGTGTGTGTGTACTCGCCTATTTGTGGTTGCAGGGGTCGAGTCTTAGCTCCTGGCCCCGCCTCTTCACTGGTTGCTACTGGGTCCTCTCTCTCCCTGCTCCATGAGCTTTATCAAACCTCGTCTTAATTAAAACTATATATGGTTCCTGCCTCCACTACGTCACTTTCTAGGCTTTCCACTTCCTGACAACTCTGTGACTGAAGAAATACTTCGTAACAACCCTTTGACTCATCTGAGTCTTCAACTTTCAATTGTGACCCCATGCTTCTGTGTCCCATCTCTGTCTTTGTCCACCTTGTCTATTCTGCGCAGTATTTTATATGTCGTTATCATGTCTCTCCTGACCCTCCTGTTCTCCAGTGTCGTCAGGCCAATTTCCCTTAACCTTTCTTCGTAGGACAATCCCCTTAGCTCTGGGACTAATCTTGTTGGAAACCTTTGCACTTTCCCTAATTTCTTGACATGCTTGACAAGGTGTGGATTCCAAACTGGTACTGCACACTCCAGCATGGGCCTGATATTTATGGTGTATAGAGTCTTGAACGATTCCTTACTGAGGCATCGGAACACTATCCTTAGGTTTGCCAGGCGCCCGTATGCTGCAGCAGTTATCTGATTGATGTGCGCCTCAGGAGATGTACTCGGTATTATACTCACCCCAAGATCTTTTTCTTTGAGTGAGGTTTGCAGTCTTTGGCCACCTAGAGTATACTCTGTCTTCGGTCTTCTTTGCCCTTCCCCGATCTTCACGACTACATTTGGCAGGGTTAAATTCAAGGAGCCAGTTGCTGGACCAGGCTTGTAGCCTGTCCAGGTCTCTTTGTAGTCCTGCCTAATCCTCGACCGATTTGATTCTCATTATCTTCACATCATCTGCAAACAAGGACACTTCTGAGTCTATCCCTTCCGTTATATCATTCACATATACCAAAAACAGCATAGGTCCTAGGACTGACCTCTGTGGAACCCCGCTTGTCACAGGCGCCCACTCTGACACCTCGTCACGTACCATGACTCGTTGTTGCCTCCCTGTCGGATATTCTCTGATCCATTGCAATGCCTTTCCTGTTATATGTGCCTGATCCTCTAGCTTTTGCATTAACCTCTTGTGAGGAGCTGTGTCGAAGGCCTTCTTGCAGCCCAAGAAAATGCAGTCTATCCACCCCTCTCTCTTGTCTTATTTCTGTCACCTTGTCATAAAGCTCCAGTATGTTTGTTACACAGGATTTTCCTTCCCTGAAACCATGCTGGTTGTCGATTATACGCTTCTTTCTTTCCAGGTGCTCCACCACTCTCCTCCTGATGATCTTCTCCATGACTTTGCATATTATACACGTTAGTGAAACAGGTCTGTCGTTTAATGCCTCGTGCCTGTCTCGTTTTTTAAAAATTGGGACTACACTTGCCATCTTCCATACCTTAGGTAGTTGCCAGTTTCAATGGATTTTTTGAAGATCTTTGTTAGTGGCACACACAGCATCTCTGCTCCATCTCTAAGGACCCACGGAGAGATGACTGTTCCCACCGCCTGTGTGTGTGTGTGTGTGTGTGTGTGTGTGTGTGTGTGTGTGTGTACCTGTATGTGGTTGTAGGGGACGAATCGTCGTTGTTGGCACCAGCTTTCCGTTTTGCAGTTATAACTTCCTCATATGGTGGGTTCTGTCATACCTGCTTTCAAAACTGTGTATGGAGTCTGCCTCCTATGACGTGGACTGAATACTTCACTTTGATTCATCGAGCATCATACAGCCATATCTTGCGTGCCCTCTAGAAGCACTCAAACCTTGTTAGCTTATTGCTGGAGGCTCGTTGGTGCCCCAGGCCTATAGCTTCAATTACCTCCTGTTGTAAATGTCAACAAATCAGCCTGGTAGAGTAGAGGGCTGAGGGGTGAACAGGTGCAGGGAAGTAGAGGTGATGGGTGGGAGAGATGATGGGTAGGAGAGGTGATGGGAGGGAGAGGTGATGGGAGGGAGAGATGATGGGTAGGAGAGGTGATGGGAGGGAGAGATGATGGGTAGGAGAGGTGATGGGTGGGAGAGGTGATGGGAGGGAGAGATGATGGGTAGGAGAGGTGATGGGAGGGAGAGATGATGGGTAGGAGAGGTGATGGGTAGGAGAAGTGATGGGAGGGAGAGGTGATGAGAAGGAGAGGTGATGGGTGGGAGAGGTGATCGGAAAGTGAGGTGATGGGAAGGAGAGGTGATAGAAGGGAGAGACGTAATGGAGAGATGATGGAAGGGAGAGGTGAGGGGATAGAGGGGTAATTGGAGGGAGGGGCGATGGGAGTAAAGGTTTTGCCAGAGATGAAGGTTGCAAAAGTTTTGGTGTGCGTGAGACGTTGAGTGAGGGGAGATGGGGAGAGTGAGGGGAAGGGATATGTGAGGGGAGGGGAGAGGTGTGAGGGGATGGGAGGGGAGATGTGAGTCGAGGGCATATGTGAGGAAGGGGAGATGGGGAGGGAAAATGTTTGAGAGGAGAGGAGGGGAGATGTGCGAGGAGAAGGGGAGGGAAAATGTGTGAGGGGGAGGGGAGATGGGTGAGGGGGATGGGAGATGTGTGAGGGGGGAGGGGAGATGTATGAGTGGAGGGTTCATGGGGAGCTGAGATGGGAAGGGAAGGAGAGATAAATGGGGGAGAGGAGGGGTAATGAGAAAGTGTGGGGGAAACATAAAGATTGAGTGAGGGGAGGTGTGGGAAGGTGATGTGTCGAGGTGAGGGTTGTGGGAGGTAAGGTAAGGAGGGGGTGTGGGGGAAGCTGGGTTTGAAAGGTGTGGGAGATTATAATGTGGTGTAGGAGATGATGCTGTGGTGTGGGAGGGATGATAGTGTGGTGTGGGAGGGATGATAGTGTGGTGTGGGAAATAGTGTGGTGTGGGAGATAGCGTGGTGTGGGAGAGATAGTGTGGTGTGGGAGGGATGATAGTGTGGTGTGGGAGAGATGATAGTGTGGTGTGGGAGGGATGATAGTGTGGTATGGGAGAGATTATAGTGTGGTGTGGGAGATGATAGTGTGGTGTGGGAGGGATGATAGTGTGGTGTGGGAGGGATGATAGCGTGGCGTGGGAGAGATGATAGCGTGGCGTGGGAGAGATGATAGTGTGGTGTGGGAGAGATGATAGTGTGGTGTGGGAGAGATGATAGTGTGGTGTAGGAGAGATGATAGTGTGGTGTGGGAGAGATGATAGTGTGGTGTGGAAGATGATAGTGTGGTGTGGGAGAGATGATAGTGTGGTGTGGAAGATAGTGTGGTGTGGGAGAGATGATAGTGTGGTGTGGAAGATGATAGTGTGGTGCAGGAGAGATGATAGTGTGATGTGGGAGAGATGATAGTGTGGTGTGGGAGAGATGATAGTGTGGTGTGGAAGATGATAGTGTGGTGTGGGAGAGATGATTGTGTGGTGTGGGAGAGATGATAGTGTGGTGTGGGAGATGATAGTGTGGTGTGGAAGAGATAGTGTGGTGTGGAAGATGATAGCGTAGCGTGGGAGATGATAGGGTAGCGTGGGAGATTGTAGCGTGGTATGGGAGGGATTGTGTGGTGTACCTGGGACTCATTTGTGTACATATGGACTGTTATGAGGGGTAATGCTACTGTGTTGTTGCTGGAAATACTACCTCTCTCTCTCTCTCTCTCTCTCTCTCTCTCTCTCTCTCTCTCTCTCTCTCTCTCTCTCTCTCTCTCTCTCTCTCTTTCTCTCTCCTTCCCCTTTTCTAACTAAATGCGATTTCACATTTTTAATTAAAATATAAAAAAATTTCCTATGTGGTTTAAAGTGGGGTTGTGTGTAGTGGTGCAGCTCACTTAAGACTGGGCAGGCAGTAACAGCCTGGTTGATCAGGCCCTGACCCACCTCGAGGCCTGGTCATGGACTGGGCCGCGGGGTCGTTGACCCCCGGAAGACCCTCTAGGTATACCACTCACCACCAACCTCTTAAGCTGGTCATGTTTCTGTCTACCTAGGTTTATAGGCGAGTGTGATCTTGTGTACCCACTTTGAGTGTGGCCCACATGCTGCTTCACCTCTCTTCCCGCTCCGCCCTTGGTAGGTCGATAGTTGGCCAATGGCACGTATAGTAACGACCTCTTTTAACAACGGGAAGATTGCCAACATCCGCAGGTAGCCAATCCTTGGGTGGTATCCCTCTTCCTTAGCACCCCTCTTGTCGCTGCTCTCAGCGGCCCTTCCCTCAGCGCTACCTTCAACATTCCCCTCAGTACCTCCTTCGACACTGCCCTCAGCGCTGTCCTTAACACTCAGCACTGCCCTCTACATTCCCCTCAGCGCTGCCTTCAACACTGCCCTCAGCGCTGCTTCCACTGTTGTTGATCGTTCTGGCCTGCCATCCTGGAGGTGATCCTCAAGCACTGTTGTTCCACGGACACACAAAAATAAAGGAAAACTACAGTACATCTGCTGGTTGGCTCAAATATAGGTGTCAAGTTTGAGAGTTGTACCCTCATAGTCCTTGTATGAACCTCAGCCCTGGCTTCGTCTCTGTAGATGCCTTCCTCTCCCACTACATTGTAAAATGCTCCAAACTTCAGAACACCCGTGACTTAACCTGACTCCTCATTTTTTTCTTTTTTCTTTTTCTTTTTCTTCTTCTCCCTCTTCCCCTTTCCTCTTTCCTTTTCTCCTCTGGGTTGTCTTTCTCTCTTCTGTCTCGTGTTTCTGTTCCTTCTTCATTTATTTCCCACTTCCCCTTTCACGCACCTCTTTGCACTTGCTCTCCCTCAGTGGGCACCTAGCTCTCTTGCAGTGCTCCCCTTCCTTTGTTTTTGACTGGCTCGTCCTCCTTATTTCGCACTTCTACTACTACCACTACTACTACCTCTTCTACTACTACTACTACTACTACAACTACTGATGAAATTAAGACACATGTGCGGCGTCTGGTTGTCTTTGTTGTGGACGTTTCGCCATCCATTGGCTGGCTGGATGGCGAAACGTCTACGATAGGGATGCCCGGGTGTTGCGCATGTCTTAATTTCATCTTGTCGGTAATATATACCATTCTTGTACTACTACTACTACTACCACCTCTTCCTGCCTATATATAGCCGTCCTGCTCCACTTCTGGTTAGTGTGACTTTGTCAATGGTCCAAGTCGGACCGAAACGTCGTCGTAAGCTTCTCTCTTTTATGTGCGGGTTATTTGTGTATCGTTCCAGTCACGGTATTGTGCCTTTTTTTGTTATTTGTTATTTCCGGTCTAAAGCCAGTCTGCTATGTTGACTGGTCATGCTGCTAGCGGCTCTATGGTTCGCATAGCTCTCACAGTCTTGTTCTCTCACTAGCAAGTAGTAGTCAAGCTCTTCTCGTCAAGGCTTCTTCACTTGTTTCGGCAATATTTGATTTCTTCTAGTAGACGAGTCCACGAGTATTGAGTGTTTCATGGCGCCTCTACTTCTTCACTGGGTGTATTTCCTCCCTCTAATAGTTATAGTAGTTTATATATTGCGGACCTGGCCTTGCAGTGTCTTTTAGGAGAGTATTATAAGCTGTCTGTCTTCTCCACTAAAGAAAACATATTCAAAGTGCTTAAAGTGTTCCCATTAGTTTAGATGTTTTTATCGAGTCTCCGGGAAGTCAACAGTACATTTTCTAGCTCCGTTCTTTTCTTTATCCTCTGTATTGAAAAACATTATAGTTTATTGCAATGAAGGAACATTCTCTCTCTCTCTCTCACACGCACACACACACACACACACACACACACACACACAGAGGTAAGAAGGGAGGCCCAACGACAATACGAGAATGACAGCACCGAAAGCCAAATCTGACCCGAAGCTGTTGCACAGCCACGTCAGGAAGAGAACAACAAAGACCAGGTAATCAAGCTGAGGAAGGAAGGATGGGAGATCACAAGAAACTACCGAGAAGTATGTGAGAAGTTCAACATGAATTTCAAAGAAGTGTTCACAGAGGAGACAGAAGGGACACCAGAAAGACAGACAGGTGGGGTACACCAAGTGTTGGACACAATACATACAACAGAGGAAGAAGTGAAGAGGCTGCTAAGCGAGCTAGATACCTAAAAGGCGATGGTGCTGGATAACATCTCTCCATGGGTCCTGAGAGAGGGAGCAGAGGCACTTTGTGTACCACTAACAACAATCTTCAACACATCTATCGAAACAGGGCGAGTACCTGAGGTATGGAAGACAGCAAATATAGTCCCAATTTTTGAAAAAGGAGACAGACACGAAGAATTACACTACAGACCAGCGTCACTGACATATATAGTATGCAAAGTCATGTAGAAGATTATCAGGAAAAGAGTGGTGGAACACCTAGAAAGGAATGAGCTTATCAACGACAACCAGCACGGTTTCAGAGACGGGAAATCCTGTGTCACAAACCTACTGGAGTTCTATGACAGGGTTGACAGCAGTAAGACAAGAAAGAGAGAGAGAGAGAGAGAGGTGGGTAAATTGCGTTTTCTTGCAATTAATGCAAAAGCTGAAGGAATAGGCGGGTATAACAGAAAAGGTACTGCCGTGGATCAGGGAATACCTGTCGGAAAGACAGCGAGTCATGTTACGTGACGAGGTGTCAGAGTGGGCTCCTGTGACGAGCGGGGTTCCACAGGGGTCAGTTCTAGGACCTGTGCTGTTTTTGGTATATGTGAATGACATAACGGAAGGAATAGACTCAGAAGTGTCCCTGTTTGCAGATGATGTGAAGTTAATGAGGAGTATTAAATCGGTCGAGGATCAGGCAGAACTACAAAGAGACCTGGACAGGCTACAAGCCTGGTCTAGCAACTGGCTCCTTGAATTTAACCCCGCCAAATGCAGTCATGAAGATCGGGGAAGGGCAATGAAGACCGCAGACAGAGTATACTCTAGGTGGCCAAAGACTGCAAACTTCACTCAGGGAAAAAGATCTTGGGGTGAGTATAATACTTAGCACATCTCCTGAGGCTCATATCAACCAGATAACTGCTGCAACATGCGGGCGCCTGGTAAACCTGAGAATAGTGTTCCGAAAGCTCAGTAAGGAATCGTTCTAGACTCTGTACACCGTGTAAGTCAGGCCCACAGTGGAGTATGCAGCACCAGCTTGGAACCCACACCTGGTCAAGCACGTCAAGAAATTAGAGAAAGTGCAAAGGTTTGCAACAAGACTAGTTCCAGAGCTAAGGGGATTGTCCTACGACGAAAGGTTAAGGGAAATCGGCCTGACGACACTGGAGGACAGGAAGGTCAGGGGAGACATGATAACGACATATAAAATATTACGAGGAATTGACTAGGTGGACAAAGACAAGGGGTCACAATTGGAAGTTGAAGACTCCTATGAGTCAAAGGTATGTTAGGAAGTATTTCTTCAGTCATAGAGTTGTTAGGAAGTGGAATAGACTAGAAAGTGACTTAGTGGTGGCAGGAACCATACATAGTTTTAAGACGAGATTTGATAAAGCTAATGAAGCAGGGAGAGAGAGGGTCTAGTGGCAATCAGTGAAGAGGCGAGACCAGGAGCTATGTATCGACCCCTGCAACCACAAATAGGTGAGTACACACAGGCATGCACTCAAGAGAGAGGCCAAGGACAGACGTCAGCCACCTCATTCTGAAGGACTGTGCTTGTTTTGTAGTGTAGGGAGTAGTGTGTTTTATGTGAGTGGTTTCCTAACAAATTGAAAGAAATTATTATGGAGCATTTTCTGGGGTACCTAGAGTCTACCTGGAGGTTATTCCGGGGATCGGAACACGAACAGGTCTCCCGGTGGATCAGGGCCTGATCAAGTGTTAAATATGTTAAGGAGAAGTAGTGTAGCGTCACAGTCCAGTGGTGTTTTTGTTGACAATATAGCAGCCAGGGATACACCGGCTAAGCACAGCTCTTTATACACTTGCAGAGAAAGAAACCAGTGGATGGCTGGATGGATAAGATGGTTAAGGCAAGAAGGATTTAGAGAGAAATTAAATAGGGAAAATACAGCTTTAGTTTATTAAATGCTTCCCTACAGCAAATATAGAACATGTTGAAAATAGCATAAAATACCGACAAGTTTATGAATAAGACGTATGTACAACATTTAGGTATCTTTATTGTTGAAACATTTCGCCTACACGGTAGGCTTCTTTAGTTAAATATGGTAAATGGATTGTAGGCAGCAGAAGTTAGGTTAGGTAAGATTCGTCAGGAAATATGACAAGTGTTTCTTGACGAGGGTCTTAGTCACATGACCCGCCACTGAAGTTTTTGGTCATCTGACCGAGGTCTTCCGCTGACTTACCAATCCACTCCTTTAAAATTTAAGATTATTGACGAGGTAAAGATGATGTAATCAGTCCATTAACCTTGGAGAAATAGTTTGAGGTGGTCAGTCTCTCAGCTTGGAGAAAAGTTCAGCTCTATGTTCTGCAACAGTATGAAGCTGAAGCATAAGAATGGAATCATAAATATTGTGGATGTGAGGTGGAAGATCCCGAAGGCGTTGCAGGAGGCGGGGGTCCACTGTTAGAAGCAGAAAGACAACGAATATAGTACTGCTACAACAAACCTGCTGTCCCATGCTGAGGGATTGACTACCTCCAACTATTGCTCCTAGGTTGATGGACTAATTACATCTTTTTGTACCTAGTCACTTCTGCTGCCTATAATCCATTATCTGTATTTGAAGAAGCTTACCGCCTAGGCGAAACATTTCAACAATAAAAATACCCAACTGTTGCTCGTCTTACTCGTGTAGAAGACTTAAAGTGAACAAGTTGAGGTAATGAAGAATAAAAGGCACAATACCATAACTGGAGCAATGCTTAACACTCATAAAATGAAACTTTCACGACGTTTCGGTCCAATTTGGAGTATTAACTAGTTACACAGAAGCGCAAAGAGAAGGGAGCCAGTATATATAGGAGAAGGGGAGTGGAGCGGGGAGTAGTAGAACGCCAGGAGGTAGCAGTATATAAAAGTAATGGTAGAGGCGGTGGTAGTAGTAGTAATAGTGGTATTGTAAATAGTGCAGAGGTGGTAATAAGAAGGGAGTAGTGGGAGTGGCATGAGAGTCAGAGTGCAGTGTTAGCGAGGCAATAGTAGTAGTAGTAACAATAGTGGAGGTAGTCTAAGAAGAGAAAAAAGAAAAAGGAGCACTGCTGAGGAGCTAATGGCCCGTCGTCATAAGTTTTATTTTCCAGGAATTGACTGAAAATAAGGATACACAATACAAAAACAACCCGGTAGAACATAGGTTCCATAAATACACTAAGAGATAATAAGTGTATAATAAAGTAAGACTTCAACATCCTCCTTTCATACATAAGGGAAATTGCCAGCTGACCCCCAGCTTTCTTAAGGAGGGAACTTGGTAAGTTTCTCAAATTAGTTATTGATCAGCAGGGCTGTGGTGCCTACTTTAGATTGTGTGCAGCTAGCACTGCACAGTCTAGTCGATCAGGATATCAACCATGAGAACTGTCTCACGAAATCTTAATATAACGATTGCAAACAATCCCCGCCCGTTCCATGTTCTTTATTTTTTTCCATGAGACCTGGTCTAGTCAGGCAGCGGGGATGGCGGCTTCGGAAATCGTCTTTACGTAAACCGAGTACCCATACAAAACACTACAGTACGAGACGGAACAGTACTTGACTTAACAAATAAACAGTCAAAACACACATGCACTATATGAGTCAAGTTGTGATGGCTATTTAGGTCTGAGAGCAGCTGATAGTAACTGCCGGGTTGATGAGGAAGTCAGTGAAGTCTGCTTCATGCCTTTCTTCAATGGAAAAATACTGGAAAGTATTCACAGGTAAGTCACCACAAATAGAATGACTTTCACTTGGCCAACATGAAAGGAATAAAAACGAAGATGAAAAACAAAGTTAATTTCATGAATGGCTTCCTCACAGACAAAACTGATATGTTCAGAGTTTTTACAAAACCCATAACCTCCCTCCCTCTCTCTCTCTCTCTCTCTCTCTCTCTCTCTCTCTCTCTCTCTCTCTCTCTCTCCCTCCCTCTTTCTCTCCCCTCTCTCTCTCTCTCTCCCTCTTTCTCTCCCCTCTCTCTCTCTCTCCCTCTTTCTCTCCCCCTCTCTCTCCCCCTCTCTCCCCTCTCTCTCCCCCTCTCTCCCCTCTCTCTCCCCCTCTCTCCCCCTCTCTCTCTCCCCCTCTCTCCCCCTCTCTCTCTCCCTCTCTCTCTCTCCCCCTCTCTCTCTCTCCCCATCTCTCTCCCCCTCTCTCTCTCTCCCCCTCTCTCTCCCCCTCTCTCTCTCTCCCCCTCTCTCTCTCCCCCTCTCTCTCTCCCCCTCTCCCCCTCTCTCTCTCTCCCCCCTCTCTCCCCCTCTCTCTCCCTCTCTCTCTCTCTCCCCCCTCTCTCCCCCTCTCTCCCCCTCTCTCCCTCCCCCTCTCTCCCCCCTCTCCCCCCTCTCTTCCCCCCCTCCCCCTCTCTCTTCAATAATGCCTTATCTCTGAGTAAATTATTTTCTATACTAACACACGTAGTATAATTTCCTAGATATGAATTGCATTTGTATGTCTGTTCTGTGTACCCAGATATTTTGATTGAATCAAGGGCGGATAGGCAATTATCGCCTATCCTGGCTGGCAATTCCTGTATATAATCACTTCGTTAAAAGTGGGAAACGCAAAACGGGAAGGGAAGGGTCGTCCTATAATGAAACCAGAGATCGTACTCAATATTAGAGAGTTGTCGATGTATATGATTTTCTTTGTGTTGAAATTCATCAAACCAATATCAAATTTTTATTGGAACTCCTCCTCTGGTGGCCTGGTGGTTAACGCTCTCGCTTCACACGGTGAGGGCCTGGGTTCGATTCCCAGCCAGAGTAGAAACATTGGACGTGTTTCTTTCCACCTGTTGTCTATGTTCCCCATCAGTAAAATGGGTACCTGGGTGTTAGTCGACTGGTGTGGGTCGCATCCTGGGACACTGACCTAAGGAGGCCTGGTCACAGACCGGGCCGCGGGGGCGTTGACCCCCGGAACTCTCTCCAGATAAACTCCAGATAAACAGACCTTGTAAAGCCTTGTAGGATGATGTCAGTAACAATAACGATACAATTGTAGTCGAAAAGTAATTCTCATATTAAATTGAAACAACGTAACAAGAAATTAAGAAGCGGCTAGATGAGTAAGACAGTATGCGGCAGATAAGTCATCTTTACTCTCAAAAGTTTCGCTTTTTCAGTGGGTTTCATCAGTCGAATACGGTGGTGGCAAATATGGAGACAGCAGCAGCAGTGGAGAGGTAAACGTGATGTGCTCAGTCCATCAACCTTAAAGTAGCAATTTGAGGTGGTCAGTCCTTCAACTTGAAGGGACTTGAACAAGGTACGGCTGAAGCATGAGAGTGAAGTCCTTCATAGTGCCATTGGTGAAACACGGAGAATGTTGATGACGTCAGAGGAAGCAGAGACCAACTTGTAGATTGTAAAAAATGAGAAACACCGTAGCAAGCCTAGTGGCCCATGTTCCCTGGAGACCTGGAGAGAGTTCCGGGGGTCAACGCCCCCGCGGCCCGGTCTGTGACCAGGCCTCCTGGTAGATCAGAGCCTGATAGGCAGGCCTTCAAAACCAACTCTTTCCACAAATAATTAGTTGCAGTAAAGTTGTAGATGTCCTCCGTACTATACCCAGCATGAACCGCCAGGCTTGTTGCTTTCTTCCTCAGTTCTTACGTTCTCCCGTTAGTGGTCTCCACTTCCTGTGACGTCATGTTCATCCTCCGCGCTTCACCAATGCTGTATATAAGGTTCCATCCCATACGCTTTACATTGTTCAAGGCTATAAAGTGAAACATACATCTAAACTAAGGGACTGACCACCTCATACTACTACTACAAAGTTGGACTGAGCACACAATCTTTACCACCCCACTGGTTCTGCTGTCTTCATATTTGCCACCTCTGTATTTGACTGATAAAGCCTACTGTGTAGGAGAAATGTTTCGTAGTAAAGATGCCAAACTGTTGCACGTGTTTTATTAATTTACTTGTAGGTATTGTGCACCATTGTTGCAGAGAAGCAACAACACTGATTACAGTAACATAACTGGATTATTATTATAACCATCGGGGAGCGCTAAACCCGTTGGGATTGTACAGCGCCTGTGGGGGGATGGAAGGTATTCAGACTCAATTCAGGAAACGAGCACAGATCCAATTCCCTAGATCAAGAGCCCCTCACCAGCGTCAAGGAACATAACTGGAGTCTACCTGGAGAAAGTTCCGGGGGTCAACGCCCCCGCGGCCCGGTCCATGACCAGACCTCGTGGTGGATCAGAGCTTGATCAGTCAGGCTGTTACTGCTGGCCACACGCAATCCAACTTACTAACCATACCCTGACTGGTTATGTATTGACTTTAGGTATCTATCTAGTTCATCCTTGAAGACAGACAGGGGGTCCATTGGTAATTCCCTTCATGTATGATGGGAGGTTCTTGAATAGCCTTGGGCCCCTGACACTTACTGTGTTTTTGCTAATTGTACTCACGGCACTCCTGTTTTTTTTTTTATTGAGGTAGTGTTGCATCTTCTACAGAGTCCTTTGCTTTCATAGGGAGTTATTTGTGTGTGTAAATTTAGGATCAGTGCCTCTAGGATTTTTCAGGTGTAAATTATGATGTACCTTTCTCGCTTGCGTTCCAAGGAGTGCAAATCTAGGGCCTTCAAGCGGTCCCATCAATTCAGGTACTTTACTGAACTTGCACATGCAGTGAAGGTCCTCTGTACATTCTCCAGATCTGCAGTTTCGTCTGTCTCTGAAGGGACTGTTAGTATACAACAGTATTCCAGCCTAAATAGAACATGTAACTTAAACAGGATCGTCATTGGCTTAGTATCATTGGTTTTGAAGGTTCTCACTATCATTTTTATCATTTTCCTCGCAGTTATGATAATGACACTGTTGTGGTCCTTGAAGGAGAGATCTTCTGGCATTATCACTCCTAAATCCTTCACATTAGTTTTTCGTTTTATTATGTGGTTAGAATTAGCTTGATACTTCCTTCTAGCTTTTAAATGCTCAAATTTTCCATTACGGACTAGCTGGAATTTATCGTCATTTAACATTTTTTGCGGTCCATTGGAGCATTTGGTTTATATCCATTTGAATATTTACAGTGTCCTCAGTGGATGGCACTCACATGCAGATTTTAGTATCATATACAAAGGAAGACACGGTGCTGTGGTTTACATCTCCGTTTATGTTAGATATGAGGATAAGGAAAAGGATGGGGACGAGTACTGCGCCTTGTGGAACAGAGCTTTTCACTGTGACATCCTCTGACTGTTAGAACCCTCGCAAAGATTTTTATGTAGGACGCTAGAACTATTGGTATATAATGCTTGACTTGCTTTACTGCCACCTTTGTGGAGTGGGGCTATTCGTACCGTTTTAGGATTTCACTCCTGTTCATCGTCAGTATACGAATCTCCTCTCAGTAGTGGTCCAATTCTACAGGTAGTTCTTAGCTTGGATTTTGCATAGGAATAGAAATATTTTGGGTTTCTTGCAATATACCCAGTTTGAATTCAGACTAGACAAGCTAACTTTGATAAAATACGTTTGAGATATCACCTATGTTAGCTGAATTACTGGGCGTGACTAATGTAGAGGAACTGTAGAACAGATTCACATGTAAAAAATAAAGACATGCAAAATAAAGAGCTAAACCACCAGGGATAACGGGACAGTTAATTACCATATAGTATAAATTAACAAACAGCGTACAAGAAAATTAAGTGGGTAGGTAACCCCAAGAAGAGTATGAGAATAAATAAAAAATACTAATATGACCTAAAAATAAAAAATGTATATAAATGTGTGTAGATTAAAAAGAAGGTTGGGTGTGACAGGACCTTTAATAGAAGTTGATGACACAATGAGGTGTACCAATAAGGATATGGCTTGTGTTCACAGTGCCGCGTTCAGCTGGCTCTACACCTGAAATGTAACCACTAAGTGCAGGTCCTTTAACTTCTTGTGCCAGTTGAAACATATCCACTAAATATCAGTGGAAGCAACATCTTATCTACATTAAAATACCTGCGATATTTGAGCATTAATAGACTTGTGATTTATATGTTACATCCTTCCGGAAGTTTTCCTAATAACGAGGCCCGACCTGGGGCCGAGACTCTCTGTTGACTGCTTAGTCGACGAAGCGGCCCGTAGATCCATCACAGCCTGGTTAATCTGGAACATGGAAGTAGTAATCTAGTTTCTTGTTAAAGTCTTCTCTAATGGTTCCAACAATATTTCTGATACCCGTTGGAAGCAGGTTGAAAACTCTAGGCCCACGGATGTTGTAAACCAAGCCTCCAGTACGTTGTTATGGTAGTGCAGTGTACAGGTGGGGACCAGGCCATCCAGTTGCTCCCATCTGTATATTATTGCATCTTGCTTTGAGATATTCACAATACTTTAAATGATTAATTGGTTCTGTGTGGACCGTGAATGCTTTTTTTTCTGCCTCTGTTGTCTCCCACGCTCTGAACAGAATTGTAAAGACTAATGCAGCAACCCAAGCGAGAGAGAACAAATGATTTGACTTAATGTTACCAACTAGTTGGCACTAGTTCTCTTGTTTTGAAAGTTCTCATTATCCACCCTGTCATTTTCCTGGCCTTCGCAGTTTACTTTGTTCTTTAAAAGATAGATCAGCTGACATTATTATACAAGTTATATTCGACAAATTAATTGAATATTAAATACACGTATATCAGAAGTAAAGATAAAGGGACTAAAACATAGATATTTTTATTCCAGTATTGAAAATAGAACACACATTGTTTTAAATAACAGGGTATATGATGACACAAATCACTTGACCTACTCTCGTTGATTCCTCGGAGACTAAGAGGTGAAAACATTCAAACATTCCATATATTAAACACTCTTGGAAAACTGTATTATATAGTACGATTTTTTTTTTGTAAATACGATTAAGTGCATCCAGAATTACATAACGTTTGTAATAATGTTGGTAGAATTACCGACAGTATGTTAGGTTTCGCTCTCCAGCAGCTTTGTCAAGCCGTAACGGCTTCACAAAGCTGGAGAGCGAAACTTTGCTACAGTAACATATCGAATTAGTTACACATGTGTCCGTTTAACTCGGGATGTACACAAAGTTTTATAGCCTGTGGCACGACGGCCTTATATTCAAATTTGCTGACCTTCCAGATCACAACTGGACCTTTCTCAGACTTATATATAACGTCTGAACAGACAGAAGCATCATCCCCACCTTCAACAGCAACACTGCAGATCTTTCACATTAACAGCGGGAGTGCCGCAGGGTTCGCGAGTAAGCCCTATGCTCTTCAGCATACAAGTAAATGACCTCACCCCAACCTGAATTCAGTGACACCATCATTACGTAATTTGCTGACGATGTTAACCATGTAGCTTCATTCAGTCCTTCGTCTGGTAAAAAAAAAAGCATAAAAAAATGAATACTGAACTGCGAAGGACAATCAGCTTGGAGAAGAAGAATTGGAGAATCACAACCAATCCTGACACGGTCCTATTCACCACCATCGGATGTTTTGCCAAAACAATTGAAATCAAGGGGGGTATCTCCATCAGAGGTACACTCATCACCATCAAAAATCCAGATATGATCCTGGACTACAAGATCGACAGACGACTCCACATCACACATTACTTTTTTGCCTCGGTCAACTACACAGGTTTAATCACGGCCCCCTCTCATATCAAGAAGCACCTATATAAGATAAGACCTATGCTTGATTATCCTTGTGTGACCATGTCACTAACAACAAAAACCAATATGTTACAGCTACAAGGAGTCGAGAACAAGGCACTTCACTTTATCACAAGCACCAGACTGAGAGACAGAGTCAGAATGGAAGATCTGCACATCCAACAGGAGATCGACGCAATAAATGTCATGCGAGACAAACTAGAGACAATTATAAGTCATGCAAGAACTCTGTATACTAGAAAGAGAAAACACACCCTAACCAATTACCACTACTGACTACATCAATGCATCTTCCCACAGGACTCGCAGAATATCCCTCCAACAAAGAATCTGGCATTTCATTCACAAGGAGTTCTCAGAACCAAAGATCCTGAGTGATCTCCCTGAAGATATAGAGGAATGGGTACGACCAGAGCCAATATATGCTCAAAATAGATAAAACCACCCGTACTATGGTAACCTTATATTTAACCAGGCTAACCAAGTAACATCTGTAAACCTATGGCAGGGCACCACCTCGGAAGCAGTTGAGCCGACCGCCAGCTCCAGTAAGCACCCTACAACCTGCCTACTGAACAGGTTGTAGGATTCTATCTTTTAAGAACGGGTGGGGATGCACACTTTGTAAATATAGGATTGTACTAGACACAGTTCACTCCATGCACTGGCCATCAACATCATGGCAGTAATTCCCGAGCTACACTGGTTTTAATTGATCAGCGCCCACCTGTAGCACATTCAGAAGTAGAGGTAGATGTAGTGGTTGGACTGTTGCTGTAGTAGTTGATGATGAGCACCATCCATTTTTATTCATATAAAATATTCATGTACGTTTTACCAGTACTGTTTATTTCGTATTGCCCCATTGTGATGCCGCCAGTATCTGGACGCTCTGTTGTCCTTCACCTGTCTGGTACTAGTTAGATGGTCTTCCATCCAGATAATAGTAGATAACCCTTCTTTGCAGATAATCTCAGCCTGAATTGTAAGATCAGTCAGCCTCCCCCCCCCTCTCTCTCTCTCTCTCTCTCTCTCTCTCTCTCTCTCTCTCTCTCAGTAATAATGGTAGAATTACCAACAAAATTTTAGGTAAAGGGACATGCAGAACAGTTTTTTGACGAGAAGTGTACATATACACCGAACTTTACCCAGGTACAATTTTCTTTTCATAAGAACTGTAAGAAAAGATCTCTTCACCTTATCAATTCACCACAAACTAACCCTACTTCAAAGTCATAATCCTCCCTAACAGCCAAGTTGCCTTGAACGTCTCCAGAGTATTTGAACAAGCCAACACTAGAGTCACCATCGCAGCCAGTACATCCATCAACGACCTGACGCTCTGTAGTTGTATTGTAAATGCTTGATAAAGCTCCTGGAGAGCGAAACGTTGTCACAGTAAAATATCATATTAGTTACACTTGTGTCCTTTTACCTTATCCCTCCCTCCCTCCCTCCCTCTCTCTCTCTCTCTCTCTCTCTCTCTCTCTCTCTCTCTCTCTCTCTCTCTCTCTCTCTCTCTCTCTCTCTCTCTCTCTCTCTCTCTCTCTCTCTCTCACTCACACACACATAATGTTCATAATTTATTTATTAATTTGATCTGCATTTTGTATCATAAACGGCATGTGCATATGGCTGACTGTGTTAAGTGACAGGCACCATTGGAAACAAGGCACATTCTCTGATTTTATTCTCTTAAGTTAAATGTACAATATGTACTTTGGTGTGTCCTCGATACCATTGTGAAATATCATTTGTATGCTATGTACACAAAACCTTCAACTCTCCCTTTCGTATGTCCCCATTTAACACTGACATTTGTCCTCTTCTAACACTAACATTTGTCCCCTTCTAACACTGCCATTTGTCTCCTCACACTTGCCATTTTTACCCTTCTAACACTGCCATTTGTCCTATTCTAACGCTGCCATTTGTCCCCTTCTATCACTGTCATTTGTCCCTTTTGGACACTTGCCATTTTTCCTCTTCTATCACTGCCATTTGTCCCCTTTTAACACTTGCCATTTATCCCCTTCTATCACTGCCATTTGTCCCTTTCGAACACTTGCCACTTTCCCCTTCTAACACTGCTATTTGTCCAATTTTAACACTTGCCATTTGTCCCCTTCTAACACTGCCGTTTGTCCCCTTTTAACACTTGCCAGTTTCCCCCTTCTAACACTTGCCATTTGTCTCCTAACACTACCATTTGTCCCTTTTAACACTTGCCATTTTCCCCCTTCTAACATTGCCATTTATCCCCTTTTAACACTTGCCATTTGTCCCGTTGTAACACCCATTTTTCTCCTGTGCTACTGGGTGGTTAGCTGGGTGATGTAGGCCAGCAGGGTACAAACACCTGTGCAACTGGGTGGTTAGCACGGTGATGTAGGCCAGCAGGGTACAAACACCTGTGCTACTGGGTGGTTAGCAGAGTGATGTAAGCCAGCAGGATACAAACACCTGTGCTACTGGGTGGTTAGCAGAGTGATGTAGGCCAGCATGGTACAAACACCTGTGCTACTGGGTGGTTAGCTGGGTGATGTAGGCCAGCAGGGTACAAACACCTGTGCTACTGGGTGGTTAGCAGGGTGATGTAGGCCAACAGGGTACAAACACCTGTGCTACTGGGTGGTTAGCAGAGTGATGTAGGCCAGCAGGGTACAAACACCTGTGCTACTGGGTGGTTAGCAGGGTGATGTAGGCCAGCAGGGTACAAACACCTGTGCTACTGGGTGGTTAGCAGGGTGATGTAGGCCAGCAGGGTACAAACACCTGTGCTACTGGGTGATTAGCAGGGTAATGTAGGCCAGCAAGGTACAAACAACACCTGTGTTACTGGATGGCTAGCAGAGTGATGTAGGCCAGCAGGGTACAAACAGAACCTGTGTTACTGGATGGCTAGCAGGGTGATGTAGGCCAGCAGGGTACAAACAGAACCTGTGTTACTGGATGACTAGCAGGGTGATGTAGGCCAGCAGGGTACAAGCACCTGTGCTACTGGGTGATTAGCAGGGTAATGTAGGCCAGCAGGGTACAAACAGAACCTGTTACTGGATGGCTAGCAGGGTGATATAGGCCAGCAGGGTACAAACACCTGTGCTACTGGGTGATTAGCAGGGTAATGTAGGCCAGCAGGGTACAAACAGAACCTGTGTTACTGGATGGCTAGCAGAGTGATGTAGGCCAGCAAGGTACAAGCAGAACCTGTGTTACTGGATGGCTTGCAGGGTGATGTAGGCCAGCAGGGTACAAACAGAACCTGTGTTACTGGATGGCTAGGAGGGTGATGTAGGCCAGCAGGGTACAAACACTTGTGCTACTGCGTGATTAGCAGGGTAATGTAGGCCAGCAGGGTACAAACAGAACATGTGTTACTGGATGGCTAGCAGAGTGATGTAGGCCAGCAGAGTACGAACAACACCTGTGTTACTAGATGGCTAGCAGGGTGAAGTAGGCCAGCAGAGTACGAACAACACCTGTGTTACTGGATGGCTAGCAGGGTGATGTAGGCCAGCAGGGTACGAACAACACCTGTGTTACTGGGTGACTAGCAGAGTGATATAGGCCAGCAGGGTACGAACAACACCTGTGTTACTGGATGGCTAGCAGGGTGATGTAGGCCAGCAGGGTACAAACACCTGTGCTACTGGGTAATTAGCAGGGTAATGTAGGCCAGCAGGGTACAAACAGAACCTGTTACTGGATGGCTAGCAGAGTGATGTAGGCCAGCAAGGTACAAACAGAACCTGTGTTACTGGATGGCTAGCAGGGTGATGTAGGCCAGCAGAGTACGAACAACACCTGTGTTACTGGATGGCTAGCAGGGTGATGTAGGCCAGCAGAGTACAAACACCTGTGCTACTGGGTGATTAGCAGGGTAATGTAGGCCAGCAGGGTACAAACAGAACCTGTGTTACTGGATGGCTAGCAGGGTGATGTAGACCAGCAGGGTACAAACACCTGTGCTACTGGGTGATTAGCAGGGTAATGTAGGCCAGCAGGGTACAAACAGAACCTGTGTTACTGGATGGCTAGCAGAGTGATGTAGGCCAGCAAGGTACAAACAGAACCTGTTACTGGATGGCTAGCAGGGTGATGTAGGCCAGCAGGGTACAAACAGAACCTGTGTTACTGGATGGCTAGCAGGGTGATGTAGGCCAGCAGGGTACAAACACCTGTGCTACTGGGTGATTAGCAGGGTAATGTAGGCCAGCAGGGTACAAACAGAACCTGTGTTACTGGATGGCTAGCAGAGTGATGTAGGCCAGCAGAGTACGAACAACACCTGTGTTACTGGATGGCTAGCAGGGTGATGTAGGCCAGCAGAGTACGAACAACACCTGTGTTACTGGATGGCTAGCAGGGTGATGTAGGCCAGCAGGGTACGAACAACACCTGTGTTACTGGGTGGCTAGCAGAGTGATGTAGGCCAGCAGGGTACGAACAACTGTGTTACTGGATGGCTAGCAGGGTGATGTAGGCCAGCAGGGTACAAACACCTGTGCTACTGGGTGATTAGCAGGGTAATGTAGGCCAGCAGGGTACAAACAGAACCTGTGTTACTGGATTGCTAGCAGAGTGATGTAGGCCAGCAGGGTACAAACAGAACCTGTGTTACTGGAAGGCTAGCAGGGTGATGTAGGCCAGCAGAGTACGAACATCACCTGTGTTACTGGATGGCTAGCAGGGTGATGTAGGCCAGCAGGGTAAGAACAACACCTGTGTTACTGGGTGGCTAGCAGGGTGATGTAGGCCAGCAGAGTACGAACATCACCTGTGTTACTGGATGGCTAGCAGGGTGATGTAGGCCAGCAGGGTAAGAACAACACCTGTGTTACTGGGTGGCTAGCAGGGTGATGTAGGCCAGCAGGGTACGAACAACACCTGTGTTACTGGATGGCTAGCAGGGTGATGTAGGCCAGCAGGGTACAAACAGAACCTGTGTTACTGGATGGCTAGCAGGGTGATGTAGGCCAGCAGGGTACAAACAGAACCTGTGTTACTGGATGGCTAGCAGGGTGATGTAGGCCAGCAGGGTACAAACACCTGTGCTACTGGGTGATTAGCAGGGTAATGTAGGCCAGCAGGGTACAAACAGAACCTGTGTTACTGGATGGCTAGCAGAGTGATGTAGGCCAGCAGGGTACAAACAGAACCTGTGTTACTGGATGGCTAGCAGGGTGATGTAGGCCAGCAGAGTACGAACAACACCTGTGTTACTGGATGGCTAGCAGGGTGATGTAGGCCAGCAGGGTACGAACAACACCTGTGTTACTGGATGGCTAGCAGGGTGATGTAGGCCAGCAGGGTACAAACCACATGTGTTACTGGATGGCTAGCAGGGTGATGTAGGCCAGCAGAGTACGAACAACACCTGTGTTACTGGATGGCTAGCAGGGTGATGTAGGCCAGCAGGGTACGAACAACACCTGTGTTACTGGATGGCTAGCAGGGTGATGTAGGTCAGCAGGGTACAAACCACCTGTGTTACTGGATGGCTAGCAGGGTGATGTAGGCCAGCAGGGTACAAACCACCTGTGTTACTGGATGGCTAGCAGGGTGATGTAGGCCAGCAGGGTACAAACCACATGTGTTACTGGATGGCTAGCAGGGTGATGTAGGCCAGCAGGGTACGAACAACACCTGTGTTACTGGTACATTAGACAATGGTAATCTGATACTTGAGCCAGGCCAAACAACCATTATCCTGTGAGCTGTCGCTGCTCCCAGGCCAGGCCGCTCCCATGTTCACTCAGCTCCCAGTTCAGGCCGCTCCCATGTTCGCTCAGCTCCTAGGCCAGGTCGCTTCCATGTTCACTCAACTCCCAGGCCAGGCCACTCCTATGTTTATTCAGCTCCCAAGCCAGACCGCTCCCATGTTTTCAGCTCCCAGGCCAGGCCTCCCCCATGTTCACTCGTAAGAACATAACATAAATAAGGAACACTGCAGCAGGCCTACTGGCCCATGCGACGCAGGTCCATGTCACCCCCCGGCTTATACAAATGACCCAACCAGTCAGGTCACTTCCACTTAAGGAAGGAGCACGACATCAGACCTAGTAGCACATGCTAGTCAGGCCCAACTCACACCCACCCACACCCACTCTAACCTCCCAGCCCAGGCCGCTCCCATGTTCTCAGCTCCCAGGCCAGGCCGCTCTCGTGTTCACTCAACCACCCCTCTGGTCAGCTACTTGCACTCTTCACTCAGTGTTAGAGTGTAGGTAGCATGTGTGGTGGAGCTAAGATGAAGCCTCCAGCGCAGGAGTGCTGCTTTCTAGTACACTCACTTTTGTAGATAAATGGTTCAAAGAACCGACATATAAGTTTGTAATTCAAGAATTAATACACTGGACACAAACATTAAGACTCACCGTCCTGACTCGACCACTTGGTTCACAACTAACTACTAGGCTCACCGTCCTGACTCGACCACTTGGTTCACAACTAACTACTAGACTCACCATCCTGACTCGACCACTTGGTTCACAACTAACTACTAGACTCACCATCCTGACTCGACCACTTGGTTCACAACTATCTACTAGGCTCACCGTCCTGACTCGACCACTTGGTTCACAACTTACTACTAGACTCACCATCCTGACTCGACCACTTGGTTCACAACTAACTACTAGGCTCACCGTCCTGACTCGACCACTTGGTTCATAACTTACTACTAGACTCACCATCCTGACTCGACCACTTGGTTCATAACTTACTACTAGACTCACCGTCCTGACTCGACCACTTGGTTCACAACTAACTACTAGACTCACCGTCCTGACTCGACCACTTGGTTCACAACTAACTACTAGACTCACCGTCCTGACTCGACCACTTGGTTCACAACTTACTACTAGACTCACCGTCCTGACTCGACCACTTGGTTCACAACTAACTACTAGACTCACCGTCCTGACTCGACCACTTGGTTCACAACTAACTACTAGACTCACCGTCCTGACTCGACCACTTGGTTCACAACTCACTACTAGACTCGCCGTAATCTTGACTCAGCACTCGCCTCTCACTGCTACCAGTTGATTCACAGATCACAGCTAGGCTGACAACTTGCTCTTGGGTTACAGTAGTAGTGACATTAAAATACCAACTTTCACTCACTCTCCTATAATAGTGGTTTTCTCCGGCAAGCATCTAACTGGATTTCTCACGTACTGTTTGCAGCATAGGCAGTGCTAGGTTAGGTTATGTTAGGCTAGGCTATGCTAGGTTTGGTTAGGCTAGGCTATGCTAGGTTAGGCTAGGTTAGGTTAGGTTAGGCTAGGCTATGCTAGGTTAGGTTAGGCTAGGTCCTTTATGTTCTTTATTCCTCCAAAATAACCAATTATATCATACAGCAATGGACGAAAATATAAATACAAAACTTAGGCCTAAAGTTCTGCCGCGGGAACAGAAAACTGACAGCTAGTGGGCGTGATAGGCATGGATGGCTGTCAGGCTTTTACTAATTAAAATGCCTTCCTAAATCCCAAATCTGATTGTCTTTAGAACAGTGGAATGATGTCTGTTACTAAGAGGATGAGCTGGGGCTGACACAGTGTAGCGTGTTACAGGGTGGGTGACACGTGGTACTCAGCTGACACAGTGTAGCACATTACAGGGTGGATGACACGTGGGCTGACACCCAGTGAGTCTAGTTACAGGTAACGCCCCGACACTCCACTTAATTGATGACCACTGACAGTAACTGACAGCCTCAGATTGTTACTTCCTCACTTGAGTGTCCTCTCACCAGCACCATACACCATGTTACCTAATTCTTCCTCCCACCACCACTATCACCACCACTAATACCACCACCACCACCATACACCATGTTACCTAATTCTTCCTCCCACTGCCGCCACCACCACCACCACCACCACCATACACCATGCTTGTTGCCTAATTCTGCCTCCCACTGCCACCAATACTATCACTTCCACCACCACTACTACCACTACCACCTCCACCACTACCACCACCACCACTACCACCACCACTACCACCTCCACCACTACCACCACCACCACTACCACCACCACTACCACCTCCACCAGTACCACCATACACCATACTTGTTACCTAATTCTTCCTACAACCACTACCACCATACACCATGCTTGTTACCTAATTCTTCCACTACCACCACTGCTACCACCACTATCGCCACCGCTACCACCGCCAACACTACCACCACTACTACTACTATACACCATGCTTGTTACTTAATTCTTCCACCACTACCACCACTACTACCACTACCACCACTACCAGCACAGCCACTATACACCATGTTTGTTACTTAATTCTTCCTCCCACCACTACCACCACCACCACAGCCACCACCACCACCACCACCACCACCACCACCACTAACACCACCACAGCCACCACTACCACCACCACCACCATCATCACCATCATCACTGCCACTGCCACCACTGCCAACACCACCTCTGCCGCCACCACCACCACTGCCACTACTACCACCACCACCATTCACCATGTTACCTAATTCTTCCACCACTACCACAACCACCACCATCACCACTGTCACCTCAACCACCACAACTACCACCACCGCTGCCACCTCCACACCACAACTACCACCGCCACTGCCACCACCACAACGACTACCACCATCATACACCATGCTTGTTATCTATTTCTTCCAACCACCACCGCCGCCGCCACCACCACCACCACTACTACTACTGCTGCTGCTGCTGCTGCTACCACCACCACTACCGTATCTTATTTTCTCTATCCCTCCCACAAATAACCCTTCACCAGCTCCTGTTGTCCCCCTGAATGGGACACAATGTATTAATGTATATTGGATGTATATTATCTTACATATAATTTTATATTGCTGATATTTTCATTAATAGGCAAAATGAAAATATCTTGCTTTATACTGTTATTTGATTTAGCTATGTCATTAGGTAGGATGTAACATTTACATTTCACTGTACTCACTGTTCGAGAGTTATGGTTGGCTGTCTGCATTGGTAAACTGCTTAGCTAACTATCAGCTCGCTTGTTTAACTGCCGGCGTCTCTACAGTACCAGGGGCGAGTCACATGATATCACCTGATGTGAGGCCTGTAGTCGAGAAATCGCTCTCTCCATAGCTGGTCATCGCTCAACAAGCACCACTCTCTCCATCTGCTCCTGGTATGGGGAGCATGGCACGCTCCATCTGCTCCTGGTATGGGGAGCATGGCACGCTCCATCTGCTCCTGGTCTTGGAAGCATCCCTTTCGTCTGTCTATTTGTTCGTCATTTAGACTGGTTTTGGTAGAGTACGATTTCGTTGGCGAATCGAAACATACTTCTTGGAACCTTTGTAACTCTGTTCACAGAGCATTGTTTAGACTTAGTGATTTTTGACGTTTTGCTGAGGTGTTGTCGTAACGACACTAAGTCAACGCAGGTCCCAACTTCTGACCTATTTTGTGTGTCATCTACGCACCGTCGTAGTCAGAGATTTGGTTATGCTGAATTGAAATTCAGTATTAAGGGAGTTTTATGACTTTCATGGAGGATCTGCTGATTGTTTCCAGTTAGGGTCGTTATTTTGTCTCGTTGTTCCTGACTCCGTGCTGCTGCTTTGTACATTATTATTGTTCGGCGAATTGTTCATCATATTGTTCAAGCAAGCTGTTTTGATTGCCTTGTTGGTCAAGATGATAGATTATTTGAGGACGTTTAGTTAGTCACTGTTTAAGTCTAAGTCGAGTCTAGTCTTACTGAGACATAATGAACAACTTTGAGCACAAACATTCTCACACACACGCTTGTATATGCTAGTATTATTTTTATAATTGATAACGTACCAAATGGTACTTGTGAGTCGTACTGTTGTAAAATGTGCCTTCAGCACTGTACTACTATATGTACAATTTAACTTTGCACTACAAGAGAAGTGTAAAAGTTTATATCCTAAATTATATCAAATTCATTTACTTTGATTTTGTCCACCTAGACAACTTTGTTAATAAACTTCAGATGCTGTCCTGAAGCACTATTAAAATTTATCATAATTTTAAAGGATGACTGGACCAGAATACTTCTGACAAACTGTTACCAAACCAGAAACATGCAAGATGCTAGAGGGGGATCAATAAGTTGGCCTTCTAGTATTCTCTGGAGATGTCTATAGATATCGCACTCTTCTCACCAACTCATTACTAGGGGTCCGTCTCTCCCAGACACTACCCCTCATGGGAGGTTCCTTGACGCTGATGACGGGCTCTTGATCTAGGGAATTGAGTCTGCGCTCTTGTTCCCCGAATTGAGCCTGAATACCTTCCACCCCGTGATGCGCTGCATAATCCTACGGGTTTAGCACTCCCCCATGATTATAATTATTAATCCCAATCACTAATCTGTAAATCCACAACTCACCCTCACAACTTCCCCCCACCCTTGCAACTCTCCCACATCTACTCCCACAAATCTACGACTCTTACAACTTGCTGCTACACCATTACCTAAGTTTCCTGAGGTCAGCAATCAGGTCACCCGTCCTGCTCGGTACTTACCTGGGTCATCCTGGTGCGTTGGAATAATATGTTAACATTGCTTCCTCATTAAAGTTTGCCATGTTTTAGAAGCAGATGTGAGATTTGTAAAGGAGGTTCTAATTCTCAAAGAGCCGAATATTATAATTATCCGAAAATTCTTTCGGATAATTTTAACTGAGTGAAAAAAATAGTTGGTAGTAATGAGGGGAAACAGGTTAGCAGTAAGGAAGGGATTTTTTTAGTATTAATGAATGAAAAAGTTTTTTTTTTGTGTGTAGAAAAGGGAGTAGAATGATACTGCGGAAGGTTGAAGAGACAGGCTTGAAGAACACAAATCGATGAACCCCAAGACGAATGTGAGGTGGTAAGCGAGGATACAAGCACGATAAGTGCTTCTTCAAGCACAAATAGTCAAGAAGTGGGAAGATGTCTGGCCACACTGAGAGGGATCACTAGGGTCATGAAACTCCTCTGGTCAAACTCGTATGAAGTATTTAATCTTCAACAAAAGAGCTTCTCTTTCTGGCACTCGGTGGATGGGAGATGAAGCCTCCACTTCTCCTGGAGTTGAATGATCCCATCCACTCCCTCCCCTAGGGTATAACTTTTTACTTAAAAGTAAAAATACTCATCGGGGATTTTAAAAGTAGATACATGACAGAATTTTCTGTAACGGACAAGGTGAAACAGTTGGTGTGTTAAGAAGTTATATGGCATCATGTTAAGTAATTGTAACCCATTATCTGCTTAACTTCCGATGGAAATATTGAGAGACGCAGTACAGAAGATTTGCTTGCCAAATGCCGGACAATGTTGAATTAATCAGGTCAAGGGAATGGATCGCAGTCATATGTAGCGTTTGATCTAGAAAGAGTGGGCAGTGAATGGAGGTCTAGGGCAAGTGGTGTAACCGGCTTACATTTCCATTCTTTGACAACTGGAATAATTTCTATGGTTAACATAATACTTATGCAAGGAATGGGATGCGTCTATCTTAAGGCAGGTGAAAGCGATAGCCAGTTCAGTTGAGTCCTGCCATTGCTAAAATTATTAAGACTTAAAACTAGATAGAAGATCTAGTTGGGGTGGGAAGAAGCAAGAATTGTCAAGTTAGGAAAACTTTCAGAATACTGGGTAGCTCGTGAGGTACAGGTACAGGTAATGTACAGGTAAGATAGTTACTAATGATAACATTGAATATGGTACGTGTACACACATGCACACGCACGCACGCCAGGACAGAGACAGGCAGAAACGGAGACGGACTGACTTAATGTCTTCTGTCTAAATATCAGTACTGCACTAAAGATATATTCCGAGACTGATGAAAATGATATATAATGCTTCTTGCTACGTTATTAAGACCTTCACACCTCGCCTTCGGCAGTATCTCACATTGTTCCTGACTTTGGGGCTCACATGGTTGACGGAACTGATTACATCATCTTTACCTCGCTACTACGCCTGCTGCCTTCAATTTATTCTCCTCTGCATTTGACAGAAGAAGCCTACTGCGTAGGCGAAACGTTTCAGTCAACAGTAAGATACCCAACTGTTGCACCTGTCTTACTCTTCAGCCAGAGACTAATTGCACGTGCACTAAACATAATAACAGAATAGTTTAACTTAACACTAGGAACATGCCTGCTGAACACTAGGAACATGCCTGCTGAACACTAGGAACATGCCTGCTGAACATTAGGAACATGCCTGCTGAACACTAGGAACATGCCTGATGAACACTAGGAACATGCCTGCTGAACACTAGGAACATGCCTGATGAACACTTGGAATATGCCTGCTGAACACTTGGAATATGCCTGCTGAACACTAGGGACATGCCTGCTGAACACTAGGAACATGCCTGCTGAACACTAGGAACATGCCTGCTGAACACTAGGAACATGCCTGCTGAACATTAGGGACATGCCTGATGAACACTAGGAATATGCCTGCTGAACACTAGGGACATGCCTGATAAACACTAGGGACATGCCTGATGAACACTAGGGACATGCCTGCTGAACACTAGGGACATGCCTGCTGAACACTAGGGACATGCCTGCTGAACACTATGAACATGCCTGCTGAACACTATGAACATGCCTGCTGAACACTATGAACATGCCTGCTGAACACTATGAACATGCCTGCTGAACACTAGGAACATGCCTGCTGAACACCTCATAGTACAGCTTACTATTGCTTCAGGTCACCTTCACTGTCTACTATATATTAACCTGGTTAAGTTTACTCTGTGTTAGCAATAATAAAGTCACTCCTGGCCAAACTTTGCTTATAATTAATGTCCTGAACTGTACACAAGTGTCCTTTGTCTCAGTATGGATGAGTATTCTGACTGCAGTCTTACCGTACTCTTGTCTTTATTACATTTTCCACTGTCCCACATCTTACTCCCACACCAGTACAACTCCCACACCAGTACAACTCCCACACCAGTACAACTCCCACACCAGTACAACTCCCACACCACTACAACTCCCACACCACTACAACTCCCACACCACTACAACTCCCACACCACTACAACTCCCACACCACTACAACTCCCACACCACTACAACTCCCACACCACTACAACTCCCACACCACTACAACTCCCACACCACTACAACTCCCACACCACTACAACTCCCACGCCACTACAACTCCCACGCCACTACAACTCCCACGCCACTACAACTCCCACACCAGTACAACTCCCACACCAGTACAACTCCCACACCAGTACAACTCCCACACCAGTACAACTCCCACACCAGTACAACTCCCACACCAGTACAACTCCCACACCAGTACAACTCCCACACCAGTACAACTCCCACACCACTACAACTCCCACACCACTACAACTCCCACACCACTACAACTCCCACACCACTACAACTCCCACACCACTACAACTCCCACACCACTACAACTCCCACACCACTACAACTCCCACACCACTACAACTCCCACACCACTACAACTCCCACGCCACTACAACTCCCACGCCACTACAACTCCCACACCACTACAACTCCCACACCACTACAACTCCCACACCACTACAACTCCCACACCACTACAACTCCCACACCACTACAACTCCCACACCACTACAACTCCCACACCACTACAACTCTCACACAAGTACAACTTACATCCACACCAATACAACAATCTTAAACATGCCTTCAACTCACATCTACTCCCCTGCAAGTCACTCCCACTGACCTACACTTCACTTCCACACTCTTACAACCCCCACTCTCCTTCAACCCCCACTCCCCTACAACCCCAAACCCCCCAACAACCCCCGCCCACCTACAGTTTGCTCCAACATCCCTATAACTTAATCACATACGTCCTTACAACGTCCTCTCATACCTAAATTATCTTCAGTAGTGAGGGAGAAGTAACAGTTATCTTCAGTAGTGAGGGAGAAGTAAGTTATCTTCAGTAGTGAGGGAGAAGTAACAATTATCTTCAGTAGTGAAGGAGAAGTAACAATTATCTTCAGTAGTGAGGGAGAAGTAACAGTTATCTTCAGTAGTGAGGGAGAAGTAACAATTATCTTCAGTAGTGAGGGAGAAGTAACAATTATCTTCAGTAGTGAGGGAGAAGTAACAGTTATCTTCAGTAGTGAGGGAGAAGTAACAATTATCTTCAGTAGTGAGGGAGAAGTAACAGTTATCTTCAGTAGTGAGGGAGAAGTAACAGTTATCTTCAGTAGTGAGGGAGAAGTAACAGTTATCTTCAGTAGTGAGGGAGAAGTAACAGTTATCTTCAGTAGTGAGGGAGAAGTAACAATTATCTTCAGTAGTGAGGGAGAAGTAACAGTTATCTTCAGTAGTGAGGGAGAAGTAACAGTTATCTTCAGTAGTGAGGGAGAAGTAACAGTTATCTTCAGTAGTGAGGGAGAAGTAACAGTTATCTTCAGTAGTGAGGGAGAAGTAACAATTATCTTCAGTAGTGAGGGAGAAGTAACAGTTATCTTCAGTAGTGAGGGAGAAGTAAGTTATCTTCAGTAGTGAGGGAGAAGTAACAATTATCTTCAGTAGTGAGGGAGAAGTAACAGTTATCTTCAGTAGTGAGGGAGAAGTAACAATTATCTTCAGTAGTGAGGGAGAAGTAACAATTATCTTCAGTAGTGAGGGAGAAGTAACAGTTATCTTCAGTAGTGAGGGAGAAGTAACAGTTATCTTCAGTAGTGAGGGAGAAGTAACAATTATCTTCAGTAGTGAGGGAGAAGTAACAGTTATCTTCAGTAGTGAGGGAGAAGTAACAATTATCTTCAGTAGTGAGGGAGAAGTAACAATTATCTTCAGTAGTGAGGGAGAAGTAACAGTTATCTTCAGTAGTGAGGGAGAAGTAACAGTTATCTTCAGTAGTGAGGGAGAAGTAACAATTATCTTCAGTAGTGAGGGAGAAGTAACAGTTATCTTCAGTAGTGAGGGAGAAGTAAGTTATCTTCAGTAGTGAGGGAGAAGTAACAATTATCTTCAGTAGTGAAGGAGAAGTAACAATTATCTTCAGTAGTGAGGGAGAAGTAACAGTTATCTTCAGTAGTGAGGGAGAAGTAACAATTATCTTCAGTAGTGAGGGAGAAGTAACAATTATCTTCAGTAGTGAGGGAGAAGTAACAGTTATCTTCAGTAGTGAGGGAGAAGTAACAGTTATCTTCAGTAGTGAGGGAGAAGTAACAATTATCTTCAGTAGTGAGGGAGAAGTAACAGTTATCTTCAGTAGTGAGGGAGAAGTAACAATTATCTTCAGTAGTGAGGGAGAAGTAACAATTATCTTCAGTAGTGAGGGAGAAGTAACAGTTATCTTCAGTAGTGAGGGAGAAGTAACAGTTATCTTCAGTAGTGAGGGAGAAGTAACAGTTATCTTCAGTAGTGAGGGAGAAGTAACAATTATCTTCAGTAGTGAGGGAGAAGTAACAGTTATCTTCAGTAGTGAGGGAGAAGTAACAGTTATCTTCAGTAGTGAGGGAGAAGTAACAGTTATCTTCAGTAGTGAGGGAGAAGTAACAGTTATCTTCAGTAGTGAGGGAGAAGTAACAGTTAACTTCAGTAGTGAGGGAGAAGTAACAATTATCTTCACTAGTGAGGGAGAAGTAACAGTTATCTTCAGTAGTGAGGGAGAAGTAAGTTATCTTCAGTAGTGAGGAAGAAGTAACAATTATCTTCAGTAGTGAGGGAGAAGTAACAGTTATCTTCAGTAGTGAGGGAGAAGTAACAGTTATCTTCAGTAGTGAGGGAGAAGTAACAGTTATCTTCAGTAGTGAGGGAGAAGTAACAATTATCTTCAGTAGTGAGGGAGAAGTAACAGTTATCTTCAGTAGTGAGGGAGAAGTAACAGTTATCTTCAGTAGTGAGGGAGAAGTAACAGTTATCTTCAGTAGTGAGGGAGAAGTAACAGTTATCTTCAGTAGTGAGGGAGAAGTAACAGTTATCTTCAGTAGTGAGGGAGAAGTAACAATTATCTTCACTAGTGAGGGAGAAGTAACAGTTATCTTCAGTAGTGAGGGAGAAGTAAGTTATCTTCAGTAGTGAGGGAGAAGTAACAATTATCTTCAGTAGTGAAGGAGAAGTAACAATTATCTTCAGTAGTGAGGGAGAAGTAACAGTTATCTTCAGTAGTGAGGGAGAAGTAACAGTTATCTTCAGTAGTGAGGGAGAAGTAACAATTATCTTCAGTAGTGAGGGAGAAGTAACAGTTACCTTCAGTAGTGAGGGAGAAGTAACAGTTATCTTCAGTAGTGAGGGAGAAGTAACAGTTATCTTCAGTAGTGAGGGAGAAGTAACAATTATCTTCAGTAGTGAGGGAGAAGTAACAGTTATCTTCAGTAGTGAGGGAGAAGTAAGTTATCTTCAGTAGTGAGGGAGAAGTAACAATTATCTTCAGTAGTGAAGGAGAAGTAACAATTATCTTCAGTAGTGAGGGAGAAGTAACAGTTATCTTCAGTAGTGAGGGAGAAGTAACAATTATCTTCAGTAGTGAGGGAGAAGTAACAGTTACCTTCAGTAGTGAGGGAGAAGTAACAGTTATCTTCAGTAGTGAGGGAGAAGTAACAGTTATCTTCAGTAGTGAGGGAGAAGTAACAATTATCTTCAGTAGTGAGGGAGAAGTAACAGTTATCTTCAGTAGTGAGGGAGAAGTAAGTTATCTTCAGTAGTGAGGGAGAAGTAAGTTATCTTCAGTAGTGAGGGAGAAGTAACAATTATCTTCAGTAGTGAGGGAGAAGTAACAATTATCTTCAGTAGTGAGGGAGAAGTAACAGTTATCTTCAGTAGTGAGGGAGAAGTAACAGTTATCTTCAGTAGTGAGGGAGAAGTAACAATTATCTTCAGTAGTGAGGGAGAAGTAACAGTTATCTTCAGTAGTGAGGGAGAAGTAACAATTATCTTCAGTAGTGAGGGAGAAGTAACAGTTATCTTCAGTAGTGAGGTAGAAGTAACAGTTATCTTCAGTAGTGAGGGAGAAGTAACAATTATCTTCAGTAGTGAGGGAGAAGTAACAGTTATCTTCAGTAGTGAGGAAGAAGTAACAGTTATCTTCAGTAGTGAGGGAGAAGTAACAATTATCTTCAGTAGTGAGGGAGAAGTAACAGTTATCTTCAGTAGTGAGGGAGAAGTAACAGTTATCTTCAGTAGTGAGGGAGAAGTAACAGTTATCTTCAGTAGTGAGGGAGAAGTAACAGTTATCTTCAGTAGTGAGGTAGAAGTAACAGTTATCTTCAGTAGTGAGGGAGAAGTAACAATTATCTTCAGTAGTGAGGGAGAAGTAACAGTTATCTTCAGTAGTGAGGGAGAAGTAACAGTTATCTTCAGTAGTGAGGGAGAAGTAACAATTATCTTCAGTAGTGAGGGAGAAGTAACAGTTATCTTCAGTAGTGAGGGAGAAGTAACAGTTATCTTCAGTAGTGAGGGAGAAGTAACAATTATCTTCAGTAGTGAGGGAGAAGTAACAGTTATCTTCAGTAGTGAGGGAGAAGTAACAGTTATCTTCAGTAGTGAGGGAGAAGTAACAGTTATCTTCAGTAGTGAGGGAGAAGTAACAATTATCTTCAGTAGTGAGGGAGAAGTAACAGTTATCTTCAGTGGTGAGGGAGAAGTAACAGTTATCTTCAGTGGTGAGGGAGAAGTAACAGTTATCTTCAGTAGTGAGGGAGAAGTAACAGTTATCTTCAGTAGTGAGGGAGAAGTAACAGTTATCTTCAGTAGTGAGGGAGAAGTAACAGTTATCTTCAGTAGTGAGGGAGAAGTAACAATTATCTTCAGTAGTGAGGGGGAAGTAACAATTATCTTAAGTAGTGAGGGAGAAGTAACAGTTATCTTCAGTAGTGAGGGAGAAGTAACAGTTATCTTCAGTAGTGAGGGAGAAGTAACAGTTATCTTCAGCAGTGAGGGAGAAGTAACAGTTATCTTCAGTAGTGAGGGAGAAGTAACAGTTATCTTCAGTAGTGAGGGAGAAGTAACAGTTATCTTCAGCAGTGAGGGAGAAGTAACAGTTATCTTCAGTAGTGAGGGAGAAGTAACAGTTATCTTCAGTAGTGAGGGAGAAGTAACAATTATCTTCAGTAGTGAGGGAGAAGTAACAATTATCTTCAGTAGTGAGGGAGAAGTAAGTTATCTTCAGTAGTGAGGGAGAAGTAACAATTATCTTCAGTAGTGAGGGAGAAGTAACAATTATCTTCAGTAGTGAGGGAGAAGTAACAGTTATCTTCAGTAGTGAGGGAGAAGTAACAGTTATCTTCAGTAGTGAGGGAGAAGTAACAATTATCTTCAGTAGTGAGGGAGAAGTAACAGTTATCTTCAGTAGTGAGGGAGAAGTAACAGTTATCTTCAGTAGTGAGGGAGAAGTAACAATTATCTTCAGTAGTGAGGGAGAAGTAAGTTATCTTCAGTAGTGAGGGAGAAGTAACAATTATCTTCAGTAGTGAGGGAGAAGTAACAATTATCTTCAGTAGTGAGGGAGAAGTAACAGTTATCTTCAGTAGTGAGGGAGAAGTAACAGTTATCTTCAGTAGTGAGGGGGAAGTAACAGTTATCTTCAGTAGTGAGGGGGAAGTAACAGTTATCTTCAGTAGTGAGGGAGAAGTAACAGTTATCTTCAGTAGTGAGGGAGAAGTAACAGTTATCTTCAGTAGTGAGGGAGAAGTAGCAGTTATCTTCAGTAGTGAGGGAGAAGTAACAATTATCTTCAGTAGTGAGGGAGAAGTAACACATTAGCGAATAAGAATTAACAGTGTTACTTGCGTGTCTATTTTAGGAGTCTGATACATTAATAATTTTCTTAGTAACACTGTGGTGTGATGAATTGTGTGTTGCTTGAAGGTGAACACAGCGGGTGGGCGGCGGGGTGGGTGGCCTAGTTGGTGGAACAGGTGGCCGGTTTAGGGGTGAACGAGGGATGCCTACCACCTTCCCTCTAACAGTTCTAACTCATCGTTGACCTTTGTAACAGTGTATTGCTTGTGTGTGTGTGTGTGTGTGTGTGTGTGTGTGTGTGTGTGTGTGTATGTGTGCGTATGTGTGCGCGCGTGCGTGTGTGTGGACGGAGTATACACTGTGTAGTTGAATGTTGAGTGTGGATGGTGAGAAGATTGCTGCAGTTACTTAGGTAGTGACATACCAAGTGGTGGTGGTGCTGGTGGTTCCGGTCAGGGATCCGCGTTTATCATGGTACCACATTATTCCTCAGTCAAGTGGCCAGAGAAGGTTGGTTGTTAAGTCTCATTGATGGTTAGTGGGGGCCGGGGCTGTGTGGGTGGCAGGGGCCTGGCTGAGTGGGTGGCAGGGGCCGGGGCTGTTTGGGTGGCAGGGGCCGGGCTGGGTTGGTGGCAGGGGCCGGGCTGGGTGGGTGGCAGGGGCCGGGCTGGTGATAGAGGAGAGGTGGGTGGCGGCCACCACCTGGACAGCAAGGTCATCTACGTTGGGTTTATGAATTATGAGAACCTTCAACACAAGCGATACTAAGCCAATGATTGTACCTTTCAAGGTCCTGGTGCTCCTATCATACAGTTCTGTACTTGCATCTCTAAAGGCACTGTGGATGCTCACTTACATAACCAGACACTGCACAGCTTGTAATAATGTTGGTAGAATTACCGACAATATGTAAAGTAAAAGGACACAAGTGCAACTAATGTGACATTTTATTGTGGCAACGTGTCGCTCTTCAGGAGCTTTGTCAAGCAGTTACAAACAGTACATGTATTTATGTATGTATGTATAATGTTCGCCAAGACCAGGGTCCTGGCACGGGTCTTAATCTTGAGATGACCCGTCTCTGGCTCCTGAAGGAGAATTGATTCTTCATTGTTGCAGCATATACTGCTCAAGCACTGTTCCGGACAGTTCAGCTAGTGTGACTCATAAGCGACCATGATTGGTACTGAGGTTACTCCATCTCAGCTGTTTCCTTAGCTGGGGACTGGGCTCTGTCCGCTCTGATAATCTGCAGATCATGGCATCCACTGTCGTCTCCTCTGTCAGTAAGCACACCCTCAGGAGTGTGCTGACCATCTGCCGGAACATGCTCTGTTGCTCCGTGGAGGTGACTGTGTTACAGATAATATCCGTGAATGCCTTGATAAGTGTTAAAAGATCCTCCCTGTTGAGGGCCTGCGTTGTCGGTGGGTTCGAAGCAGCGGATATTATCTGGGCTGTTGTGGTCTGTGGTGACTGCTGAGGGTTGTATTTCTTCACTGTGCACACCGTGGCCTGTTGCTGTATGCCAAGTTGGGTAGCCGGCATCTGCTGGTGAGGTGCAGGCACAGCTTGCATAGTGGCTGTGCCGGGCAAGGAGTACCTGTGTTGCCGTGTTATGGCCGGTGGGGGCTCGTGTAGTGCCGTTTGCTGATTGCGTTGCCCAGATGTTTCCTGTTGGCGCCGCTTGTTGCTCATGTTTTTGTTTCTTTGCTGCGGTAGTAGGGGAGGATGCTCCTGTTCATGACGCCTGGTTGAGTCTTCAAGGGTCGGAAATTCCTGGGTATTGAGTTGGGTTGCCTGATGAGAGTTCTGTAGTATGGCAGGATTCTCTGCACCCATCGTCTGCTGAGGGTGATGCTCTGCCGTAGCCTGCTGCCTCGTTGTTGGCGTCTTCCAGGCCTCACGAATTCTAGCGAGCCTCTCGGGGGATCGAGGGTTCCAGGCATGGTGTTTCTGCCTGCAATTCAGGCATCGTGGAGTGGGTGGCGATGCATTCTTCAGCTTGGTGATGCATTCCTCGGTAGGGCGGGGTTGGCTGCAGACACCGCAGATTACTCTGTTCGGACAGAGTGCACCCAGGTGTCCGTAACGCTGGCACTTGAAACAGCGAACTGGTTCTGCCGTGAAGGTCCTGACATCATACCTGCCCCAAGAACCGAGGTCCTGCTGGGATGGCAGCGGTCCTACATGCTGAATGAGGACCTGCCGGGTTGGTGCGTTGCCTGCCGACTTTGCCTTGAGACGCTGAGCTGACACGACACTGGGGTGAGCTGCTACTGCCTCGATGGGCATCATCAGCGAGTATCGCATCACTACACCCTTGGTGATCTTCTGCCGAGAATCCAGTTCCTCTAGGGTGAAGGAGCGGTCTGTCTCCATGACTCTCTTCAAGGTGGTATGCATTTCCCTGTTGATAGGAGTCAGTATTGGTTCTCCCCTCAGGTTGAACCATATCTTGAACCTCAGTTTGTGCCGTGTTTCCAGGTGTGTAACCACGCCATAGTGGGTTTTGTGTTCCCCATAAGCCTTTACCTTGAATCTGGAAGGTGATTTGAGCTGATTTTTCTGCTCCTTGGAGGGACGACGTACGACGTGTCTTACTATTGTTCACATTGTTCCATCCTTCCGTATTCGCTGGCTGCATGGTTAGGCTTGTCAGATCTGGAGACTCCTGATGACACGGAGTGGTCTCGCAACTTCTTCGCTAGGATTGCGCCCCACATTTCTAAATCCGAGTCGTCCATCTCTAAATCCATTTCTAAGTCCTGTGGGGTCTGTGCCTCCTGGTCCCTTTTAGATGGTATGCCGGGCAGCTGATGTTGTAACACTGCTTTTGGAGGACCGAGGAGTGACACATTTTTGGGTGAAAGAAAGTACAGGAATAAGAACGACACACTCCTTTAAACAGGAGGTCACTACATTTTTTGGGATGCTCAAAGTTGCATGTCCCATTTTTTTTCTTGATATCCCATGCTTACAGATGCCCCAAATATAGTATTTGCACAATTTCGCTTTTGATTGGATAGAATTATTGGGAGGTGTGTTGTCAATTTCTGCAGGTTCTGGGACTGAACTATAATCCTCAGTATCCAAGCCAGGGCCACCCTGTCCTGGATTCCATCTGCTTTCCTCAGTAGGAGGAGGAGACGACGACTCCCCTACATCTGCAACGTGGGCTATGGTCTTGTGCAACGATGGTTGTATATTTCCAGTAGAGTCCTGACTGGCAATAAGGCTGGGGGCTGAGACTGAGTCAGCACTGGGGCTGGGGGCTGAGCCTGGGCCAGCACCATCGCTGTGAGCAGTAGTGCTAGGACTGGGGTCTGGGTCTGGGTCTCGGTTAGCACTATGGGGGGGGGGGTTAACTGACGTTTTTGTTTCCTGTGTTTTTTTCAGTGGGTGACTATACAGTTTCGAGTCATCTGTTGTGATATGGGCATTCTGCATTTTTTGGTTTACTCCTATCTCTTTCTCTCATCTTTTATATATTTTTGGTAGACTATCCAAGAGGTCATCTTTGTTTTCTTGATTATTTTTATCATTTATTACTCTCCTTAGTATCTTTCTGATACCTGCCCAAAGTTCTATATCTTTATTGCACAACCAGAAACACCTTGCTAGTTCGAGATCATTTTTTGAGGCTTTATTTAGTCTAGTACAAGAGATGTGATGTTTGGAAGAGCAGAGGTTGCATGTGATTCTGGATTTCCTTCCAAGGAATATTTTACATGTCCCACAGATATGCTGTACTGATATCCTGTCTGTAACCTACTACACTTTGTATGCCACGGAAGAAAACTGATTTCCACTTTACCTTTCTCTCACTGGTGACAGTAATATGCAAGATGTATTTATAGAAACCAAGTTTGCGGCATGTGGGTAGTGGGTATACGCTGGCGTGATGTTTTCTGGAAATTGATTTGTTAAGACCTAATACCAATTGCGTGGGTTGTATGCTTATAGCTTTAGTGTAGAGAGGAAAATACAGGCATAGATGCACACGAGTCAGGAATTAGACAATTGAAATTGACAAAATTTATTGGTACGATGTTAGATATTGTTACCTATGCATGGGATGTCAGGTGAAGTTAGGTTACATATTCAGAGGATGATAGGTAAGTTATGCAGAGGATACTAGGTTAGATTACACATGCACATGTGCATATGACTCAAGAAATCATAATGCCACGAATGCAAACAAACCATACCACGGGCAGGGATAGAACCCGCGATCAGAGAGTCATAAAACTCCAGACCGACGCGTTAGCCACTGGACCAGCTGGCTACAACAAAATTCGTCCAACTAGGTATATTTATACACCATAGGAAGGTTAGCATAAGTACTGTGACCACAAATGCAAGTTTTTACAGAAATCTCCCCCACCAGCGTGGCCGTGACTAGCTATAGCTCAAGTTCCCTCAAAGCCTACGCTAACCTTCCTATGGTGTATAAATATACCTAGTTGGACGAATCTTATTGTAGCCAGCTGGCCCAGTGGCTAGCGCGTCGGTCTGGAGTTTTATGACTCTCTGATCGCGGGTTCTATCCTAGCCCGTGGTATGGTTTGTTTGCAACCGTGGCATTATGATTTTGTGAGTCATATGCGCATGTTCCTGAGTTAGTTATATATGCACAGGATGGTAGGTGTAGTTAGATATAAGTAAGGTTAGGTTGGATGTGATGGTAAGTTAGGATCAGAGTTCACTAAATGGTTAGCAAGGTTAGGTTGGAGACGCATAGGGACGGTATCTGAACCCTCACGAACACCTCGCTAGGTACAGCTCAATAAGTACACACCACACCGTTGCAAGACGTGCGGTAACTGTGACAAGCCATCAGTCGTCATTATTGTCAGTTGATGTAGCTCTCAGCTTGGCAGAGTGAGGTTGATAGACAGCAATTACTGAGGGATGTGCGGAACTCTGCTAAATATTTCCCACTCTGGCAAGATGACCGCTCATTTCTGTCTCATGAATACGTATGATGGCAGTTAAATCTAGCTCCCCATGGGTTTCTAGGTAGTTCTTGCTCCTGTAATATTAATTTTAATTTAGGTGGCCTGGTCTGAGGTCGAACAGCACTGGGAGAATTATCCGATACTGTGACAGATGAAGAGTATTGTCTTTACTAAAATATACCTTCACAATGTCTTATGCTTAAATATTAAATGCATCAGTGAAGCCAACAGGGAAATCTAGCCTCAGGCAGCGTTTCGAACAAGCGTCTAAATTTTCTCCAAACCTGTCACAGATGTTTGTCAAGTATGTCAGTGTCTCAACTGCACAGGAAATAAAAGGCTGGATTACAAAAATCTTCAGTACAAGATATGCCAAGCAGCTGTGCTCTCTAGAGCTGAATAATACTGTACACTAACATATCTAACTAAGGCAGGATAAATTACAGAGCTAGGATAGCATGAAGACCTTTCAGTAATAACATAAGTTCAGTTGAACACTTAAACTAATGGGAACGTCCTAAGTAGGTCCTCATGGAATTCAGGTGGGAAAGATAAATCACATTCTTGCCTTGAACTACAACTCCTACGAGAGGTAGAGGCTCTGCAGATGGTGCAAAATGTGCCCAGTGAGAAGCAGGGTTGCGACAAGTACACTATGAGATATCTCCTTACACGTACAGGGCTGAAGATGTTTAAACACCCTCCCTTCTTACATAAGGGAAATTACCAGCTGGGCCTTAGCTTTTTTCAGTTGTAACTTAATGCGTTCCCACAGTGTTGGGGACGTCGGGACTGCGTGCCGTAGCACTAATAGCTTTGACTAATCAGGCCACTAACCAGGCTGCCTTGTTTGGGACGGGCTGAGGGGAGGGGGGGTGGGGGTGGAGACTCCCGGAATAATCAACACAGGTAGGTAGATATAGGAAGATTAGGCAGGTTCCTGTTGGAGGTTCCTGTGCAGCCCAATTTGGAGAGGGCCATGGATAACAAAAGCCTGGCTGATCTGGCTGTCAGATGGCATATCACCTGGATATTTAAGCTTATGTTCTGAGGATCTTTGGGTTATTTGAAAAACTTTTAGTAAACGAGACAAATTTGTGATTATTGTTTCATTAATCACACATGATAATGACAATAGAATAGACCTGGCTCGCTAGCAAGTGACGATAGCATAGACCTGGCTCGCTAGCAAGTGACGATAGCATAGACCTGGCTTGCTAGCAAGTGACGATAGCATAGACCTGGCTTGCTAGCAAGTGACGATAGCATAGACCTGGCTTGCTAGCAAGTGACGATAGCATAGACCGGGCTTGCTAGCAAGTGACGATAGCATAGACCGGGCTTGCTAGCAAGTGACGATAGCATAGACCTGGCTCACTAGCAAGTGACGATAGCATATTATTATTATTATAATCAAAGGGGAAGCGCTAAACCCGTAGGATTATACAGCGCCCGGGGAAGGGGGGATGTGGAAGGCATTCAGGCTTAATTCGGGGAACTGGAGCACAGTTCCAATTCCCTAAATCAAGAGCCCCTCACCAACATCAAGGAACCTTCCATGAGGGGTGACGATAGCATAGACCGGGCTTGCTAGCAAGTGACGATAGCATAGACCTGGCTCACTAGCAAGTGACGATAGCATAGACCTGGCTCGCTAGCAAGTGACGATAGCATAGACCTGGCTCGCTAGCAAGTGACGATAGCATAGACCGGGCTTGCTAGCAAGTGACGATAGCATAGACCTGGCTCACTAGCAAGTGACGATAGCATAGACCTGGCTCGCTAGCAAGTGACGATAGCATAGACCTGGCTCGTTAGCAAGTGACGATAGCATAGACCTGGCTCGCTAGCAAGTGACGATAGCATAGACCTGGTTCGCTAGCAAGTGATGATACCATAAACCTGGCTTGCTAGCAAGTGATAGCATAGACCTGGCTCGCTACCTAGTGACTACAGCATAGACCTGGCTCTCTAGCTAGTGACGATAGCATAGAGCTGACCCGCTAGCTAGTGACGATAGCATAGACCTGGCTTGCTAGCAAGTGACGATAGCATAGACCTGGCTCGCTAGCAAGTGACGATACCATAAACCTGGCTCGCTAGCTAGTGACGATAGCATAGACCTGGCTCGCTAGCTAGTGAGGATAGCATAGACCTGGCTCGCTAGCAAGTTACGATAGCATAGACCTGGCTCGCTAGCAAGTGACGATACAATAAACCTGGCTCGCTAGCTAGTGACGATAGCATAGACCTGGCTCGCTAGCAAGTTACGATACCATAGACCTGGCTCGCTAGCAAGTTACGATAGCATAGACCTGGCTCGCTAGCAAGTTACGATACCATAGACCTGGCTCGCTAGCAAGTTACGATAGCATAGACCTGGCTCGCTAGCAAGTTACGATAGCATAGACCTGGCTCGCTAGCAAGTGACGATACCATAAACCTGGCTCGCTAGCTAGTGACGATAGCATAGACCTGGCTCGCTAGCAAGTTACGATACCATAGACCTGGCTCGCTAGCAAGTTACGATACCATAGACCTGGCTCGCTAGCAAGTTACGATACCATAGACCTGGCTCGCTAGCAAGTTACGATACCATAGACCTGGCTCGCTAGCAAGTTACGATACCATAGACCTGGCTCGCTAGCAAGTTACGATACCATAGACCTGGCTCGCTAGCAAGTTACGATACCATAGACCTGGCTCGCTAGCAAGTTACGATACCATAGACCTGGCTCGCTAGCAAGTTACGATACCATAGACCTGGCTCGCTAGCAAGTTACGATACCATAGACCTGGCTCGCTAGCAAGTTACGATACCATAGACCTGGCTCGCTAGCAAGTTACGATACCATAGACCTGGCTCGCTAGCAAGTTACGATACCATAGACCTGGCTCGCTAGCAAGTTACGATACCATAGACCTGGCTCGCTAGCAAGTTACGATACCATAGACCTGGCTCGCTAGCAAGTTACGATACCATAGACCTGGCTCGCTAGCAAGTTACGATACCATAGACCTGGCTCGCTAGTAAGTGACGACAGCTAGTGATCACTGCTTATTCCCATACCATTCATGATTTATATATATTTGCCAGAGGGAATAAAGACAATGTTGATGATGCAGATATTGTAAACAAAACAGAATATATAATAATTACATACCCTTACATATTTTATTGATTAAAAAAATTGTAATTGAAATGCTAATGAGTAGAGGATCCACGATCTTAAAGTTGGTGAAATATCACCAGAAGACAACATAAATATAATTGTTAAAGTCTTGAATAACTTCATATATAAGAACATTGGTAGAAGATAATTATAAAACTCCGTTGTGGAGAAATTTTCTCCAGGAGGGGGGTATCAGCCCCCTTCAGCCCTTACCAGCCCTGAGGGGCCCAGCCCTCTCAGAAGGGACAAGCGTCTTGTTTACTGCTACAGTGAGTAATTGATCCCAGATGCAGTACCAGTATGTGACGTGGTCAAGCGACCGCCGCTCCTTGCAAGACTCCAGTGTTGTATAGTGTAGTTTAATAAGAGACAGTCCATCTCTTACCTTAGCAGGACAATTAAGGAAAAATCCTGCTACCACTTTATTACCATGGTAAAGATAGTGTACATTGTTGTTATGCTTAAGACAGCAAGAATCATTCATTCTGCTTTGCTTCATGGAGGAAGTTTGGCAAGGAAGCAAAAAGTACTTGGTCAGCTTTTCTTTTATGTTCTAGGGGCATTGCAGCGGCATAGGAGGCTGTGAGGTCAGATTACTTTTGACTCTACTGAGAGAGACATTGACATGCCGGGATAACCAACAAAGAACACTGTTCCGCACGTTTTGCACAAAACAATCTCAAACACTTACAGAGAAGTGTGATCAGCTTCTTTAGTGACATTATGGTGTGAACAATTATTGATGAACAGTGTAATAACGAGTGTTGCGATCCAACAGAGTGTAGTGCGACATTCTTCAAAGAACACTATTCTTCAGTCAAGACATCGGATATCCGGGCGTAACTACGGGTCAGATGCATATACCCAGGTAAGTGTACTAACTGGTGATGTACTACTGTTGACTGGGCAGTTGAGTATAAAGTTGCGAGTTAGTCACTTATCATAAACCCCGATGATAAGTGGACCTTTGAGTCCACACAAGTAAGTGTTGTTAGCAATCAGTGTCTGATATATGCTGACATAACACCCCCTAGAGGTAATTTATAATCATACGTAAAATACTCTCTCACAGCCCGTTGCAAAGTGGTTATGACTTCTCAAGACCTTGCCTGCAGGGGTGGCTGTGCAGGCAATGAGCTGTCTTACCAAGCTAAGTTTCCCCTATATTTAATCTTTAACCTTAGCTGGTAAACCATTTCTTAACATCCGTTACTGATTCTCAGGGACAAAGATTTGAAGGTTTTGCTTACATCTAGAATTATTTCTAAGGAAAACGTGATGGATAGACCCACCCAAGAATGTGGGCTAAGTGACCCTCGTAGATAAAACTATATTGCAGCCCCAGGCTTTCCATATAGTGATTTGTCTTTCATGCTGTACGGTTTCCAGTCATAAAATTCAATTATGAATTCAAAAACGTGTCTCCAATAATATATTTATAAAAAATATACATCTTAAATTGTCTTAAACAATAATGACAGCCAATGCAGATTGTTTTGCATCTTAAAAGATACAGTAAGACAATAGTTCAGTTGTCCAGATGGAGGAATATATGAAAATGAGTCAGTCAAATATGTACCAAAAAATAGACAATGTAATTCCATTTTGTGCATAGAGACAAGTATAGACATATATGAGTTTACATGTCTGAAAATTGACTCAAAATGTGATGCTGCGAGATAAGAACAGGATTCAGTGTTGACTACATCTTCATATTTTATTGCTGAAATGCATATGCGGACATGAAAAGCTCCAAGAAATTAGACATCTTCAAATTTCTCAGGATTCTCAGATTTCAGTTGATGAATGGAAGCCTATTCAGGTTGATTATCTCTACACATTGAGCAACTGTGTTGCACAGCTCTGAGCTTTTGAGCAACTGTGTTGCAGAGGTCTAAGCGAAACTCAGACCTCTGCAACACAATTGTCCTCAAAAATTTGTTAAGTTATACCATGAATTAAGTTAAGATCCTGGACTTCACCTTACGAAAGCGGACAAAGAAAATGCGATAGTAATTATGGACAGGGTAGAATGGTAGATTATAGGGGGAAAATAAACATATTAGAAAACAAGGAAACTCAGGCGCCTCTTAAGTATGAAGCTTCTCCTGTTGACACGGTTACGTAAGTACGTACACACACAGTTTCCAGTTAAACACGAGGAACTTGGTTCATTACCATTAAACTCCACCATGGCGGAGTGGCAACAAGGCTGCTTAACCACGATGCAACGAGGAAGAAACAAAGATCAATATGTTTTCACGGGCAACGAGTAATTTGATGGTCCCTGCTTAGCTGGCTTTACCCTGGCTTAACTGGGTTTGACTCCGGCTTAACTCGGCTTGACTCAGACGCAGCTGGGCTGAAATCCAGCTTAAGCTTGACTAGACAGAAGCAAGGCAGGTTCTTTGTCGAGACGATGAGACGATGACGAGGGTTGACATAAACTAGGATTCCTGGTAAGAAAGACATCCGTAACTTTTCGCCTACACAGTAGGCTTCATCAGTCGAATACAGAAGAGGCAGCAGAAGCAGTAATGATTAATAGACGATGTAATCAGCCCATCACCCTCGATGACTTAGTTTTGTGGTGGTCAGTCACTCGTGGACTGATTACATCGTCTTTACATAAATAACCAACACACGGGAGAGAAGCTTGTGACGACGTTTTGATCCGACTTGGACCGTTTACAGAGTCACACTAACACAAAATAATTTTTTTTTATTTGGCTGATTTGTCAGGAACTATGTCCTGACAGGGGTCTTAATTATAAGATGACTCGTCTGTATAGTCCTACGGGTTTAGCGCTTCCTCTTGATTATAATAATATGACCCGTCTGAGGATCTCGAAGGAGATGTCAATATAATTCAGATGTTCTGTGGCCGCAGTCAGGGTCTTGATGTAGTTTCTGTGCGTTCCACGACGAAATATTTTATGTACAACAACGGGTTGAGGCCATCAGACCCCCAGTCAATGTTTCTTTGCCCTGTGTTGGGTGGTCTGGTAAATTTGCAAATAAAGGCATGGATTCTGTTTTGTCGATCATGTATATGTTCAAAGAAAGAAAAAAGGAAAATTAGGAAAAGAGAAGAAGTAGAGAGGGAAGAAATGATCAGGTTTAAGTCACGAGTGTTCTGAAGTTTGGAGCATTTGGCAATGTAATGAGAAAGGAAAGCATCAACAGAGACAAGACCAAGACTAAGATTCACACAAGGAAAGTTGTGTGTATAGGATGCTTCAACAAGATGGCGACTGTGAAGGTTAGAAGTAGGGTAGACAGCTGGAGAAACTGGTTGCTCTCTTCCTGACAGGCTCGAGGAGCACAAAAAAATTAAGTATTTGGCTCGCCGTCACCAGTAATGCTATTTTCTGTCATGTAAGAGATCACAGTCATCCTATTGACTGGTCCTCTACTAAAATTGTCTACCCTACTTCTAGCCTTCACAGTCGCTGACTTGTTAAATCATCCCTTATACACAACTTTCCTTGTATGAATCTTAGTCGTGGCTTTGTCTCTGTAGATGTCTTTTCTAATTTCTTATTCCTTTCTTATTTTTCCTTTTTTTTCTTTCTTTGTTTTCCTTCCTTTTGACGAAGGGCATTCTGTTTTTCATTTTCTCCCCTTCCCTGTGTTGTGGGTTCCTTCCTCTTTTAGGCCCTTAGCTCTCCTGCAGTGCTCCTCTTGTCCTTTGACTGCCCCCATTTCTGCTACTACTATTACTACTACTACTACCAGCTTTACCATTACCACTACTTCTTTTCCTTCCTCTCTTGGTCCCATCCCTGTCCAGCTCGCATATGTATGTATGTATATATATATATATATATATATATATATATATATATATATATATATATATATATTAACAAGTCGGCCGTCTCCCACCGAGGCAGGGTGACTCAAAAAGAAAGAAAATCCCCAAAAAGAAAATACTTTCATCATTCAACTCTTTCACCTCACACATAATCACTGTTTTTGCAGAGGTGCTCAGAACACAACAGCTTAGAAGCATATACGTATAAAGATATACAACATATCCCTCCAAACTGCCAATATCCCGAACCTCTCCTTTAGAGTGCAGGCATTGTACTTCCCATTTCCAGGACTAAAGTCCGGCTATATAAAAATAACCGGTTTCCCTGAATCCCTTCGCTAAATATTACCCTGCTCACACTCCAACAGATCGTCAGGTCCCAAATACCATTCGTTTCCATTCACTCCTATCAAACACGCTCACGCACGCCTGCTGGAAGTCCAAGTCCCTCGCCCACAAAACCTCCCTTACCCATTCCTTCTAACCTTTTCGAGGACGACCCCTACCCCGCCTTCTTTCCCCTACAGATTTAAATGCTCTCAGTGTCATTCTACTTTGATCCATTCTCTCTAAATGACCAAACCACCTCAACAAACCCTCTTCAGCCCTCTGACTAATACTTTTATTAACTCCACACCTTCTCCTAATTTCCACACTCCGAATTTTCTGCATAATATTTACACCACACATTGCCCTTAGACAGGACATCTCCACTGCCTCCAACCGCCTCCTCGCTGCTGCATTCACAACCCAAGCTTCACATCCATATAAGAGTGTTGGTACTACTATACTTTCATACATTCCCTTCTTTGCCTCCATAGATAACGTTTTTTGTCTCCACATATACCTCAATGCACCACTCACCTTTTTTCGCTCATCAATTCTATGATTGACCTCATCCTTCAAAAATCCATCTGCCAACACGTCAACTCCCAAGTATCTGAAAACATTCACTTCCTCCATATTCCACCTCCCCAATTTGATATCCAATTTTTTTTATCTAAATCATCACCTTACTCTTTTCTATGTTCACTTTCAACTTTCTACCTTTACACACACTCCCAAACTCGTCCACTAACCTTTGCAATTTTTCTTTAGAATCTCCCATAAGCACAGTATCATCAGCAAAAAGCAACTGTGTCAATTCCCATTTTGTATTTAATTCCCCATAATTTAATCCCACCCCTCTCCCGAACACCCTAGCATTTACTTCTTTTACAGCCCCATCTATAAATATATTAAACAACCATGGTGACATTACACATCCCTGTCTAAGACCTACTTTTATCGGGAAGTATTCTCCCTCTCTTCTACACACCCTAACCTGAGCTTCACTATCCTCATAAAAACTCTTTACAGCATTTAATAACTTACCACCTATTCCATATACTTGCAACATCTTCCACATTGCTCCTCTATCCACTCTATCATATGCCTTTTCTAAATCCCTAAATGCAATAAAAACTTCCCTACCTTTATCTAAATACTGTTCACATATATGCTTCAATGTAAACACTTGATCTACACATCCCCTACCCACTCTGAAACCTCCTTGCTCATCTGCAGTCCTACATTCTGTCTTAACCCTAATTCTTTCAATTATAACCCTACCGTACACTTTTCCTGGTATACTCGGTAAACTTATTCCTCTATAATTTTTACAATCTCTTTTTTCCCCTTTCCTTTATATAAAGGGACTATACATGCTCTCCGCCAATCCCGAGGTACCTTCCCCTCTTTCATACATTTATTAAACAAAAAATATCAACCACTCCAACACTATATCCTCCTCCTCTGCTTTTAACATTTCTGTCATGATACCTCAGTTCCAGCTGCTTTACCCCCTTCCATTCTACGTAACGCCTCACGCACCTCCCCCACACTCACATCCTGTTCTTCTTCACTCCTAAAAGATGGTATACCTCCCTGGCCAGTGCATGAAATTACCGCCTCCCTTTCTTCGTCGACATTTAAAAGTTCCTCAAAATATTCTCGCCATCTACCCACAACCCCCATCTACTAACTCTTTTTTTAACTGACAAATCCATTTGTTCCCTGGCTTTTTTAACTTGTTTAACTCGCTCCAAAAATTTTTCTTATTTTCACTAAAATTTCTTGACAGTGCCTCTCCCACTCTATCATCTGCTCTCCTTTTGCACTCTCTCACCACTCTCTTTACCTTTCTTTCACTCTCCATATACTCTACTCTTCTTATAACACTTCTGCTTTGTAAAAACCTCTCATAAGCTAACTTTTTTCTCTTTTATCACACCCTTTACTTCATCATTCCACCAATCACTCCTCATTCCTCCTGCACCCACCCTCCTATAACCTCAAACGTCTGCCCCACATTCTAATACTGCATTTTTAAAACTATTCCAAGCCTCTTCAACCCCCCCCCCACTACTGACTTCCTCTCTTGTGTTATTGTGATTTTGTAAATGGTCCAAGTCGGACCGAAACGTCGTCATAAACTTCTCTCTCCTACGTGCTGATTATTTGTGTATTGATCCAGTCAGGTTATTGTGCCTTTTTATTCTTTACATCGTCTTAACATCTCTACTGCTTCTGCTATCTTCTCTGTGTTCGACTGACGAAGCTTACTGTGTAGGCGAAACGTTTCGAAATGACAACACCTAACTGTTACAAATGTTTTACCAACTTATCGGTATTATATACCATAATCTTTTTCACGAAGATTCCTTACCGGTACACGAGACCTGCAACTGCTCTCGTACAGTGAATCCCTGGACAGTCATGAATATTCCAGCACTCAGAATAGTCAGGCAGGCTGTGAGTGCCCCGCCTTGAGCCTGAAATAATGGAACATACACACGTACTTTACCTGCAGCAGTTACACATCCAGAGGGTGATTGGCCATGTCTACCGTATTAACACAACTGTTACAGCATTATCATCGCTCAAGATGCTAAACGACAGTTAGAATATTTAATGCATAAGGTGTAAACTCTCTTAGTATACTACCATTTGGGGTTCCTTTATTACACTGGAGTGGAAACCAAGTTGAGTTGTGCAGGAGGCACTGAGAGTGTTGATAAATAAGACCCATGTGCAACACTGAGGTCTCTTTATTGTGGAAACGTTTCAATCCTGAAGATTAATGGACTGATTACATCGACTCTCGGCTGAGGGACCGATTACCTCAAACTCCTTCTGATATTTTACCATTCTCCTTTGTATAGGACTGATGAAGCCACTGTGTGGCGAAACTTTTCCTCAGTAAAGATACCCAAGTGTTGCACACATGTCTAATTTGTCTAATTTATCAACATTACTGTGGTGTTGTCTGACGATCAAAGCACAACCAGAGTCCAACCTCGGTGTGGTGATGCTTCATGTACACGTAAAAAGTAGACGTCCTTACACTTTGATTACTCAACCCTTGAGTATTCAACCCTTGATTATTCATCCCTTGATTATTCATCCCTTGATTATTCATCCCTTCATTATTCACCCCTTGATTACTCAACCCTTATTATTCACCCCTTGATTACTCAACCCTTCATTATTCACCCCTTGATTACTCAACCCATCACCCCCTTATTACTCAACGCAACACCCCTTGATTACTCATCCAGTCACCCTTTGATTACTCACCACATCACCCCATGATTACTTAGCTCATCACCCCTTGATTACTCATCCAGTCACCCTTTGATTACTCACCACATCACCCAATGATTACTAAACCCATCACCCCTTGACTACTCGACTGTTGCTAGCAGACTCTTAGCAGCAAACTATTACTAACAGAATGTTAGCAACGGACTGTTACCAGCAGGTTATTAACACTGAAACTGTAACAACAGATGAATGAATAGCGGTAGTAAAGTGAGAGAAAATCTGATAGATGATAGAGGAGAGAGAAAGAAACAGCGAGTGAGGGATAGACCAGGAATGTAGCTGACACTGCGATAATCCCTGTAGATACCTGCGTCATGTGGCACCCTGCATCCCCTCCCTCCTGTAGGTTCTGGCACCCTACGTCCCCTCCCCCTGTAGGTTGTGGCACCCTACGTCCCCTCCCCCTGTGGGTTGTGGCACCCTGCATCCCCTCCCTCCTGTAGGTTCTGGCACCCTACATCCCCTCCACCTGTAGGTTGTGGCACCCTACGTCCCCTCCCCCTGTGGGTTGTGGCACCCTACGTCCCCTCCCCCTGTGGGTTGTGGCACCCTACGTCCCCTCCCCCTGTGGGTTGTGGCACCCTGCATCCACTCCCTCCTGTAGGTTCTGGCACCCTACATCCCCTCCACCTGTAGGTGGTGGCACCCTACATCTCCCTCCTGTAGGTTGTGGCACCCTACATCCCCTCCCCCTGTAGGTTGTGGCGCCCTGCATCTCCCTCCTGTAGGTTGTGGCACCCTACATCCCCTCCCCCTGTAGGTTGTGGCACCCTACATCCCCTCCCCCTATAGGTTGTGGCACCCTACATCTCCCCCCTGTAGGTTGTGGCACCCTACATCCCCTCCCCCTGTAGGTTGTGGCGCCCTGCATCCCCTCCCCCTGTAGATTGTGGCACCCTACATCCCCTCCCCTGTAGGTTGTGGCACTCTACATCCCCTCCCCCTGTAGGTTGTGGCACCCTACATCCCTTTCCCATGTAGGTTGCACCCTACATCCTCTCCATCTGTAGGATGTGACACCCTATATCCCCTCCCCCTGTAGGTTGTGGCACCCTATATCCTCTCCCTCTGTAGGATGTGGCACCCTGCATCCCCTCCCCCGGTAGGTTGTGGCACCCTGCATCCCCTCCCCCTGTAGGTTGTGGCACCCTGCATCCCCTCCCCCTGTAGGTTGTGGCACCCTGCATCCCCTCCCCCGGTAGGCTGTGGCACCCTGCATCTCCTCTGTAGGTTTTAGCAGCCTACATCCCCTCCCCCTGTAGGTTGTGGCACCCTGCATCCCCTCCCTCTGTAGGTTTTAGCACCCTACATCCCCTCTCCCTGTAGGTTGTGGCAGCCTACATCCCCTCCCTCTGTAGGTTGTGGCACCCTACATCCCCTCCCTCTGTAGGTTATGGTACCCTACATCCCTTCCCCCTGTAGGTTGTGGCACCCAACATCCCCTCCCTCTGTAGACTGCACCCTACATTCCCTTCCTCTGTAGGTTGTGGCACCCAATATCCCTTCCCCCTGTAGGTTGTGGCACCCTTCATTCCCTCCCCCTGTAGGCTGCACCCTACATCCCCTTCCCCTGTAGGTTGTGGCACCCTACATCCCCTCCCTCTGTAGGTTGTGGCACCCAATATCCCCTCCCCCTGTAGGTTGTGACACCCTATATCAAATCCCCCTGTAGGCTGCACCCTACACCCCCTCCCCCTGTAGGTTGTCGCATGCTACATCTCCTCCCCCTGTAGGTTGAAGCACCCTACATCCCCTTCCTCTGTAGGTTGTGGCAACCTACTTCTCCCTCCAGTAGGTTGTGGCAACCTACTTCTCCCTCAAGTAGGTTGTGGCAACCTACTTCTCCCTCCAGTAGGTTGTGGCAACCTACTTCTCCCTCCAGTAGGTTGCGGTACCATACATCCCCTTCCCCTGTAGGTTGTGGCACCCTATATCCCCTCCCCCTGCAGGTTGTGGCACTCTACATCCCCTCCCCTCTGTAGATTGTGGCACCCTACATCCCCTCCTGTAGATTGTGGCACCCTACATCCCCTCCTCCTGTAGATTGTGGCACCCTACATCCCCTCCCCCTGTAGGTTGTGGCACCCTACATCCCCTCCCCCCTGAAGGTTGTGGCACCCTACATCCCCTCGTCCTGTAGGTTGTGTCACCCTACATCTCCTCCCCCTGTAGTTTTAGGCACCCTAGATCCTCCGCCTGTAGGTTGTGGCACCCTACATCTCCTCCCCCTGTAGGTTGTGGCACCCTGCATCCCCTCCCTCCTGTAGGTTGTGGCACCCTACATCCCCTCCCCCTGTAGGTTGTGGCACCCTACATCACCTCCCCCTGTAGGTTGTGGCACCCTACATCACTTCCCTCTGTAGATTGTGGCACCCTACATCCCCTCCCCCTGTAGATTGTGGCACCCTACATCCCCTCCCCCTGTAGGTTGTGGCACCCTACATCCCCTCCCCCTGTAGGTTGTGGCACCCTACTTCCCCTCCCCCTGTAGGTTGCACCCTACATCCTCTCCATCTGTAGGACGTGGCACCCTATATCCCTTCCCCCTGTAGGTTGTGGCGCCCTGCATCCCCTCTGTAGGTTTTAGCACCCTACATTCCCTCCCCCTGCAGGTTGTCACCCTACATCCTCGCCCTCTGTAGGATGTGACGCCTTACATCCCCTCCCTCTATAGGTTACGGCATCCTACATCCCCTCCCCCTGTAGGTTGTGGCACCCTATATCCCCTCCCTTGTAGGTTGTGGCACCCTACATCCCCTCCCTCTGTAGGTTGTGGCACCCTGTATCCCCTCCCCTGTAGGTTGTGGCACCCTACATCCCCTCCCTCTGTAGGTTGTGGCACCCTAAATCCCATCCCCCTGTATGTTGTGGCACCCTACATCCCCTGCCCTTGTAGGTTATGGCACCCTACATCCCCTCCCCCTGTAGGTTGTATCACCCTACATCCCCCCCTGTAGATTGTGGCACTCCACATCCCTTCTCCCTGTAGGTTGTGGCACTCTACATCCCCTCCCTCTTGAAGGTTGTGGCACCCTACATCCCCTCCCCCTGTAGGTTGTGGCACCCTGCATCCACTCCCTTTTTAGGTTGTGGCACCCTGGATCTCTTCCCCCTGTAGGTTGTGGCACTCTGCATCCCCTCCCCCTGTAGCTTGTGGCACTCTGCATCCCCTCCCCCTGTAGTTTGTGGCACCCTGCATCCCCCTCCCCTGTAGCTTGTTGCACCCTACAGCCCTTCCTGCTGTAGGTTGTGGCACCCTACGTCCCCCTCCCCCCGTAGGTTGTGGCACTCTACATCCCCTCCCCCTGAAGGTTGTGGCACCCTGCATCCCTTCCTGCTGTAGTTTGTGGCACCCTACATCCCTTCCTGCTGTAGTTTGTGGCACCCTGCATCCTCCTCCCCATGTAGGTTGTGGCCCTCTACATCCCCTCTCCCCCTGTAGGTTGTGGCTCCCTACATTCCCTCTCCCTGTAGGTTGTGGCACCCTACATACCCTTCCCTTGTAGGTTGCACCCTACCTCCCCTCCCTCTGTAGCTTGTGGCCTCCTGCATCCCCCCTCCCCCATGTAGGTTATGGCACCCTACGTCCCCTCCCCCTGTAGATAGTGGCACCCTACCTCCCCCTCCCCCTGTAGGTTGTGGCACCCTACATCCCCTCCCCTTGTAGGTTGCACCCTACCTCCCCTCCCTCTGTACCTTGTGGCACCCTACATCCCCTCCCCTTTTGATTGTGACACCCTACATCCACTTCCTCTGTAGGTTGTGGCACCCTACTTCCCCCTCCTGTAGGTTGTGGCACCCTACATCCCCTCTCCTTGTAGGTTGCACCCTACCTCCCCTCCCTCTGTAGGTTGTGGCACCTTACATCCCCTCCCCTTTTGGTTGTGGCACCCTACATCCCCTTCCTCTGTAGGTTGTGGCACCCTACTTCCCCCTCCTGTAGGTTGTGGCACCCTACATCCCCTCCCCCTGTAGGTTGTGGCACCCTACATCCCCTTTCCCTCTAGGTTGTGGCACAGTACATCCCTTCCCCCTGTAGGGTGTGGCCCCCCTACGTCCCCTCCCCCCTGTAGATTGTTGCACCCTACATCCCTCCCTCCCCCTGTAGGTTTTGGCACCCTGCATTTCCCCTCCCCCTGTAGGTTATGGCACTTTACATCCCTTCCCCCTGTAGGTTTTGGCACCCTGCATCCCCCTCTCCCTGTAGGTTGTGGCGCCCTGCATTCCCTCCCCTTGTAGGTTCCGGCACCCTACATTTCTTCCATGTGTAGATTGTGACAGCGTACATGTCACAATATAGGTTATACTTCCCTTCCTGCCCAGTAAACATGTACGCTGACATACACCAGCGTGAGAGTCACACATGCTCGGGTAAGACAGGGTTCGTCAGCCAGGAAGCCTTTGAAACCAGTTGTGTGATGTTTAACTTGGACCATGAGTATAAGTCTTCTTCCGTGAGCACTAATGAGTATAAATTGGTGAGTATATTAATAGCTACGTCCATGAGATATAAACACACAATACAGGTGGGGCGGAGAGAGACTGCAAATATCACAATGGAAAGAACCTGGAGGTAAATATAACGTCAAGTATATTGCCAGAAATGTAAACAAATAACTTAATAGATGATAAACACTGCTACAGGCCTACTGTCCCATATTTGGCAGCATCTTCTCAAATTCAAACACTCTAACAAAACATTAATTTTCCACCATTCCTTGCTCTTAATGAGCCATACGGGTTTACATCATCATTTGAATAATAATAATTCATCCACTGTCATCTTCATACTTTCCTCCATGTTTCCTTCTTTATTTTAATTCCTCCTGCTTAATCCTCCAGGATACTGAGTCTCAACGTCTCCCTAACATATCTACTCTAGTAGACATATTAGGCTCAAAGAAGCCAGACGTTAGTGATGCCGATCATAGTTGTCTACGAGGCAGGGCCAGGAGCTTGTGTTTGTGGGGGATCTTCAAAGGAAGCACAGTAAGTTATTGGGGATTTCAGTAGAATTGATTTGATAGATTTATTAATAATGATAATATTATTATAGGGATGTGACAGATCCAGAGGAATAAGATACCTTGGGAAGGGAAGGGAATCATAAGATACCTTGGGAAGGGAAGGGAATCATAAGATACCTTGGGAAGGGAAGGGAATCATAAGATACCTTGGGAAGGGAAGGGAATCATAAGATACCTTGGGAAGGGAAGGGAATCATAAGATACCTTGGGAAGGGAAGGGAATCATAAGATACCTTGGGAAGGGAAGGGAATCATAAGATACCTTGGGAAGGGAAGGGAATCATAAGATACCTTGGGAAGGGAAGGGAATCATAAGATACCTTGGGAAGGGAAGGGAATCATAAGATACCTTGGGAAGGGAAGGGAATCATAAGATACCTTGGGAAGGGAAGGGAATCATAAGATACCTTGGGAAGGGAAGGGAATCATAAGATACCTTGGGAAGGGAAGGGAATCATAAGATACCTTGGGAAGGGAAGGGAATCATAAGATACCTTGGGAAGGGAAGGGAATCATAAGATACCTTGGGAAGGGAAGGGAATCATAAGATACCTTGGGAAGGGAAGGGAATCATAAGATACCTTGGGAAGGGAAGGGAATCATAAGATACCTTGGGAAGGGAAGGGAATCATAAGATACCTTGGGAAGGGAAGGGAATCATAAGATACCTTGGGAAGGGAAGGGAATCATAAGATACCTTGGGAAGGGAAGGGAATCATAAGATACCTTGGGAAGGGAAGGGAATCATAAGATACCTTGGGAAGGGAAGGGAATCATAAGATACCTTAGGAAGGGAAGGGAATCATAAGATACCTTAGGAAGGGAAGGGAATCATAAGATACCTTGGGAAGGGAAGGGAATCATAAGATACCTTGGGAAGGGAAGGGAATCATAAGATACCTTGGGAAGGGAAGGGAATCATAAGATACCTTGGGAAGGGAAGGGAATCATAAGATACCTTGGGAAGGGAAGGGAATCATAAGATACCTTGGGAAGGGAAGGGAATCATAAGATACCTTGGGAAGGGAAGGGAATCATAAGATACCTTGGGAAGGGAAGGGAATCATAAGATACCTTGGGAAGGGAAGGGAATCATAAGATACTTTGGGAAGGGAAGGGAATTATAAGATACCTTGGGAAGGGAAGGGAATCATAAGATACCTTTGGAAGGGAAGGGAATCATAAGATACCTTGGGAAGGGAAGGGAATCATAAGATACCTTGGGAAGGGAAGGGAATCATAAGATACCTTGGGAAGGGAAGGGAATCATAAGATACCTTGGGAAGGGAAGGGAATCATAAGATACCTTGGGAAGGGAAGGGAATCATAAGATACCTTGGGAAGGGAAGGGAATTATAAGATACCTTGGGAAGGGAAGGGAATCATAAGATACCTTGGGAAGGGAAGGGAATCATAAGATACCTTGGGAAGGGAAGGGAATCATAAGATACCTTGGGAAGGGAAGGGAATCATAAGATACCTTGGGAAGGGAAGGGAATTATAAGATACCTTGGGAAGGGAAGGGAATCATAAGATACCTTGGGAAGGGAAGGGAATTATAAGATACCTTGGGAAGGGAAGGGAATCATAAGATACCTTGGGAAGGGAAGGGAATCATAAGATACCTTGGGAAGGGAAGGGAATCATAAGATACCTTGGGAAGGGAAGGGAATCATAAGATACCTTGGGAAGGGAAGGGAATTATAAGATACCTTGGGAAGGGAAGGGAATCATAAGATACCTTGGGAAGGGAAGGGAATCATAAGATACCTTGGGAAGGGAAGGGAATCATAAGATACCTTGGGAAGGGAAGGGAATCATAAGATACCTTGGGAAGGGAAGGGAATTATAAGATACCTTGGGAAGGGAAGGGAATCATAAGATACCTTGGGAAGGGAAGGGAATCATAAGATACCTTGGGAAGGGAAGGGAATCATAAGATACCTTGGGAAGGGAAGGGAATCATAAGATACCTTGGGAAGGGAAGGGAATTATAAGATACCTTGGGAAGGGAAGGGAATCATAAGATACCTTGGGAAGGGAAGGGAATCATAAGATACCTTTGGAAGGGAAGGGAATCATAAGATACCTTGGGAAGGGAAGGGAATCATAAGATACCTTGGGAAGGGAAGGGAATCATAAGATACCTTGGGAAGGGAAGGGAATCATAAGATACCTTTGGAAGGGAAGGGAATCATAAGATACCTTGGGAAGGGAAGGGAATCATAAGATACCTTGGGAAGGGAAGGGAATCATAAGATACCTTGGGAAGGGAAGGGAATCATAAGATACCTTGGGAAGGGAAGGGAATCATAAGATACCTTGGGAAGGGAAGGGAATCATAAGATACCTTGGGAAGGGAAGGGAATCATAAGATACCTTGGGAAGGGAAGGAAATCATAAGATACCTTAGGAAGGGAAGGGAATCATAAGATACCTTGGGAGGGGAAGGGAATCATAAGATACCTTGGGAAGGGAAGGGAATCATAAGATACCTTGGGAAGGGAAGGGAATCATAAGATACCTTGGGAAGGGAAGGGAATCATAAGATACCTTGGGAAGGGAAGGGAATCATAAGATACCTTAGGAAGGGAAGGGAATCATAAGATATCTTGGGAAGGGAATCATAAGATACCTTGGGAAGGGAATCATAAGATACCTTAGGAAGGGAAGGGAATCATAAGATACCTTGGGAAGGGAAGGGAATCATAAGATACCTTGGGAAGGGAAGGGAATCATAAGATACCTTGGGAAGGGAAGGGAATCATAAGATACCTTGGGAAGGGAAGGGAATCATAAGATACCTTGGGAAGGGAAGGGAATCATAAGATACATTGGGAAGGGAAGGGAATCATAAGATACCTTAGGAAGGGAATGGAATCATACGATACCTTGGGAAGGGAAGGGAATCATAAGATACCTTGGGAAGGGAAGGGAATCATAAGATACCTTGGGAAGGGAAGGGAATCATACGATACCTTGGGAAGGGAAGGGAATCATACGATACCTTGGGAAGGGAAGGAAATCATACAATACCTTGGGAAGGGAAGGAACTTATACAATACCTTGGGAAGGGAAGGGAATCATATATGGGAAAGGAAGGGAATCATACAATACCATGGGAAGGGAAGGGAATCAAACAATACCATGGGAAGGGAACGGAATCGGTTTTGAACTAAGTTAGGGATGGGTAGTTCTAATCAAGATCTCTTTACAAGCATCAAAGAACTCTCTCCCACCCTTAAAGGGAATATGATTTTCACACGAATGATATAGAGGTGAGAGACTGGAGAGGAGACCCAGAATCCTGGAGGATCAAGCAGCAGGAATTGTAATAAAGGAGGGAAATGGAAGAAAGTATGAAGATGGCAGTGGATGATTTATTATCATTATTATTATTATTATTATTATTATTATTATTATTTGAATGATGTAAACCCGTGTGGTTCATTTAGCGAAAGGAATGGTGGAAAATGAATCGTTGGTTTGGTAATGGAAACTGTGCTCTCTGAAGACTGTTTTCCTGGACACACGTGATCAGCGAGATAAATAAGTGGATGACTAAGACATATGTGCAACAGTTGGGTATCTGTGTTGTTGAAATATTTCTCCTACCCGTTAGGCTTCATCAATCAAATACAGAAGAAAATATATGTAGCAGTAGTGGCGAGGTAAAGATGATGTGATCCGTCCGAACTATTTCTTCAAGGTTGATGGACAGACATCATCTTTACCTCGCACTACTGCTGCCTATGATACATTCTCCTCTGTATTTGACTGATGAAGTCTACCGCGTTGCTGAAACGTTTCAACAATACTCAACTGCTGAATACATGTCTTATTCATCCACTTGTTGGTATTTTATTCCATTTTCAACAGAGGTAAACAAATGTCGTCTGTCTCCAGGTTTGTAATTCACTTCTAGTCAACGTATGAAACCAGTTGTTCAGGCGACACTTTTCATCTATAAAGATACCTAAATGTTGTACAAGTGTCTTGCTCATCAACCTGTCGATATTGTATACCTACAAGTTCCAAGACTACCAAGCAACGTGGCCTTTATATTTGACTACCCTCAGCTTCAAGGCTGAGGGACTGATTACCTCAGACTCCTCATCTTCCACCATCCGTCTCCGTACCGGACTGAGGAGGCCACTTGTTGGCGACGTTTCTATAATAGTTTCCCAAACATTGCAAAAGTAACTAATTCTTTACCTAGATGACACAATGAGACCAGAAACAGAGGAACAAAGGAACTGTGGATGTACATAGAGCACAGAAGATACCTAACAAATAATTTAAATCAAGAGAGGAAATGAATGAATGAGAAACGTGTGGAAACGCAACGTCGAGACGTAAGGTAGAAGCACTAGGAATAGATGTGAAAAAAAAAAAAATGTACAAGTCAGGGTATTTATTAAAGGAAACATTTCGCCAGTAATGGCTTCTGAAGAAATTTGAACCGTACATAAGTCCACATGTTGTAGGTATCTCCATGCTATTTTCACTAGAAATAAAAGTGTGGAAAGGCCTTGAGGGAGGGTACATGTCCTTCACATGTATCCTACACGAGCTGCAACCCCAGTACGGGAGTACACACACACTGCCGCATAATGCGATCCCTTATTAACTACGTTTCGTCCACTCAGTAGACTTTTATCGTCACAATCAGATCTGTCTGTGGCTTGCTAAAGCACTCTGTTTGGGCGAAACGTAGCCAGTAAAAGATCGCATTATACTGCTTTTGTATCTACTTTCCCATCGTGTCGGTATATGACACCATTTATCTCCAGCGTTATTGGAGGCACATCATGATATATTACAGACGAGTATAAGATCCACTACACTGTAAGAAAAAGAAAAAAAAGAGTTGAGACGTATTTATGAGTTTTGGACTGGTGGAGAAACTTGGCAGAACACGAGACAATGCTGGATAGCAAAAGTTACTCACTTAAGAAAGTTAGGACTACGTTTTGGTCCGTCCTGGACCACTGTCAAGTGCGACTTCACGAAGGTCCAGGACGGACCGAAACGTCATCACTTAACCTTTCCCAAATGTGGGTTATTTTTTAATTGTTCCAACTTCGGTATTGTGACCTTTATTGCCCTCTGACGGAAAGTTTATCTGTAAATAAGGGTTTGTGCTGCACTTATAGTTTCTTTACCAAAACATCAGACAAAATAAAGCTGAGGAAGTAATGTTGTAAGAGGATGTGTTGACAGTTGTTGGTGTTGGAGATAAGTACAATGACGTAACTATGGTCACACACACTTATTTCTCCATCATGGTAACATTGTTAGGTAAAACGATACAGGTCCAATTAATGTGGCATTATATTCCATTTGTCTCTACTTTTCCATCGTGTCGGCATTTTATACCATGTATTTCCATGACTTTTCTTGTGAATAAATGATTTAGAAAACCGTAAAGTTGATGAGACTCTGGTGCAGCATTTGCGTATTTTTATTCGGGAAACGTTTCGCCAATCATCGGCTTTATCAGTCCAGTGCAGAGAAAGGTGGAAGTCACTCGCTGGCGAAACATTTCCAGAATAAAGAAACCCTAGTGTTCCGTAAGTCTCATTTATCAACATTACGTTACTTGACAAATTGTAACACTCACCGACAACTTAGTTTGAAAACCAATACTTTCCCATGTTGTTTCTAAATTTAAAATTATCTAAGTTAAATCTGTTATTTTGAATTGTTTCTTGATTCGATATGCTCAGTACTTTATTTATATAATGCTATTAGGAATTACCTGGAGTAACCCATCTTTTTTATGACAGAAGTTTGTGGGTAATTCACTTGGTATATGTCGGCTGTTGAAGTCTTGTTCCCCATTTTTTCACTTAATAGCTTTGTGTACGAGTTTACTTTTGTTTTTCATTAGAGGCATTTTGTATCCTTTTGTCACACCTAATGCTCTCGTGAAGAGCAAGTTTAGTGTGTAGATTTTAAGCCAATCTTTACAACATTTTTAGTTTATGGATTATAATTTATTGAATCACAGAACAGATGAGGCACAAATCCATGGCAAGCTAGTCTTAAAACTACTAGCCACTGCCCTGGTAGTTTCAGGATTTGAGGAAGACAGGTGAGCTTTGCTTAGACATCTGCAACACAGTTAACCTCAAAGATTTGTTATGTTATACCATGAATTAAGGAAAGATCCTGGACTTAACCTTACGAAAACAGAGCAAATGCGATAGTAATTATAGACAAGGTAGATTACAAATGAAAAATAACATATTATTAGAAGACAGGGGAACTAACACAGAGGTTGAAAATAACAATTGTATATAGGTAGAAAGTGGAGTGTGTCACATAGTGACCTCAAAATGCAAGCGAGACTGATTTAAGATGAGTTTAGGTGGACAATGAGGTCACGTGGCTCCTGTGTTGAGGTAAGTTGGACTTTGCCTAGATGAGTATCATGTATGGCATTGTTTTCGAACTTGTCCTCATTGAACATAATGGTAGACTTGGACGATATATAGAAGCCGTCACCGACACTGGAACATAATACCGACATAAAGGATATTCAGCCAGGCGAAGCCCAACCTACCTCACAGCACAAAAATCACGTGACATCATTGTCTACCTAACTTCACCTGAATTTTTAAGGTCACTATGTGACACAGTCACACTTTCTGCTCATATTTACCGTTATTTTCAACTTCTGTGTTAGAAGTGAGCTAGGTCTCAGGACTGAAACGTTTTCTAATGAATATGTTGTGGATATCAATTACCAAGGTTTATACAAGTTAGTTTAATATTAACCTGTCATGGGTCTGAGCCCAACTCGTTTTGTGATTTGTTTGCAAACGTGTTATTATGGTTTCGTGAGTCACGATTATTATTTATCGTTCTTGTCAGCATTTTATGGAGTGAAGCCCGAGGGACCTCACACGTATGTCATGTTCCCTTAATTACATGAAGGGGATGTAGCATACTTCTTCAGGAACCTTAAGAACGAAGCATTTAATGTTTTATGCACAGCATTCAGGAGTCCCGGAGTCAGTCAGTGACACCAGAATGGAACCCGCACGTGATCAAGCACATTAAAAATCTCGAAAATCCAGTGGTTAGTAATGAGATTGTTTCGGGAATCAATGGGAATGGACTTCAGAAAGTGACTTGAAAGTGTTCAAACAACCAGGCGGACATAATTAAAATATACCAATATTCTAGGTACTAAAGTGGAGAGGTACATATGGTCTGTGATGTGAGAAAGAACCAAGAAACCTAGATGTCAGGTGTAGGTAACCTTCAGAGATCTTAGGAAATACTACTAAAGTCTCATTAAGTAGAACCAACTATTCGGAAATATGGTGGAGGTATACTCAGTCTCAAGAGTAGGTATGATTGGATCTTGGGACTACGAATCAGACATAAAACAGAAGCTGACTCGACACTGTAATCATAATTAGGGGAAGACACGCAAACTAGAACAAAGAAACTAGCAAATAAATGTAAGCTAAAATGTTTGAGTGCCACTTAATTGTAACAGTGCAACAGGACACACGAAAACTATTGCTACTAAATATTGAAAACATCTGACAAAAAAAAAAATCCGGCAAACTTAATAACAACATTCAGGTACCTCATCAGTCTTTCAGGATTCCTTATACTACGTAGTTCAGACATATCATAGGGTACACAGCACCATCATACAGCCTTCACCTGTGTAGGCATTTCCAAAAGCTAAAAATATAGAGATTCACTGTGGAATTAATGTTGCTAAGATGCATAAAATGTGAAGACAAGAGTCTTTTTACAGCACTAGAGGAGAGAGGAATCATGAAGCACATGATCAAGACGTGAAAAATACTCGGAGGAATCCATAAAGGCAGGCAACTTGAAGGGTGGGGACATTGTTTTGTTCTTCAGGAAACTCAAAAATCTCTTTACCAGATGATCTGATCAGCAATTAGGCAAGCGATGATACACCATTATTGCATATTAGTGTAGTGGTTAAGCAGCCGCTTGGTTACCGGTGTTAAATACCCTTGGTCAGTCATCTGCTGACTGACCCGAACTGGGTTTACCATCCCATTAAAATAAAAAAAAAAACACATACAGGGTCACCACATAGCGCACATGTGTTGGGAACTTTAAAATAAACATAAGCTAAAGCTGCACTTGAATCACTGAAACGTCACGAAGCATCTTTAGGTCAGAAAGATAAAGTGAAGCGTTCTAGATGAGGAACTGCTGGGGGCAAGTTCCATACACTATTTAAGTTATTATAGGGTCAATAGAGAGACATTAGTAATTGAGTGGCAGAACCAGGAGCAGAGACAACATCCTCAAGACCAGAACCAGGAGCAAAGGCATCATCTTCAAGACCAGAACCAGGAGCAGAGACATCCTCAAGACCAGAACCAGGAGCAGAGACAACATCCTCAAGACCAGAACCAGGAGCAGAGACAACATCCTCATGATCAGAACCAGGAGCAGAGACAACATCCTCAAGACCAGAACCAGGAGCAGAGACAACATCCTCATGATCAGAACCAGGAGCAGAGACAACATCCTCAAGACCAGAACCAGGAGCAGAGAAAACATCCTCAAGACCAGAACCAGGAGCAGAGACAACATCCTCAAGACCAGAACCAGGAGCAGAGACAACATCCTCAAGACCAGAACCAGGAGCAGAGACAACATCCTCAAGACCAGAACCAGGAGCAGAGACAACATTCTCAAGGCCAGAACCAGGAGCAGAGACAACATCCTCAAGGCCAGAACCAGGAGCAGAGACAACATCCTCAAGGCCAGAACCAGGAGCAGAGACAACATCCTCAAGGCCAGAACCAGGAGCAGAGACAACATCCTCAAGGCCAGAACCAGGAGCAGAGACAACATCCTCAAGGCCAGAACCAGGAGCAGAGACAACATCCTCAAGACCAGAACCAGGAGCAGAGACAACATCCTCAAGACCAGAACCAGGAGCAGAGACAACATCCTCAAGGCCAGAACCAGGAGCAGAGACAACATCCTCAAGGCCAGAACCAGGAGCAATTACAACATCCTCAAGGCCAGAACCAGGAGCAGAGACAACATCCTCAAGGCCAGAACCAGGAGCAATTACAACATCCTCAAGACCAGAACCAGGAGCAGAGACAACATCCTCAAGACCAGAACCAGGAGCAGAGACAACATCCTCAAGGCCAGAACCAGGAGCAGAGACAACATCCTCAAGGCCAGAACCAGGAGCAGAGACAACATCCTCATGATCAGAACCAGGAGCAGACACAACATCCTCAAGGCCAGAACCAGGAGCAATTACAACATCAAGACCAGAACCAGGAGCAGAGACAACATCCTCAAGACCAGAACCAGGAGCAGAGACAACATCCTCAAGACCAGAACCAGGAGCAGAGACAACATCCTCAAGGCCAGAACCAGGAGCAGAGACAACATCCTCAAGGCCAGAACCAGGAGCAGAGACAACATCCTCAAGACCAAAACCAGGAGCAGAGACAACATCCTCAAGGCCAGAACCAGGAGCAGAGACAACATCCTCAAGGCCAGAACCAGGAGCAGAGACAACATCCTCAAGGCCAGAACCAGGAGCAGAGACAACATCCTCAAGGCCAGAACCAGGAGCAGAGACAACATCCTCAAGGCCAGAACCAGGAGCAGAGACAACATCCTCAAGGCCAGAACCAGGAGCAGAGACAACATCCTCAAGGCCAGAACCAGGAGCAGAGACAACATCCTCAAGACCAGAACCAGGAGCAGAGACAACATCCTCAAGACCAGAACCAGGAGCAGAGACAACATCCTCAAGACCAGAACCAGGAGCAGAGACAACATCCTCAAGGCCAGAACCAGGAGCAGAGACAACATCCTCAAGACCAGAACACAATTACGTAAGCATACAAAACCGATTAAATAATAATAATAATGTGAAGAAATAATTTGGATTTAAGTAAAATTATTGCAAAATAAGCAAAAGGTTAAAACGTAGAATTAATAAGACAAATTATGCTAATAAATATAAATACTTTAATCAGGGTCCTGAAGTTTTAAGATGCGTAAGGGATCAAATATTAATATATCCTTGAAGGAAATAGCAATACAGAGTGATAAAACTAACATCGAGAAGGTTAAAGAATTGAGAGATGATGCGTTAGAAGTTGAATTATCAGTAATTAAGTTTAGACTCAAACCTGGCTGCTAGGGTTCGAAAAACCCTCGAAACCTGACAGACATGTGTCGTACCATTACACAAACTCTAAAAACAAAAGCGACCATAAAGCAACTGCGAGAAACTATAGCCTTTAACGCTAACTTTATCCATCAAACTCCTTAAAAGAGTAAGATTAACGAACATGTGGAGAGAACATTTGCACAACACACCACATGATTTTACAATAGGATGTTTTATATTCAGTGGGACGTAATCAAAATGACTACGTTATGTACCAAGACTTTGTAAAAGCCTTACCATACCTGAAGGATGTTTCCGGGGGTCAATATCCCCCGCGGCCCAGTCCCAGGCCTCCTAGAGGATCAATATCTAATTAACCGGGCTGTTACTACTGACCACACGCAGTTCAACGTACCAACCACAGACCAGCTGGTCACTGATTTGAGGAACTTGTCCAGTTCCCTCTTGACCGCCATAGGTTTCTTGGCAATTTCCCGTATGCATGTAGTGAGGTTGCTCAGGAAAAGTATGCAATAGGAAACTGGACAAGTATCTTCACCAGGTGCCGGATCAACTAGGCTGTGATGGATATGTGGAACAGCGGGCCTCCAGCAGCAACAGCCTGGTTGACCAGGCAAGGACCAGACGAGCCTGGCCTGGCTCAGAGAGTAGATTAACTCTCGAAACTCTTCAAAGGGGACCCCTGACACTCGAGTTCTCGTAGTATACTCGTTGTGGCCCTCCATTTCAGTGGAGGTATTTTGCAGTCCCCCAAGCCTCTTGCTATATGGAGCGATATCGGTGTTCAGGTTTGGGAGCAGTCTCTCCAGGATTTTCCAGGTGTATATTATGTAACTTTCTCGACTACGCTCTAAGGAATACAGTTGAAGGGACTTAGTGTTCCCAGTAGGTTAGATGTTTGAATGTATACAAACAGTGAATGTTCTCAGTACTCATCTCCTACCATGAAGGGGGGCGGGCCATCATTGAGTCAGTATCTCATGTCTTGAAACTTCTAGTTATCCAGGCTATCATTTTCCCTTGCTGTAGCAATGGCAATGTTGTTGTGATCCTTGAATGTGAGATCTTCCGACATTTCTTCTGTCTTTGAATGATCTGAGTTTGTTCTGTGCTCCATCATATCCTCCATTCTTCCATAGCGGAGCATAACATTACGTGAGGAATGCTATGATCTCCTTTACGTCATATATATAAGACACAAATAAGGCCCTCCACAAACTACTAGTCGTTGCATCCATCGATGAAACGGTAAAAACTCGAAGCCGTTGTAAGGAAAGTGGTTCAGTGAGCCACATACAGCAGCACGTTGTTCAGCGAACACAAATTATAACTAGTATGCTAGGGGAAAAGTTTAAGTAATAAAAATGACCAAAAACAAAGCGCAGTGGAACTAGTCCAGCTTGAGGGACTCGGGGGTAACCATGACGGATCTCAGGAACACATGTTGATATCGTAACTAAAAGGTAAATAAAAATTGATCGGCTGGAGAGCAGGAACCTTCAAAACAATTAAATAGTTTTTAGGTACTTATATTCTCGATTGGAAAACTGATGTAAATTAGTAAACTTTTATTTTTATTTATTTTTTTTTTTTTTTTGGGGGGGGGGGATCAGGCGAAATTACAACTCTGGAGATCTCCCCATATCATTTTAAACTCTTAAAATATTAGGAATGTCTAAAGATATGTGCTTACAATTATATAATTTACACTGAAATTAAGCCTTACAAGAACTTGATACAATATACCAAATATTCTCAATGAACGCTGAGGTACAAAAAACACACTTCTAGATAACTCAGTGAGTGTAAAGTCCCATTACTTTTCTGCACTCGTTAAATGTAAGGTCAATTAAAAACAGCCTCCAACTATCTTGAAGATGTAACTAGACAAGTTCTTGTAGACCGTCGTTGATCATCCGTGTGGCTGCATGCAAGGAACCTGACTGATCATCCGTGTGGCTGGGTGCAAGGAACCTGACTGATTATTCGTGTAACTGTGTACAAGGAACACAGCCTGACTGACTGACTGATCAAGCATGAGGCTCTGTTGCGAGGCTGGGTCGCGGGGACGATGATCCCAACAACCAGCAGGTAAACATCACCAAGCTATTGTGTAATGACCATTACGGAGCCAGCACCAAAATACTGTGTACTGACCTTGAGAGAGGCTGCACCAATAGAACGTCTTGAGAGCATCTGATCAATATTGTGAATAGTAAAGTGTGAGGGAGGAGTTTAGTCAATATGAGGGGGGAGGAGGAGGAGGGTGTGTCCCACCTGGTGTGGTGGGTGCGTGACGGGTGTGTGGGGGACACCACTGGCTCTGTGTTGACACTCTTCACCACTGTGGCTCCCACTCGTTATTATGCTGGTGTTCTTACTCAAGTATTATGATAATGGCAGCAGTGTTGTGAGGGGTGGCGCTGAGCGGAGTGAGTGTCTTGGTGTGCGTGCTGGGTGCGGCCTGCAGGTGAACTGCGGCAAGCTTGTCCTCCACACCCGGGTCTGGTCTCTACGCTCCTGGCTGGCCCACACCCCTCCCGCCACGCCCTCACCCGCCCTGCCCCGCCCTCGGCCCTCTTGCCCCGCCCTGACCTGTCCTGACCCGCCCTCACCCGTCCTGGCTCGCCTTGACCCGTCCTGCCTCGCCCTTCCTCCATCCCTGACCTGACTGTCCTGCCCTGCCCTACCCTGACCCGTCCTGCCCCGGTCTCCAGGATTTTCCAGGTGTATATTATGTATCTTTCTCGCCTACATTCCAAGGAATATAGTTGAAGGGACTTTTCCTAGTGGTTCAGTTGAATGAATGCATGTGGGGAGTGAAAATTATTTACGTTTTCCAGCTCAGAGGACTCGCTAGCCTTGAAGGAAGCAGTAAGTATATATCAGTATTCCATCCTAGAGAGAGGTCATTTGAGTCTCATCATTGGCTCAGCATCTCGTATTGAAGGTTGTAGTTATCCAGCATTTCCTTTTCCTTGGTGTAGCAATGACAGCATTGTTGTGATCCTTGACCGTGATATCTGACATCATTACTCCCAGGTCTGGCACATAAGCTTTATTGAGTGATTTGAATTTATCCTGTTCTGTTTTTATTTCGTCCATTCTTCCTTAGCGGAGCAACTTAAACGTTTCCTCGTTAAACATCATACTGTCTGAGGAACAGAGAAAGACCTGATTTATATCATCCACTTGAAGACTTGCTGTGTCTTTAACGGATGATACTCAGATATTCTAGGATCATCCGCTAAGAATGTTACTGTGCTAGGAATTATGTCATTCTTTATGACTTTATGACGGATATCAAATATTAAAGGCTTCTCACTCTTTTTGAGGCATATGGAATTCCACAAGTCTGGGCCTGGAGCAGAATGCATGGGCATGCTGGTGATGGCTTCTTCAAAGTCAGTTTTGGAAGTGTTACCAGTCTCATGGAAAAACTCGTTCGGTTCTTCTATCTCTAGACTAATGAGTGGTTCACTAAACACAGTAATTTTCACTGATTTCCCGAGACATCCTAATATACGAGGTTTTGGCCCTGGATTTTGTGTAGGAAGAAAAATGTATTGGCCTTTCCTCTAATTCCTTCTATGGCTATTTGTTCTCTCCTGGACTCTGCGTATACCAACAGTATATTAATAAATTACACAGTGCGGTTCATGGCATTTTTTTGTTAAGATATTTCGTCCACCAGCGACTATATTAACTCATCTACTGAACGAAACTTATCCACAATGAAACGTCATAACTCAGATTGTGTAGTTTATTGAAAAGTTTGATGTTCTGTAGAAAGATGTCATACCAAGACATCCCACGTCTGGGCTGGTGACCCCAGGAGTTGCTGACGTGTCTCGCACCCCTGGGATTATTCCACGTCTGGTCTGGTGACCTCAGGAGTTGCTGACGTGTCCCGCAACCCTGGGATAATCCCACGTCTGGTCTTGTGACCCCAGGAGTTGCTGACGTGTCCCACACCCCTGGGATTATCCCACGTCTGGTCTGGTGACCCCAGGAGTTGCTGACGTGTCCCACACCCCTGGGATTATCCCACGTCTGGTCTGGTGACCTCAGGAGTTGCTGACGTGTCCCACACCCCTGGATGTTACCTGGAGGTTATTCCGGGGATCAACGCCCCCGCGGCCCGGTCCATGACCAGGCCTCCCGATGAATCAGGGCCTGATCAACTAGGCTGTTACTGCTGGCCGCACGCAGTCCAACGTACGAGCCACAGCCCGGCTGATCTGGCACTGACTTTAGGTATCTGTCCAGCTCTCTCTTGAAGGCAGCCAGGGGTTTATTGGCAATTCCCTTAATGCTTGATGGGAGGCTGTTAAACAGTTTTGGGCCCCAGACACTTATGGTGTTTTCCCTTAGTGTACCAATGGCGCCCCTACTTTTTGTTGGGGGCATTTTGAATCGCCTGCCCAGTCTTTTACTTTCGTAGGGAGTGATTTCTGTGTGCAGATTTGGGACCATTCCTTCCAAGATTTTCCAAGTGTAGATTATGATATATCTCTCCCTCCTGCGTTCCAACGAGTACAAGTCAAGTGTGTAGATGAATGGTTCAGAGAACCGACATGTTGATAAATTAGACACATGTGCAACTCTTGGGTATCTTTATTGAGGAAACGTTTCGCCACACAGTGGCTTCATCAGTCCATACAAAGGAGAATCTTGAAGAACAGGAGGAGAATGAGGTAATCAGTCCCTCAACCTTGAGTCGATGTGGTCAGTCCATCAATCTTGAATAGAATACGGCATACGTGCGGAGAAGGAGCTTATAAACCGTTGGTAGGAGAGGTGTAGCAGTCATAGGCGGTGTCACACTTGTTCATTGTGGAAGTAGGTCGTGCCCAAGAATTAGGCAAGCGAAGAATTCCCAAGTATTAAGATCCCAAGAAGTTGCAGTGTCTGACAGGTTTGTAGATGAATGGTTCAGAGAACCGACATGTTGATAAATTAGACATATGTGCAACTCTTGGGTATCTTTATTGAGGAAACGTTTCGCCACAAAGTGGCTTCATCAGTCCATACAAAGGAGAATCTTGTATGGGTTGCACATATGTCTAATTTATCAACATGTCGGTTCTCTGAACCATTCATCTACAAACCTGTCAGACACTGCAACTTCTTGGGATCTTAATACTTGGGAATTCTTCGCTTGCCTAATTCTTGGGCACGACCTACTTCCACAATGAACAAGTGTGACACCGCCTATGACTGCTACACCTCTCCTACCAACAGTTTATAAGCTCCTTCTCTGCACGTATGCCGTATTCTATTCAAGATTGATGGACTGATCACATCGACTCAAGGTTGAGGGACTGATTACCTCATTCTCCTCCTGTTCTTCAAGATTCTCCTTTGTATGGACTGATGAAGCCACTGTGTGGCAAAACGTTTCCTCAATAAAGATACCCAAGAGTTGCACATGTGTCTAATTTATCCACAAGTCAAGTGCTTCCAAGCGTTCCCAGTAGTTAAGGTGCTTGACAGAACTTATACGTGCAGTAAAGGATCTCTGTACACTCTCTAGATCTGCGATTTCACCTGCTTTGAATGGAGATGTTGGGATTAACACACGTCTGGTCTGGTGACCCCGGGAGTTGCTGACGTGTCCCACACCCCTGGGATTATCCCACGTCTGGTCTGGTGACCCCAGGAGTTGCTGACGTGTCCCGCTCCCCTGGGATTATCCCACGTCTGGTCTGGTGACCCCAGGAGTTGCTGACGTGTCCCGCAACCCTGGGATTATCCCACGTCTGGTCTGGTGACCCCAGGAGTTGCTGACGTGTCTCACACCCCTGGGATTATTCCACATCTGGTCTGGTGACCTCAGGAGTTGCTGACGTGTCCCGCACCCCTGGGATTATCCCACGTCTGGTCTGGTGACGCCAGGAGTTGCTGAGGTGTCCCGCAACCCTGGGATTATCCCACGTCTGGTCTGGTGACGCCAGGAGTTGCTGACGTGTCTCGCACCCCTGGGATTATCCCACGTCTCGTATGGTGACCCCAGGAGTTGCTGACGTGTCCCGCACCCCTGGGATTATCCCACGTCTCGTCTGGTGACCCCAGGAGTTGCTGACGTGTCCTGCAGCCCTGGGATTATCCCACGTCTGGTCTGGTGACCCCAGGAGTTGCTGACCTGTCCCGCACCCCTGGGATTATTCCACGTCTGGTCTGGTGACCCCAGGAGTTGCTGACGTGTCCAGCACCCCTTGGATTATCCCACGTCTGGTCTGGTGACCCCAGGAGTTGCTGACGTGTCCTACACCCCTTGGATTATCCCACGTCTGGTCTGGTGACCCCAGGTGATCCTACGTCTGGTCTGGTGACGTCTGGTCTGGTGACCCCAGGAGTTGCTGACGTGTCCCGCACCCCTGGCATTATCCCACGTCTGGTCTGGCAACCCCAGGAGTTACTGACGTGTCCTGCATCCCTGGGATTATCCCACGTCTGGTCTGGTGACCCCAGGAGTTGCTGACGTGTCCCACACCCCTCGGATTATCCCACGTCTGGTCTGGTAACCCCAGAAATTGCTGAAATGTCCCACACCCCTGGGATTATCCCCTGGTGATGTCAGGAGTTGCTGACGTGTCCCGCACCCCTGGGATAATCCCACGTCTGGTCTGGTGACCTCAGGAGTTGCTGACGTGTCCCACACCCCTGGGATTATCCCACGTCTGGTCTGGTGACCCAAGGAGTTGCTGACGTGCCCCACACCTCTGGGATTATCTCGCGTCTGGTCTGGTGACCCCAGGAGTTGCTGACGTGTCCCACACCCCTGGGATTATTTCACATCTGGTCTTGTGACCCCAGGAGTTGCTGACGTGTCCCACACCCCTGGGATTATCTCACGTCTGGTCTGGTGACCCCTGGAGTTGCTGACGTGTCCCACACCCCTGGGATTATTCCACGTCTGGTCTGGTGACCCCAGGAGTTGCTGACGTGTCCCACACCCCTGGGATTATTCCACGTGTGGTCTGGTGACCCCAGGAGTTGCTGGAATGTCCCGCAACCCTGGGATTATCCCATGTGGTCTGGCGGCCCCAGGAGTTACTGACGTGTCCCGCACCCCTGGGATTATCCCACGTGTGGTCTGGTGACCCCAGGAGTTGCTGACGTGTCCCACACCCCTGGGATTATTCCACGTGTGGTCTGGTGACCCCAGGAGTTGTTGACGTGTCCCGCAACCCTGGGATTATCCCACGTCTGGTCTGGCGGCCCCAGGAGTTACTGACGTGTCCAACACCCCTGGGATTATCCCACGTCTGGTCTGGTGACCCCAGGAGTTGCTGACGTGTCTCACACCACTGGGATTATCCCACGTTTGGTCTGGTGGCCCCAGGAATTGCTGACATGTCCCACACCCCTGGGATTATCCCCTGGTGATCTCAGGAGTTGCTGACGTGTCCCTCACCCCTGGGGTTATCTCTCGTCTGGTCTGGTGACCCCAGGAGTTACTGACGTGTCCCGCAACCCTGGGATTATCCCAGGTCTGGTCTGGTGACCCCATGAGTTGCTGACGTGTCCCACACCCCTCGGATTATCCCACGTCTGGTCTGGTGACCCCAGAAATTGCTGACATGTCCCACGCCTCTGGGATTATCCCCTGGTGATCTCAGGAGTTGCTGACGTGTACCACACCCCTGGGATTATCCCACGTCTGGTCTGGTGACCCCAGGAATTGGTGACGTGTCCCGCACCCCTCGGATTATCTCACGTCTGGTCTGGTGACCCCAGGAGTTGCTGACGTGTCCCACACCCCTGTGATTATCCCACGTCTGGTCTGGTGACCCCAGGAGTTGCTGACGTGTCCCACACCCCTGTGATTATCCCACGTCTCTTCTGGTGACCTCAGGAGTTGCTGACATGTCCCACACCCCTGTGATTATCCCACGTCTGGTCTAGTGACCCCAGGAGTTGCTGACTGTGTCCCACACCCCTGGGATTATCCCTCGTCTGGTCTGGTGACCCCCAGGTGATCCCACGTCTGATCTGGTGATCTCGTGAGTAGCAGACCTGTCATACACCCCTGGAATTATCCCACGTATCGCCTGACTGACGTCTACCTGGCATGAAGCATAACGACTGATCACCTGACTGGCGTTTACCTAGAAAGAATCATAATATACCACCTGATGGGTGTCCACCAGGTCAACAAACGCACTGATGGCTATGTACGACTGGCACATTTTGTTTTGGAAAAGATATGTTGATGGACAAAAACCACTTTTGAAGTCTACCGTTTTTCTCTCTGGCAAAATTGTTTCCCGTTTCTCTCTTGAACATGTAAGATGATGTTTTAAAGTTTTAGTTATATTTTAGGTGCATTTCCTAAGTGTTGTGGTAGTACGTGGTTTAGGAACTAGACCCTCAATTATCTTCCATGTATTTATTATCAGGTGTTTCCTCGTTTCTCCCTGTGTTGTAAGACTTTGCCTGTAATTTAAATGCTGTATTGGCTCTTCTGTATGCAAGCGGTCATTGATTTCTGCACGTTTTCGAGTGCTGGTATCTTTGTTGCTTTAACCGGAGCCGTTGCCACCGAGCAATACTCTAAACAGAAGAGTACAGGTTTTTTGAATGGTGTGATCATTGGCACTTTCTACTGTTCTGAAAGTTCTCATTATCCACCTTGTCATTAGGTATCCTCGAAGGGGAACGTTCAACTGGTTGCCTGATTTTGTTTTTTTCATCAACTTTTTCTATTTTACAACTTGAGAGCTTTCCCCCTCCACCCCTTTCCGCTCATCAAACCGGGCAAGTGTTCATGCCCTGTCATCAGTGTGGTTGAACCCAATAACTTCCAAAAGCCTCAGTGTCGTAGTTTCAAACGCTCAACAGAGGCCTCTGTTTCAAACGTTCAACAGAGGCCTCTTTCAAACGTTCAACAGAGGCCTCTTTCAAACGTTCAACAGGGGCCTCTGTTTCAAACGTTCAACAGGGGCCTCTGTTTCAAACGTTCAACAGGGGCCTCTGTTTCAAACGTTCAACAGGGGCCTCTGTTTCAAACGTTCAACAGGGGCCTCTGTTTCAAACGTTCAACAGGGGTCTCTGTTTCGACAACAGCTGAGAGTTAAATTCAATGTTTAGGTGCAGACTTGCCCATTTTGTGCGTAAAATTGTTAGAAATTTTGATTCTTATTTAATGATGACAATGAAAATGTGAGTCTAGGTCTTCTGACTGGCTCGGTTATTTAATACTTGAAGCATCCTACAGCCAGGACAGCAGCCGTTCAGTTTAGTTTGTCTGCCCAAATTGATCAATACAATATTCTTTTTAACTTAAGATTATTGGATTTTTTTTTTTACCAAGTTTAACTATCTTGAACACATTTTTTTTTTCATTTGATGGCTGTAGTAAATTTTAATTCGGGTACAACTCGCGTTTTTATAGATTTTTCTTAATTTCATGAGTTTAATGAGCCCTTAATTACCGCTTGGTACGATACATGTTTCCCTGTATCAGATAAAACAATTGTGAACGACATCAATCTTTATTGGTTAAGGGATTAGTTTGTGTGAAATAACTGAAGAATGTCTCGCTTGATGAGAAAGTATTCAGTGCTTGGCTTCACTAGACTATCCTACATTATATCTACATAATGTTCGCTACTTGTGTATGTTATAATATCTATGTTTTACAGACTATTGTAAAGAAAAAATTACCTAAAAGCTAAATAAAACTTTTCAGTACTTTCTTAATTACTTTACTAAAGGTTTGATTAATTCGCGTATGTGTAGGTCCGAATTTGTTATTTCTAGTGGAATAAATTGGGATAAATGAAATACTGCGTCCATGCTATAATTTGTGTTACATTTCACAAGCTTCAATACTTGTCGCTGATCATTTGATTATACAGCTTCTGAGCGGCTTCAAGCTTAATGTAATTGTGCATTTTAGAATGTTGATTTCTTGGGTCTGTTCGGAAGGTTTAAGTTAGATTTAGTCTGTATGTTCTAATTTACCATTTTTCTTAAAGGAATTTGGGTATTAGTTTTCTGTATGACTGCTGATTCGCTTCACATTCTCAGCGTTAATATTTAGCTGAAATGTTAGCTTACGCTGCATCTGCCAGTCACGTGCATTGAAGTAGAGGGAACTGGAGTTATGCAGTACGGGGATACCTTTCTCGAATCACACAGTGACCGAATTACACCTGGTGTTTCTGACCTTTGTGACATTTGTCTTACTGCATTCTCTAAGTGATAAGTCATCTGATATTTATTATGCCCAAGTGTTTTAGGTGTTCCTTTTGTTCTATGAGATGATCGTTTTTGCGTTTTGGATTCAGTACTTTTTATGAGTTTTTCACTTTTTCATATCCCAGCAATTGAAAATGTCACTGTTAGCATCATTTAAGTTTCTATTGCCTGCTGAAAAAATATTGATGATATCTGTCTGTAAATTTTGTATCTTGTACCGAGGTGACTATTATATTTGATTTGGTATCTTCTGCTTAGGATGCTATGTTGTGGCTGGTGTTTTTATCTATGTTTGCTGTGAGAATGAGCAACAGTCAAGGCGCTGCTGGTGTTTTTATCTATGTTTGCTGTGAGAATGAGCAACAGTCAAGGCGCTGCTGGTGTTTTTATCTATGTTTGCTGTGAGAATGAGCAACAGTCAAGGCGCTGCTGGTGTTTTTATCTATGTTTGCTGTGAGAATGAGCAACAGTCAAGGCGCTGGTGTTTTTATCTATGTTTGCTGTGAGAATGAGCAACAGTCAAGGCGCTGCTGGTGTTTTTATCTATGTTTGCTGTGAGAATGAGCAACAGTCAAGGCGCTGCTGGTGTTTTTATCTATGTTTGCTGTGAGAATGAGCAACAGTCAAGGCGCTGCTGGTGTTTTTATCTATGTTTGCTGTGAGAATGAGCAACAGTCAAGGCGCTGCTGGTGTTTTTATCTATGTTTGCTGTGAGAATGAGCAACAGTCAAGGCGCTGCTGGTGTTTTTATCTATGTTTGCTGTGAGAATGAGCAACAGTCAAGGCGCTGCTGGTGTTTTTATCTATGTTTGCTGTGAGAATGAGCAACAGTCAAGGCGCTGGTGTTTTTATCTATGTTTGCTGTGAGAATGAGCAACAGTCAAGGCGCCAGGTTATAAACCAATCAAGTGTACCGTTTATTAGTGGACCTCTCAGAGCCGAGTGTAATGTTTACAGCTTTCTCGGAGACCCACATAAACTACTTAGGCAACGGTGTGTGAATTCTTGGGTACAGTCTACACGGCGGGGAAGGGAGGGTTGGCCTCTATGTTAACAAATTACTTGTTTTATGGTGATTCAGTTTATGATATTCGAAATGGAAGAATGAAACAGATAATGTAATATTAGTCTCAGAAGGCATTTCGGGTGAACAGTCTAACACAAACGATTATTATTATTATAATCAAAAAGAAGCGCTAAGCCACAAGGACTATACAGCCTAACACAAACGAACTATTAAACTGGTAAATTCGCCTTAAGTCAATAAATAGTGGAACCGACCAGACTAAAAAATACACTTGACCTTATTTTCGGAAATAAGAATCTGGTATGGAACATAACGATGTCAAATACAGCAAACCTGTTCAGTTCAAACCTGTTTACACTAACGGTGTATGCAATAAATACTGCTTCTGCAGTAGATGTACATTACCTGGGATCAAATTAATCATTATACCTTTGATATACCTTTGAAGAATTTCAAGAGTATATCTACTCTCTGAGCCCGGCCATGGGCCAGGCTCGTCTGGTGCTTGCCTGGTCAACCAGGCTGTTGCTGCTGGAGGCCCGCTGCCCCACATATCCATCACAGCCTGGTTGATCTGGCACCTGGTGAAGATACTTGTCTAGTTTCCTCTTGAAGGCTTCTGCACTTGTTCCAGCAGTGTTTCTGATTTCTGGTAAGATGTTGAATAGTCTGGGACCCCGGATGTTGATACAGTGTTCCCTTATTGTCCCCACCGCACCCCTGCTCCTCACTGGGTTTATTTTACACTTCCTCCCATATCTCTCCCTCCAGTATGTTGTTATGGCAGTGTGCAGATTTGGGACCAAGCCCTCGAGTACCTTCCAGGTATATATTATCATGTACCTCTCTCTCCTCATGTACTCCATTGAGTACATATTCAAGACTTGCAGGCGTTCCCAGTAGTTTAGGTGCTTTACTGGCTCAATGTGAGGCGTAAATGATCTCTGTATTTGTTTCAGCTCCGATATTTCTCCTGCCCTGAACGGAACCGTCAGCACTGAGCAATATTCTAAGTGAGGGAGCACTAGCTATTTGAAGAGTGTCACCATCGGCATTGTTTCCCTTGTTTTGAAAGTTCTCAACACCCACCCCGTCATCTTCCTGGCTGTCGTGATCTTTGTCGTGTTATGGTCTTTAAAAGAAAGGTCCGCTGACATAATTATTCCTAGGTCTTTTACGTGTTCCTTACGTTCTATTTGGTGACCCTCTTGAGTTTTGTATATAGTGTTCCTTTGAGTTCTTCATTCTTTCCATACCTAAGCAGCTGGAACTTATCACCATTGAACGTCATGTTGTTTTCCACTGCCCACTGGAAAACCCTGTTTATGTCTTCCTGTTCTTTTTCAGTGTCCTCTACCGTACTGACTTTCATGCTTATTTTAGTGTCATCTGCAAATGATGATACAAAAGTGTGCCGGGTGTTTTTGTCTATGTCTGCTCTGAGAATGAGGAACAGCAGAGGTGCCAGGACAATGTCTTGGGGCACTGAGCTTTTGACCTCGCTGATGCTGGATCTTGCCCTGTTCACTACTACTTTTTGTGTTCTGTGTGTTCGGAAACCGAAAACCATCTGCCTACCTTCCCCGTAATACCCATGGCCTTCATTTTGTGCGCTATCACTCCGTGATCGCATTTGTCAAACACCTTTGCAAAATCTGTGTAAATCACATCTGCGTTTTGGTCTTCCGGTGCCTCCGTAATTCTGTCATAATGGTTCAGCAGCTGTGACAGACATGATCGTCCTGCTCTAAAACCATGCTGGTTCGGGTTATGTTGGTTGTGCTGGTCCATGAAATTTGTAACCTGCCGTCTCATCACTCTTTCGAAGATTTTTATGATGTGAGAGGTTAGGGCTACTGGTCTGTAATTTTTAGCTAGTGCTCTACTACCTCCCTTGTGCAAAGGAGCGACGTCTGCACTCTTTAAGGCCTCCGGTATTTCACCTAGATCCAAGCTCTTATACATATATCACTTGTGCTTTCTCTTTTACAGTACTGTTCAATGATGACGGCTCAGTCAAGGCAGGAGAGATGTCAGAGCTGAAACAGATACAGAGATTATTTACGGCCCACATAAAACCAATAAAGCATTTAAATTTCTAGGAACTCCTCAAAGTCATAAATATATGTAATCATTGGAGCCGAGAGAGAGAGAGACATGATAATATATACGTGGAATGTGTTTGAGAGTTTGTCCCAAATCTTCTCACTGCCATAACATACCGGAAGAATGTGTAAAATAAACCCGGTGAAAAACGGGCACAGTAAGAGAACATCGTATCAATATTCGTAGGCCCAAACTATTTAACATTACCACAAGATATCAGAAACATTGTTGGAACAGTTGTAGAAGTTTTCAAGTGCCAGACCAACCAGGCTGTGATGTATATATGTGTGGGCCAGTAGGCCACCGGCCTACTGGCCCACATATACATCACTGGGTGTTGGCTGGTTGGTGGTTGTAGACTGGTGGGTGGTTGTTGGCTGGTGGGTAGTTGTTGGCTGGTGGGTGGTTGTTGGCTGGTGGGTGGTTGTTGGCTGGTGGGTGGTTGTAGACTGGTGGGTGGTTGTAGACTGGTGGGTGGTAGGCTGGTGGATGGTTGTTGGCTGGAGGGTGGTTGTAGACTGGTGGGAGGTTGTTGGCTGGTGGGTGGTTATTGGCTGGTGGGTGGTTGTTGGCTGGTGGGTGGTTGTAGGCTGGTGGGTGATTGTAGACTGGTGGGTGGTTGTAGACTGGTGGGTGGTTGTAGACTGGTGGGTGGTTGTAGACTGGTGGGTGGTTGTTGGCTGGTGGGTGTTGACTGGTGGGTGATTGTTGGCTGGTGGGTGGTTGTTGGCTGGTGGGTGGTTGGCTGGTGGGTCGTTGTTGGCTGGTGGGTGGTTGTAGACTGGTGGGTCGTTGTTGGCTGGTGGGTGGTTGTTGGCTGGTGGGTGGTTGTTGGCTGGTGGGTGGTTGTAGACTGGTGGGTGGTTGTTGGCTGGTGGGTGGTTGTTGGCTGGTGTGTGGTTTTAGGCTGGTGGGTGGTTGTAGGCTGGTGGGTGGTTGTTGGCTGGTGGGTGGTTGTAGGCTGGTGGGTGGTTGTAGGCTGGTGGGTGGTTATTGGCTGGTGGGTGGTTGTAGACTGGTGGGTGGTTATTGGCTGGTGGGTGGTTGTAGACTGGTGGGTGGTTGTTGGCTGATGGGTGGTTGTTGGCTGGTGGGTGGTTGTTGGCTGATGGGTGGTTGTTGGCTGGTGGGTGGTTGTTGGCTGGTGGGTGGTTGTAGGCTGGTGGGTGGTTGTAGACTGGTGGGTGGTTGTTGGCTGGTGGGTGGTTGTTGGCTGGTGGGTGGTTGTAGGCTGGTGGGTGGTTGTTGGCTGGTGGGTGGTTGTAGACTGGTGGGTGGTTGTTGGCTGGTGGGTGGTTGTTGGCTGGTGGGTGGTTGTTGACTGGTGGGTGGTTGTTGGCTGGTGGGTGGTTGTTGGCTGGTGGGTGGTTGTTGGCTGGTGGGTGGTTGTTGGCTGGTGGGTGGTTGTAGACTGGTGGGTGGTTATTGGCTGGTGGGTGGTTGTAGACTGGTGGGTGGTTGTTGGCTGATGGGTGGTTGTTGGCTGGTGGGTGGTTGTTGGCTGATGGGTGGTTGTTGGCTGGTGGGTGGTTGTTGGCTGGTGGGTGGTTGTAGGCTGGTGGGTGGTTGTAGACTGGTGGGTGGTTGTTGGCTGGTGGGTGGTTGTTGGCTGGTGGGTGGTTGTAGGCTGGTGGGTGGTTGTTGGCTGGTGGGTGGTTGTTGGCTGGTGGGTGGTTGTTGGCTGGTGGGTGGTTGTTGGCTGGTGGGTGGTTGTAGACTGGTGGGTGGTTGTTGGCTGGTGGGTGGTTGTTGGCTGGTGGGTGGTTGTTGGCTGGTGGGTGGTTGTTGGCTGGTGGGTGGTTGTTGGCTGGTGGGTGGTTGTAGACTGGTGGGTGGTTGTTGGCTGGTGGGTGGTTGTTGGCTGGTGGGTGGTTGTTGGCTGGTGGGTGGTTGTAGGTTGGTGGTAGTTGTGTTGATCTGGCAGGAGGGATTAATGAAGTAATCCAACACAATTCCTCTTGTAGACTGGTGGGGTTGTATTGATAATTCCCCTTATGTGTGTATTCGAGGTGTTGAAATGTCTTGGTATCTTTACACACAAGTTGTCTTGTAGCGAACTCATTGCATCTTTCGCTTTCCATTGGAGGTATTTTACTTCACCTGTCAGGCAAGGATCTTTGTTTTTGAAGAGAGGGATTTCATTATGCAGATTTGGTACCAATCCCTCCAGATTTTTTCATGTTTGTGTTACGATGTATTTTTCTGTCCTGTATGTTGTTACGACAGTGTGCAAATTGGGACTGCAGATGTGCAAATTTCGCCTACCTTACTAGGGGTTGTTAGTGTAGAGCAATATTCCAGTATTGAAGGAACAAATAACTTAGAGGATCATCATTTCTTGGCAATACCTTCTTGATGGTTTTAATTTTTCAGCTTTATAATTTTTCCTTCTTGTTGTGATCCTCGACTGGATCTTCTGATATTACTCATATTTCCTTGAATTTGTTTCATAATCCGTTGAAGTTTTTACATCTTCACATAATTAGGTACCGTGAAAGTGGACTATAAATAGTTGCCTCGTTTGTTGTTCCTTCAACTTGTTGATATTATTGCACTCATAACACAATGCTTCATCCAGTTGACTTTACACTTTGAACACTTGTGTACGGTAGCTAGGACCAGATTCTTGCAACAATAACATGTACAGGTACCATATGAGCAAAGTTGCTGGACCCATTCTCAGCATCCTGGAATGGCTCCAGTAACTTCCAGAACCCTCCGTGGCATAGTTTCAAGCCTTCAGAAAAGATGCTTTATAATTCGTTGATGGTAGAGAGTGAAGTTTAAATATTTACACGCAGATTTGTCATTTTCTGTGTGGAAACTTGTGTGAAATTTTGAATCCCATTTAATAATGGCGATGATAACATGAGTGTAAGTCTTCTGAATGACCAAGATATTGTGGTTCACTTTACAGCGTCTTGGAAAATTTGTCACTCCAATAAAAAAGTAAAACTGAATCGAAGTTTTATTTTTTATTTTGAAATTGAACTGTCATAAAAAATACATTGAAAAAGCGCGTTATTATGGATTTCTTTTAATTTTGATGAGTTTAGTAGTTAATAGTATGGGCTGCGTGTACGTGTTATTTACCACAAGTTAAATATTGCTGATCTAACTACAGTTAAACTAAAGGAACATATATAAAAACTAGTGTTTCGAGATGTATTATGACGTAGGACAGTCGGATAAATAACACTGATAAAAATGTTGTATATGGTACGATAATGACATTACAGTCTTGGTAGCAGAGACACTTGATGTAAGCTGCTTAAATGCTCTAAACCCAACTCTTAATAACTTATTGTAGGAGCGTACTTGTAGTCTACGTCACTGCCTTCGCTGTCCGGTCCCAGACCAGGGTTCGCGGTGGATGGCCTGATCAGCCAACTTGTTGGAGCTAACTGCTTAAAGTCAAACATGAGCACCACAACCTGACTGATCAGGCATTGACTTAAGAAATTTGTCCAGTGCTTTCTTGAAGACAGTCATGGGTTTAGTAATCTCCCGTATGCAAAAAGGAAGTTGAGAAGTCTTGGCTCCTTTAAGAACTACCTGTAGAATTGGACCACTACTGAGAGGAGACTCATATACTGACGATGAACAGGAAATGAGTGAAATCCTAAAAGAACAGTATGAGTCGGTGTTCAGCAACCCACTAAATGACAGCAAGGTAGAAGATGCTGAAATATTTTTCACTCCAGAAGAAGGCCGCGCAGACCAACTAACTGACAAATCCTATAGATTTCGAAAAAGAAATGGATAACATGCCCACTCACTCAGCACCTGGACCAGATTCATGGAATGCTCTATTTATAAAGAAGTGCAAAGTACCACTAGCACAAGCCCTCAGTATTCTTTGGAGAAAGAGCTTGGATCTATGTGAAATACCGGAGGCCTTAAAGAGTGCAGACGTCGCTCCTTTGCACAAGGGAGGTAGTAGAGCGCTAGCTAAAAATTACAGACCAGTAGCCCTAACCTCACACATAAAAATCTTCGAAAGAGTGATGAGACGGCAGGTTACAAATTTCATGGACCAGCACAACCAACATAACCCGAACCAGCATGGTTTTAGAGCAGGACGATCATGTCTGTCACAGCTGCTGAACCATTATTACAGAATTACGGAGGCACTGGAAGACCACCAAAACGAAGATATGATTTACACAGATTTTGCAAAGGCGTTTGACAAATGCGATCATGGAGTGATAGCGCACAAAATGAAGCCGCCATGGGCATTACGGGGAAGGTAGGCAGATGGATTTTCGGTTTCCTAACACACAGAACACAAAAAGTAGTAGTGAACAGGGCAAGATCCAGCATCAGCGAGGTCAAAAGCTCAGCGCCCCAAGGCACTGTCCTGGCACCTCTGCTGTTTCTCATCCTCATAGCAGACATAGACAAAAACATCATTTGCAGATGACACTAAAATAAGCATGAAAGTCAGTACGGTAGAGGACACTGAAAAAGTACAGGAAGACATAAACAGGATTTTCCAGTGGGCAGTGGAAAACAACATGACGTTCAGTGGTGATAAGTTCCAGCTGCTTAGGTATGGAAAGAATGAAGAACTCAAAGGAGCACTATATACAAAACTCAAGAGGGTCACCAAATAGAACGTAAGGAACACGTAAAAGACCTAGGAATAATTATGTCAGCGGACCTTTCTTTTAAAGACCATAACAAGACAAAGATCACGACAGCCAGGAAGATGACGGGGTGGTTACTGAGAACTTTCAAAACAAGGGAAACAATGCCGATGGTGACACTCTTCAAATAGCTAGTGCTCCCTCACTTAGAATATTGCTCAGTGCTGACGGCTCCGTTCAGGGCAGGAGAAATATCGGAGCTGGAACAACTACAGAGATCATTTACGCCTCACATTGAGCCAGTAAAACACCTAAACTACTGGGAACGCCTGCAAGTCTTGAACATGTACTCATTGGAGCGGAGGAGAGAGAGGTACATGATAATATATACCTGGAAGGTACTCGAGGGCTTGGTCCCAAATCTGCACACTGCCATAACAACATACTGGAGTGAGAGATATGGGAGGAAGTGTAAAATAAACCCAGTGAGGAGCAGGGGTGCGGTTTGGACAATAAGGGAACACTGTATCAACATCCGGGGTCCCAGACTTTTCAACATCTTACCAGAAGATATCAGAAACACTGCTGGAACAAGTGCAGAAGCCTTCAAGAGGAAACTAGACAAGTATCTTCACCAGGTGCCAGAACAACCAGGCTGTTATGGATATGTGGGGCAGCGGGCCTCCAGCAGCAACAGCCTGGTTGACCAGACGAGCCTGGCCCATGGCCGAGCTCAGAGAGTATATATACTCTCAAAATTCTTCAAAGGTATATCCTTCATACTTATTGGGGTTTCCCTTAGTTGATGATTAAGACACATGTGCAACAGTTGGGTGTCATTTATTGTTGAGACGTTTCGCCTACACAGTAGAACTTTAGTCAGATACAGAGACACCAGTGAAATGGAGAAATAGTATTTGAGATGGTCAGTCCGTCAGCCTGAAGAAGAGTTCAGCTCCAGAAGCCTACTGTGTAGGAGAAACGTTTCACCAATAAAGATACCCAACTGTTGCACTAGTGTCTCAATCATAAATTTATCGGTATTTTATCATTTTCAGTATTTTCCCTTAGTGTACTCACTGCATCCTTGCTTTTCATTGGAGGTATTTTGCACTATCTGCCAAGCCGCCTTTTACTTTTATGGGGAATGATTTGTGTGCAGATTTGGGACCAGTCCTAGAATTTTCCAGGTGTAGATTATAATGTTTGTCTCTCATTAACATTCCAAAGAGTATAGATCGAGGGACCTCAAACGTTCCCGGTAATTTAGGTACCTCACTGAACCTATACGGGCAGTGAATGTGCTCCGCACATTCACCAGGTCTGCAGCTTCGCCTGCCTTGAACGGAGGTGTTAGAGTACAACAATACTCCAGTCTAGAAAGAACAAAGGACTTTAGAGAGTATCATCATTATGACACTGTTATGGTCTTTGAAGATGAGATTTGATATATCTAAGGTCTCTCATTTTAGTCTTACGATCTATTGTTATAATCCGTTCCTATCTTTATTTCCTCAATCTTTCTATAACTGAGTAACATTAACTCGTCGTCATTAAGCATCATATTGTTGTCAGTAGCCCACTGGAAGACTTTGTTTATATCAGGAGGTTTGCCGTGACCTCAGCGGATTCTATTCACATACAAATTCTAGTATCATCTGCAAAGTTGGATACTGTGCCTTGATGTATGCTTATGTCTGATATGAGAATGAGAAAGAGAACAAGGGCAAGTACAGTGCTTTGGAAATAGAGCTTTTCACTATAGAAGCGTTTGATTTCACTGTTCATTATTACGCTTAGGGTTCTATTCGGTAGAAAACACTTAGAGTTCTGTTCGATAGAAAATTAAATGTACATCTACCCACTTTTACAGTTGTTCCTTTATAACGCATTTTGTGAGGTGCTACAACATGATAATACTTGTCAAAAACTTTTGTAGAGTGAGTGTAAATTCCATTTGTATTTTGCGTCCTCCACTACTTCAAAGACCATGTCGTAATTGTCAAGCAATTGCGAAAGGCAAGAGCCACTAGCTTGAAACCCATGGTGCCCTGGGTTATGCAATTGCTGAGATTCCATGTGATAAACTGTCTTGCTCTTTAAGACTGTCTCAAAGATTTTGATAGTGTGGAACGTCAGTGTCTTCGGTCTATAGGTGTTTGTCATTACTTCGTGGAGTGGGGTTGTCAGTGGTTTTTAAGGTCTATGGAATTATTCCTGTGTCGAAGCTCTTCCTCCATAGACTATTCAAACTTAAGATAATGGCTTCTTGCAGTTCTTGACGAATATGGACTTCCATGAGACAGGTCCAGGGTCAGTGTAGTGTTATATAGGCAGGTGTGGGTGAGCATGGTAGTGTGTAGTGTTGAAAGGTGGGTGAGCGAGTATGGTTGTGTTGTACAGGCAGGTGGGTGAGCCAGTATAGTTGTGTTGTACAGGCAGGTGAGTGAGCCAGTATAGTTGTGTTGTACAGGCAGGTGAGTGGGCGAGTATGGTTGTGTTGTACAGGCAGGTGGGTGAGCCAGTATAGTTGTGTTGTACAGGCAGGTGGGTGAGCCAGTATAGTTGTGTTGTACAGGCAGGTGAGTGGGCGAGTATGGTTGTGTTGTACAGGCAGGTGGGTGAGCCAGTATAGTTGTGTTGTACAGGCAGGTGGGTGAGCCAGTACAGTTGTGTTGTACAGGCAGGTGGGTGAGCCAGTATAGTTGTGTTGTACAGGCAGGTGGGTGAGCCAGTATAGTTGTGTTGTACAGGCAGGTGGGTGAGCCAGTATAGTTGTGTTGTACAGGCAGGTGGGTGAGCCAGTATAGTTGTGTTGTACAGGCAGGTGGGTGAGCCAGTATAGTTGTGTTGTACAGGCAGGTGAGTGGGCGAGTATGGTTGTGTTGTACAGGCAGGTGGGTGAGCCAGTATAGTTGTGTTGTACAGGCAGGTGAGTGGGCGAGTATGGTTGTGTTGTACAGGCAGGTGAGTGGGCGAGTATGGTTGTGTTGTACAGGCAGGTGAGTGGGCGAGTATGGTTGTGTTGTACAGGCAGGTGAGTGGGCGAGTATGGTTGTGTTGTACAGGCAGGTGGGTGAGCCAGTATAGTTGTGTTGTACAGGCAGGTGGGTGAGCCAGTATAGTTGTGTTGTACAGGCAGGTGAGTGGGCGAGTATGGTTGTGTTGTACAGGCAGGTGGGTGAGCCAGTATAGTTGTGTTGTACAGGCAGGTGGGTGAGCCAGTATAGTTGTGTTGTACAGGCAGGTGAGTGGGCGAGTATGGTTGTGTTGTACAGGCAGGTGAGTGGGCGAGTATGGTTGTGTTGTACAGGCAGGTGAGTGGGCGAGTATGGTTGTGTTGTACAGGCAGGTGAGTGGGCGAGTATGGTTGTGTTGTACAGGCAGGTCAGTGGGCGAGTATGGTTGTGTTGTACAGGCAGGTGAGTGGGCGAGTATGGTTGTGTTGTACAGGCAGGTGAGTGGGCGAGTATGGTTGTGTTGTACAGGCAGGTGAGTGAGCCAGTATAGTTGTGTTGTACAGGCAGGTGAGTGGGCGAGTATGGTTGTGTTGTACAGGCAGGTGGGTGAGCCAGTATAGTTGTGTTGTACAGGCAGGTGAGTGGGCGAGTATGGTTGTGTTGTACAGGCAGGTGAGTGGGCGAGTATGGTTGTGTTGTACAGGCAGGTGAGTGGGCGAGTATGGTTGTGTTGTACAGGCAGGTGAGTGGGCGAGTATGGTTGTGTTGTACAGGCAGGTGAGTGGGCGAGTATGGTTGTGTTGTACAGGCAGGTGAGTGGGCGAGTATGGTTGTGTTGTACAGGCAGGTGGGTGAGCCAGTATAGTTGTGTTGTACAGGCAGGTGGGTGAGCCAGTATAGTTGTGTTGTACAGGCAGGTGGGTGAGCCAGTATAGTTGTGTTGTACAGGCAGGTGAGTGGGCGAGTATGGTTGTGTTGTACAGGCAGGTGGGTGAGCCAGTATAGTTGTGTTGTACAGGCAGGTGGGTGAGCCAGTATAGTTGTGTTGTACAGGCAGGTGGGTGAGCCAGTATAGTTGTGTTGTACAGGCAGGTGGGTGAGCCAGTATAGTTGTGTTGTACAGGCAGGTGGGTGAGCCAGTATAGTTGTGTTGTACAGGCAGGTGGGTGAGCCAGTATAGTTGTGTTGTACAGGCAGGTGGGTGAGCCAGTATAGTTGTGTTGTACAGGCAGGTGAGTGAGCCAGTATAGTTGTGTTGTACAGGCAGGTGAGTGGGCGAGTATGGTTGTGTTGTACAGGCAGGTGGGTGAGCCAGTATAGTTGTGTTGTACAGGCAGGTGAGTGAGCCAGTATAGTTGTGTTGTACAGGCAGGTGAGTGGGCGAGTATGGTTGTGTTGTACAGGCAGGTGGGTGAGCCAGTATAGTTGTGTTGTACAGGCAGGTGGGTGAGCCAGTATAGTTGTGTTGTACAGGCAGGTGAGTGAGCCAGTATAGTTGTGTTGTACAGGCAGGTGAGTGGGCGAGTATGGTTGTGTTGTACAGGCAGGTGGGTGAGCCAGTATAGTTGTGTTGTACAGGCAGGTGAGTGAGCCAGTATAGTTGTGTTGTACAGGCAGGTGAGTGGGCGAGTATGGTTGTGTTGTACAGGCAGGTGGGTGAGCCAGTATAGTTGTGTTGTACAGGCAGGTGAGTGGGCGAGTATGGTTGTGTTGTACAGGCAGGTGGGTGAGCCAGTATAGTTGTGTTGTACAGGCAGGTGAGTGAGCCAGTATAGTTGTGTTGTACAGGCAGGTGGGTGAGCCAGTATAGTTGTGTTGTACAGGCAGGTGAGTGGGCGAGTATGGTTGTGTTGTACAGGCAGGTGGGTGAGCCAGTATAGTTGTGTTGTACAGGCAGGTGAGTGGGCGAGTATGGTTGTGTTGTACAGGCAGGTGAGTGGGCGAGTATGGTTGTGTTGTACAGGCAGGTGGGTGAGCCAGTATAGTTGTGTTGTACAGGCAGGTGAGTGGGCGAGTATGGTTGTGTTGTACAGGCAGGTGAGTGAGCGAGTATGGTTGTGTTGTACAGGCAGGTGGGTGAGCCAGTATAGTTGTGTTGTACAGGCAGGTGAGTGAGCCAGTATAGTTGTGTTGTACAGGCAGGTGGGTGAGCCAGTATAGTTGTGTTGTACAGGCAGGTGGGTGAGCCAGTATAGTTGTGTTGTACAGGCAGGTGAGTGGGCGAGTATGGTTGTGTTGTACAGGCAGGTGGGTGAGCCAGTATGGTTGTGTTGTACAGGCAGGTGGGTGAGCCAGTATAGTTGTGTTGTACAGGCAGGTGGGTGAGCCAGTATAGTTGTGTTGTACAGGCAGGTGGGTGAGCCAATATAGTTGTGTTCTACAGGCAGGTGGGTGAGCCAGTATGGTTGTGTTGTACAGGCAGGTGAGTGAGCCAGTATAGTTGTGTTGTACAGGCAGGTGAGTGGGCGAGTATGGTTGTGTTGTACAGGCAGGTGAGTGGGCGAGTATGGTTGTGTTGTACAGGCAGGTGAGTGGGCGAGTATGGTTGTGTTGTACAGGCAGGTGAGTGGGCGAGTATGGTTGTGTTGTACAGGCAGGTGAGTGGGCGAGTATGGTTGTGTTGTACAGGCAGGTGAGTGGGCGAGTATGGTTGTGTTGTACAGGCAGGTGAGTGGGCGAGTATGGTTGTGTTGTACAGGCAGGTGGGTGAGCCAGTATGGTTGTGTTGTACAGGCAGGTGGGTGAGCCAGTATAGTTGTGTTGTACAGGCAGGTGGGTGAGCCAGTATAGTTGTGTTGTACAGGCAGGTGAGTGGGCGAGTATGGTTGTGTTGTACAGGCAGGTGAGTGGGCGAGTATGGTTGTGTTGTACAGGCAGGTGGGTGAGCCAGTATAGTTGTGTTGTACAGGCAGGTGAGTGGGCGAGTATGGTTGTGTTGTACAGGCAGGTGAGTGGGCGAGTATGGTTGTGTTGTACAGGCAGGTGAGTGGGCGAGTATGGTTGTGTTGTACAGGCAGGTGGGTGAGCCAGTATGGTTGTGTTGTACAGGCAGGTGGGTGAGCCAGTATAGTTGTGTTGTACAGGCAGGTGGGTGAGCCAGTATAGTTGTGTTGTACAGGCAGGTGGGTGAGCCAGTATGGTTGTGTTGTACAGGCAGGTGGGTGAGCCAGTATGGTTGTGTTGTACAGGCAGGTGGGTGAGCCAGTATAGTTGTGTTGTACAGGCAGGTGGGTGAGCCAGTATAGTTGTGTTGTACAGGCAGGTGGGTGAGCCAGTATAGTTGTGTTGTACAGGCAGGTGAGTGGGCGAGTATGGTTGTGTTGTACAGGCAGGTGAGTGGGCGAGTATGGTTGTGTTGTACAGGCAGGTGGGTGAGCCAGTATAGTTGTGTTGTACAGGCAGGTGAGTGGGCGAGTATGGTTGTGTTGTACAGGCAGGTGAGTGGGCGAGTATGGTTGTGTTGTACAGGCAGGTGAGTGGGCGAGTATGGTTGTGTTGTACAGGCAGGTGAGTGGGCGAGTATGGTTGTGTTGTACAGGCAGGTGGGTGAGCCAGTATAGTTGTGTTGTACAGGCAGGTGAGTGAGCCAGTATAGTTGTGTTGTACAGGCAGGTGAGTGGGCGAGTATGGTTGTGTTGTACAGGCAGGTGAGTGGGCGAGTATGGTTGTGTTGTACAGGCAGGTGGGTGAGCCAGTATAGTTGTGTTGTACAGGCAGGTGAGTGGGCGAGTATGGTTGTGTTGTACAGGCAGGTGGGTGAGCCAGTATAGTTGTGTTGTACAGGCAGGTGGGTGAGCCAGTATAGTTGTGTTGTACAGGCAGGTGAGTGGGCGAGTATGGTTGTGTTGTACAGGCAGGTGGGTGAGCCAGTATGGTTGTGTTGTACAGGCAGGTGGGTGAGCCAGTATAGTTGTGTTGTACAGGCAGGTGGGTGAGCCAGTATAGTTGTGTTGTACAGGCAGGTGGGTGAGCCAATATAGTTGTGTTGTACAGGCAGGTGGGTGAGCCAGTATGGTTGTGTTGTACAGGCAGGTGAGTGAGCCAGTATAGTTGTGTTGTACAGGCAGGTGGGTGAGCCAGTATAGTTGTGTTGTACAGGCAGGTGAGTGGGCGAGTATGGTTGTGTTGTACAGGCAGGTGGGTGGGCGAGTATGGTTGTGTTGTACAGGCAGGTGAGTGGGCGAGTATGGTTGTGTTGTACAGGCAGGTGAGTGGGCGAGTATGGTTGTGTTGTACAGGCAGGTGAGTGGGCGAGTATGGTTGTGTTGTACAGGCAGGTGAGTGGGCGAGTATGGTTGTGTTGTACAGGCAGGTGAGTGGGCGAGTATGGTTGTGTTGTACAGGCAGGTGAGTGGGCGAGTATGGTTGTGTTGTACAGGCAGGTGAGTGGGCGAGTATGGTTGTGTTGTATAGGCAGGTGAGTGGGCGAGTATGGTTGTGTTGTACAGGCAGGTGGGTGAGCCAGTATGGTTGTGTTGTACAGGCAGGTGGGTGAGCCAGTATAGTTGTGTTGTACAGGCAGGTGGGTGAGCCAGTATAGTTGTGTTGTACAGGCAGGTGAGTGGGCGAGTATGGTTGTGTTGTACAGGCAGGTGAGTGGGCGAGTATGGTTGTGTTGTACAGGCAGTTGTGTTGTACAGGCAGGTGAGTGGGCGAGTATGGTTGTGTTGTACAGGCAGGTGAGTGGGCGAGTATGGTTGTGTTGTACAGGCAGGTGAGTGGGCGAGTATGGTTGTGTTGTACAGGCAGGTGGGTGAGCCAGTATAGTTGTGTTGTACAGGCAGGTGGGTGAGCCAGTATAGTTGTGTTGTACAGGCAGGTGGGTGAGCCAGTATAGTTGTGTTGTACAGGCAGGTGGGTGAGCCAGTATGGTTGTGTTGTACAGGCAGGTGGGTGAGCCAGTATAGTTGTGTTGTACAGGCAGGTGGGTGAGCCAGTATAGTTGTGTTGTACAGGCAGGTGGGTGAGCCAGTATAGTTGTGTTGTACAGGCAGGTGAGTGGGCGAGTATGGTTGTGTTGTACAGGCAGGTGAGTGGGCGAGTATGGTTGTGTTGTACAGGCAGGTGGGTGAGCCAGTATAGTTGTGTTGTACAGGCAGGTGAGTGGGCGAGTATGGTTGTGTTGTACAGGCAGGTGAGTGGGCGAGTATGGTTGTGTTGTACAGGCAGTGGGCGAGTATGGTTGTGTGTACAGGCAGGTGAGTGGGCGAGTATGGTTGTGTTGTACAGGCAGGTGGGTAGTATAGTTGTGTTGTACAGGCAGGTGGGTGAGCCAGTATAGTTGTGTTGTACAGGCAGGTGGGTGAGCCAGTATAGTTGTGTTGTACAGGCAGGTGGGTGAGCCTGTATAGTTGTGTTGTACAGGCAGGTGGGTGAGCCAGTATAGTTGTGTTGTACAGGCAGGTGGGTGAGCCAGTATAGTTGTGTTGTACAGGCAGGTGGGTGAGCCAGTATAGTTGTGTTGTACAGGCAGGTGGGTGAGCCAGTATAGTTGTGTTGTACAGGCAGGTGGGTGAGCCAGTATAGTTGTGTTGTACAGGCAGGTGGGTGAGCCAGTATAGTTGTGTTGTACAGGCAGGTGGGTGAGCCAGTATAGTTGTGTTGTACAGGCAGGTGGGTGAGCCAGTATAGTTGTGTTGTACAGGCAGGTGGGTGAGCCAGTATAGTTGTGTTGTACAGGCAGGTGGGTGAGCCAGTTTAGTTGTGTTGTACAGGCAGGTGGGTGAGCCAGTATAGTTGTGTTGTACAGGCAGGTGGGTGAGCCAGTATAGTTGTGTTGTACAGGCAGGTGGGTGAGCCAGTATAGTTGTGTTGTACAGGCAGGTGGGTGAGCCAGTATAGTTGTGTTGTACAGGCAGGTGAGTGGGCGAGTATGGTTGTGTTGTACAGGCAGGTGAGTGGGCGAGTATGGTTGTGTTGTACAGGCAGGTGGGTGAGCCAGTATAGTTGTGTTGTACAGGCAGGTGAGTGAGCCAGTATAGTTGTGTTGTACAGGCAGGTGGGTGAGCCAGTATAGTTGTGTTGTACAGGCAGGTGGGTGAGCCAGTATAGTTGTGTTGTACAGGCAGGTGAGTGGGCGAGTATGGTTGTGTTGTACAGGCAGGTGGGTGAGCCAGTATAGTTGTGTTGTACAGGCAGGTGGGTGAGCCAGTATAGTTGTGTTGTACAGGCAGGTGAGTGGGCGAGTATGGTTGTGTTGTACAGGCAGGTGGGTGAGCCAGTATAGTTGTGTTGTACAGGCAGGTGGGTGAGCCAGTATAGTTGTGTTGTACAGGCAGGTGAGTGGGCGAGTATGGTTGTGTTGTACAGGCAGGTGGGTGAGCCAGTATAGTTGTGTTGTACAGGCAGGTGGGTGAGCCAGTATAGTTGTGTTGTACAGGCAGGTGGGTGAGCCAGTATAGTTGTGTTGTACAGGCAGGTGGGTGAGCCAGTGTAGTTGTGTTGTACAGGCAGGTGAGTGGGCGAGTATGGTTGTGTTGTACAGGCAGGTGAGTGGGCGAGTATGGTTGTGTTGTACAGGCAGGTGAGTGGGCGAGTATGGTTGTGTTGTACAGGCAGGTGGGTGAGCCAGTATAGTTGTGTTGTACAGGCAGGTGAGTGAGCCAGTATAGTTGTGTTGTACAGGCAGGTGGGTGAGCCAGTATAGTTGTGTTGTACAGGCAGGTGAGTGAGCCAGTATAGTTGTGTTGTACAGGCAGGTTGGTGAGCCAGTATAGTTGTGTTGTACAGGCAGGTGGGTGAGCCAGTATAGTTGTGTTGTACAGGCAGGTGGGTGAGCCAGTATAGTTGTGTTGTACAGGCAGGTGAGTGGGCGAGTATGGTTGTGTTGTACAGGCAGGTGAGTGGGCGAGTATGGTTGTGTTGTACAGGCAGGTGAGTGGGCGAGTATGGTTGTGTTGTACAGGCAGGTGAGTGGGCGAGTATGGTTGTGTTGTACAGGCAGGTGGGTGAGCCAGTATAGTTGTGTTGTACAGGCAGGTGGGTGAGCCAGTATAGTTGTGTTGTACAGGCAGGTGAGTGAGCCAGTATAGTTGTGTTGTACAGGCAGGTGGGTGAGCCAGTATAGTTGTGTTGTACAGGCAGGTGGGTGAGCCAGTATAGTTGTGTTGTACAGGCAGGTGAGTGGGCGAGTATGGTTGTGTTGTACAGGCAGGTGAGTGGGCGAGTATGGTTGTGTTGTACAGGCAGGTGAGTGGGCGAGTATGGTTGTGTTGTACAGGCAGGTGAGTGGGCGAGTATGGTTGTGTTGTACAGGCAGGTGAGTGGGCGAGTATGGTTGTGTTGTACAGGCAGGTGGGTGAGCCAGTATGGTTGTGTTGTACAGGCAGGTGGGTGAGCCAGTATAGTTGTGTTGTACAGGCAGGTGGGTGAGCCAGTATAGTTGTGTTGTACAGGCAGGTGAGTGGGCGAGTATGGTTGTGTTGTACAGGCAGGTGGGTGAGCCAGTATAGTTGTGTTGTACAGGCAGGTGGGTGAGCCAGTATAGTTGTGTTGTACAGGCAGGTGAGTGAGCCAGTATAGTTGTGTTGTACAGTCAGGTGGGTGAGCCAGTATAGTTGTGTTGTACAGGCAGGTGGGTGAGCCAGTATAGTTGTGTTGTACAGGCAGGTGAGTGAGCCAGTATAGTTGTGTTGTACAGGCAGGTGGGTGAGCCAGTATAGTTGTGTTGTACAGGCAGGTGGGTGAGCCAGTATAGTTGTGTTGTACAGGCAGGTGAGTGGGCGAGTATGGTTGTGTTGTACAGGCAGGTGGGTGAGCCAGTATAGTTGTGTTGTACAGGCAGGTGGGTGAGCCAGTATAGTTGTGTTGTACAGGCAGGTGGGTGAGCCAGTATAGTTGTGTTGTACAGGCAGGTGGGTGAGCCAGTATAGTTGTGTTGTACAGGCAGGTGGGTGAGCCAGTATAGTTGTGTTGTACAGGCAGGTGGGTGAGCCAGTATAGTTGTGTTGTACAGGCAGGTGGGTGAGCCAGTATAGTTGTGTTGTACAGGCAGGTGGGTGAGCCAGTATAGTTGTGTTGTACAGGCAGGTGAGTGAGCCAGTATAGTTGTGTTGTACAGGCAGGTGGGTGAGCCAGTATAGTTGTGGTGTACAGGCAGGTGAGTGGGCGAGTATGGTTGTGTTGTACAGGCAGGTGAGTGGGCGAGTATGGTTGTGTTGTACAGGCAGGTGAGTGAGCCAGTATAGTTGTGTTGTACAGGCAGGTGAGTGGGCGAGTATGGTTGTGTTGTACAGGCAGGTGAGTGGGCGAGTATGGTTGTGTTGTACAGGCAGGTGAGTGGGCGAGTATGGTTGTGTTGTACAGGCAGGTGGGTGAGCCAGTATAGTTGTGTTGTACAGGCAGGTGAGTGGGCGAGTATGGTTGTGTTGTACAGGCAGGTGAGTGGGCGAGTATGGTTGTGTTGTATAGGCAGGTGGGTGAGCGAGTATGGTTGTGTTGTACAGGCAGGTGAGTGGGCGAGTATGGTTGTGTTGTATAGGCAGGTGGGTGAGCCAGTATAGTTGTATTGTACAGGCAGGTGAGTGGGCGAGTATGGTTGTGTTGTACAGGCAGGTGAGTGGGCGAGTATGGTTGTGTTGTACAGGCAGGTGGGTGAGCCAGTATAGTTGTGTTGTACAGGCAGGTGAGTGGGCGAGTATGGTTGTGTTGTACAGGCAGGTGGGTGAGCCAGTATAGTTGTGTTGTACAGGCAGGTGGGTGAGCCAGTATAGTTGTGTTGTACAGGCAGGTGAGTGGGCGAGTATGGTTGTGTTGTACAGGCAGGTGAGTGGGCGAGTATGGTTGTGTTGTACAGGCAGGTGGGTGAGCCAGTATAGTTGTGTTGTACAGGCAGGTGAGTGGGCGAGTATGGTTGTGTTGTACAGGCAGGTGGGTGAGCCAGTATAGTTGTGTTGTACAGGCAGGTGAGTGGGCGAGTATGGTTGTGTTGTACAGGCAGGTGGGTGAGCCAGTATAGTTGTGTTGTACAGGCAGGTGAGTGGGCGAGTATGGTTGTGTTGTACAGGCAGGTGGGTGAGCCAGTATAGTTGTGTTGTACAGGCAGGTGGGTGAGCCAGTATAGTTGTGTTGTACAGGCAGGTGGGTGAGCCAGTATAGTTGTGTTGTACAGGCAGGTGGGTGAGCCAGTATAGTTGTGTTGTACAGGCAGGTGAGTGGGCGAGTATGGTTGTGTTTTACAGGCAGGTGAGTGAGCCAGTATAGTTGTGTTGTACAGGCAGGTGAGTGGGCGAGTATGGTTGTGTTGTACAGGCAGGTGAGTGGGCGAGTATGGTTGTGTTGTACAGGCAGGTGGGTGAGCCAGTATAGTTGTGTTGTACAGGCAGGTGGGTGACCGAGTATAGTTGTGTTGTACAGGCAGGTGGGTGAGCCAGTATAGTTGTGTTGTACAGGCAGGTGGGTGAGCCAGTATAGTTGTGTTGTACAGGCAGGTGGGTGAGCCAGTATAGTTGTGTTGTACAGGCAGGTGGGTGAGCCAGTATAGTTGTGTTGTACAGGCAGGTGGGTGAGCCAGTATAGTTGTGTTGTACAGGCAGGTGGGTGAGCCAGTATAGTTGTGTTGTACAGGCAGGTGGGTGAGCCAGTATAGTTGTGTTGTACAGGCAGGTGGGTGAGCCAGTATAGTTGTGTTGTACAGGCAGGTGGGTGAGCCAGTATAGTTGTGTTGTACAGGCAGGTGGGTGAGCCAGTATAGTTGTGTTGTACAGGCAGGTGGGTGAGCCAGTATGGTTGTGTTGTACAGGCAGGTGGGTGAGCCAGTATAGTTGTGTTGTACAGGCAGGTGAGTGGGCGAGTATGGTTGTGTTGTACAGGCAGGTGAGTGGGCGAGTATGGTTGTGTTGTACAGGCAGGTGGGTGAGCCAGTATAGTTGTGTTGTACAGGCAGGTGAGTGGGCGAGTATGGTTGTGTTGTACAGGCAGGTGGGTGAGCCAGTATAGTTGTGTTGTACAGGCAGGTGGGTGAGCCAGTATAGTTGTGTTGTACAGGCAGGTGGGTGAGCCAGTATAGTTGTGTTGTACAGGCAGGTGGGTGAGCCAGTATAGTTGTGTTGTACAGGCAGGTGAGTGGGCGAGTATGGTTGTGTTTTACAGGCAGGTGGGTGAGCCAGTATAGTTGTGTTGTACAGGCAGGTGGGTGAGCCAGTATAGTTGTGTTGTACAGGCAGGTGGGTGAGCCAGTATAGTTGTGTTGTACAGGCAGGTGGGTGAGCCAGTATAGTTGTGTTGTACAGGCAGGTGGGTGAGCCAGTATAGTTGTGTTGTACAGGCAGGTGGGTGAGCCAGTATAGTTGTGTTGTACAGGCAGGTGGGTGAGCCAGTATAGTTGTGTTGTACAGGCAGGTGGGTGAGCCAGTATAGTTGTGTTGTACAGGCAGGTGAGTGGGCGAGTATGGTTGTGTTGTATAGGCAGGTGGGTGAGCGAGTATGGTTGTGTTGTACAGGCAGGTGGGTGAGCCAGTATAGTTGTGTTGTACAGGCAGGTGAGTGGGCGAGTATGGTTGTGTTGTATAGGCAGGTGGGTGAGCGAGTATGGTTGTGTTGTACAGGCAGGTGGGTGAGCCAGTATAGTTGTGTTGTACAGGCAGGTGGGTGAGCCAGTATAGTTGTGTTGTACAGGCAGGTGGGTGAGCCAGTATAGTTGTGTTGTACAGGCAGGTGGGTGAGCCAGTATAGTTGTGTTGTACAGGCAGGTGAGTGAGCCAGTATAGTTGTGTTGTACAGGCAGGTGGGTGAGCCAGTATAGTTGTGTTGTACAGGCAGGTGGGTGAGCCAGTATAGTTGTGTTGTACAGGCAGGTGGGTGAGCCAGTATAGTTGTGTTGTACAGGCAGGTGGGTGAGCCAGTATAGTTGTGTTGTACAGGCAGGTGGGTGAGCCAGTATAGTTGTGTTGTACAGGCAGGTGGGTGAGCCAGTATAGTTGTGTTGTACAGGCAGGTGAGTGGGCGAGTATGGTTGTGTTGTACAGGCAGGTGGGTGAGCCAGTATAGTTGTGTTGTACAGGCAGGTGAGTGAGCCAGTATAGTTGTGTTGTACAGGCAGGTGGGTGAGCCAGTATAGTTGTGTTGTACAGGCAGGTGGGTGAGCCAGTATAGTTGTGTTGTACAGGCAGGTGAGTGAGCCAGTATAGTTGTGTTGTACAGGCAGGTGGGTGAGCCAGTATAGTTGTGTTGTACAGGCAGGTGGGTGAGCCAGTATAGTTGTGTTGTACAGGCAGGTGGGTGAGCCAGTATAGTTGTGTTGTACAGGCAGGTGGGTGAGCCAGTATAGTTGTGTTGTACAGGCAGGTGGGTGAGCCAGTATAGTTGTGTTGTACAGGCAGGTGGGTGAGCCAGTATAGTTGTGTTGTACAGGCAGGTGAGTGAGCCAGTATAGTTGTGTTGTACAGGCAGGTGGGTGAGCCAGTATAGTTGTGTTGTACAGGCAGGTGGGTGAGCCAGTATAGTTGTGTTGTACAGGCAGGTGAGTGAGCCAGTATAGTTGTGTTGTACAGGCAGGTGGGTGAGCCAGTATAGTTGTGTTGTACAGGCAGGTGGGTGAGCCAGTATAGTTGTGTTGTACAGGCAGGTGAGTGAGCCAGTATAGTTGTGTTGTACAGGCAGGTGGGTGAGCCAGTATAGTTGTGTTGTACAGGCAGGTGGGTGAGCCAGTATAGTTGTGTTGTACAGGCAGGTGGGTGAGCCAGTATAGTTGTGTTGTACAGGCAGGTGGGTGAGCCAGTATAGTTGTGTTGTACAGGCAGGTGAGTGAGCCAGTATAGTTGTGTTGTACAGGCAGGTGAGTGAGCCAGTATAGTTGTGTTGTACAGGCAGGTGGGTGAGCCAGTATAGTTGTGTTGTACAGGCAGGTGAGTGAGCCAGTATAGTTGTGTTGTACAGGCAGGTGGGTGAGCCAGTATAGTTGTGTTGTACAGGCAGGTGAGTGAGCCAGTATAGTTGTGTTGTACAGGCAGGTGGGTGAGCCAGTATAGTTGTGTTGTACAGGCAGGTGAGTGGGCGAGTATGGTTGTGTTGTACAGGCAGGTGAGTGAGCCAGTATAGTTGTGTTGTACAGGCAGGTGGGTGAGCCAGTATAGTTGTGTTGTACAGGCAGGTGGGTGAGCCAGTATAGTTGTGTTGTACAGGCAGGTGAGTGAGCCAGTATAGTTGTGTTGTACAGGCAGGTGAGTGAGCCAGTATAGTTGTGTTGTACAGGCAGGTGGGTGAGCCAGTATAGTTGTGTTGTACAGGCAGGTGAGTGAGCCAGTATAGTTGTGTTGTACAGGCAGGTGGGTGAGCCAGTATAGTTGTGTTGTACAGGCAGGTGAGTGGGCGAGTATGGTTGTGTTGTACAGGCAGGTGGGTGAGCCAGTATAGTTGTGTTGTACAGGCAGGTGGGTGAGCCAGTATAGTTGTGTTGTACAGGCAGGTGGGTGAGCCAGTATAGTTGTGTTGTACAGGCAGGTGAGTGAGCCAGTATAGTTGTGTTGTACAGGCAGGTGGGTGAGCCAGTATAGTTGTGTTGTACAGGCAGGTGGGTGAGCCAGTATAGTTGTGTTGTACAGGCAGGTGGGTGAGCCAGTATAGTTGTGTTGTACAGGCAGGTGAGTGGGCGAGTATGGTTGTGTTGTACAGGCAGGTGGGTGAGCCAGTATAGTTGTGTTGTACAGGCAGGTGAGTGGGCGAGTATGGTTGTGTTGTACAGGCAGGTGGGTGAGCCAGTATAGTTGTGTTGTACAGGCAGGTGGGTGAGCCAGTTTAGTTGTGTTGTACAGGCAGGTGGGTGAGCCAGTATAGTTGTGTTGTACAGGCAGGTGAGTGGGCGAGTATGGTTGTGTTGTATAGGCAGGTGGGTGAGCGAGTATGGTTGTGTTGTATAGGCAGGTGGGTGAGCGAGTATGGTTGTGTTGTATAGGCAGGTGGGTGAGCGAGTATGGTTGTGTTGTATAGGCAGGTGGGTGAGCGAGTATGGTTGTGTTGTATAGGCAGGTGGGTGGGCGAATATGGCTGTGTTGTATAAGCAGGTGTGGGTGAACATGGTTGTGTGTAGTGTAGGCAGGTGGGTGAGCGAGTATGGCTGTGTTGTATAGGCAGGTGGGTGGGCGAGTATGGTTGTGTTGTATAGGCAGGTGGGTGGGCGAGTATGGTTGTGTTGTATAGGCAGGTGGGTGGGCGAGTATGGTTGTGTTGTATAGGCAGGTGTGGGTGAGCATGGTTGTGTGTAGTGTAGGCAGGTGGGTGAGCGAGTATGGTTGTGTTGTATAGGCAGGTGGGTGGGCGAGTATGGTTGTGTTGTATAGGCAGGTGGGTGGGCGAGTATGGTTGTGTTGTATAGGCAGGTGGGTGGGCGAGTATGGTTGTGTTGTATAGGCAGGTGGGTGGGCGAGTATGGCTGTGTTGTATAGGCAGGTGTGGGTGAGCATGGTTGTGTGTAGTGTAGGCAGGTGGGTGGGCGAGTATGGTTGTGTTGTATAGGCAGGTGGGTGGGCGAGTATGGGTGTGTTGTATAGGCAGGTGGGTGGGCGAGTATGGTTGTGTTGTATAGGCAGGTGGGTGGGCGAGTATGGTTGTGTTGTATAGGCAGGTGGGTGGGCGAGTATGGTTGTGTTGTATAGGCAGGTGTGGGTGAGCATGGTTGTGTGTAGTGTAGGCAGGTGGGTGAGCGAGTATGGTTGTGTTGTATAGGCAGGTGGGTGGGCGAGTATGGTTGTGTTGTATAGGCAGGTGGGTGGGCGAGTATGGTTGTGTTGTATAGGCAGGTGGGTGGGCGAGTATGGTTGTGTTGTATAGGCAGGTGGGTGGGCGAGTATGGCTGTGTTGTATAGGCAGGTGTGGGTGAGCATGGTTGTGTGTAGTGTAGGCAGGTGGGTGGGCGAGTATGGTTGTGTTGTATACGCAGGTGGGTGGGCGAGTATGGTTGTGTTGTGTAGGCAGGTGGGTGGGCGAGTATGGCTGTCTTGTATAGGCAGGTGCGTGGGCGAGTATGGTTGTGTTGTATAGGCAGGTGGGTGGGCGAGTATGGTTGTGTTGTATAGGCAGGTGGGTGGGCGAGTATGGTTGTGTTGTATAGGTAAGTGTGGGTGAGCATGGTTGTGTGTAGTGTAGGCAGGTGGGTGTGCTAGTATGGTTGTGTTGTATAGGCAGGTGGGTGGGCGAGTATGGTTGTGTTGTATAGGCAGGTGTGGGTGAGCATGGTTGTGTGCAGTGTAGGCAGGTGGGTGAGCGAGTATGGTTGTGTTGTATAGGCAGGTGGGTGGGCGAGTATGGCTGTGTTGTATAGGCAGGTGTGGGTGAGCATGGTTGTGTAGTGTAGGCAGGTGGGTGAGCGAGTATGGTTGTGCTGTATAGGCAGGTGGGTGGGCTAGTATGGCTGTGTTGTATAGACAGGTGGGTGGGCAAGTATGGCTGTGTTGTATAGGCAAGTGGGTGGGCAAGTATGGCTGTGTTGTATAGGCAAGTGGGTGGGCGAGTATGGCTGTGTTGTATAGGCAGGTGTGGGTGAGCATGGTTGTGTGTAGTGTAGGCAGGTGGGTGAGCGAGTATGATTGTGTTGTATAGGCAGGTGGGTGGGCGAGTATGGTTATGTTCTATAGGCAGGTGGGTGGGCGTATATGGTTGTGTTGTATAGGCAGGTGGATGGGCGAGTATGGTTGTGTTGTATAGGCAGGTGGGTGAGCGAGTATGGTTGTGTTGTATAGGCAGGTGGGTGGGCGAGTGTGGCTGTGTTGTATAGGCAGGTGTGGGTGAGCATGGTTGTGTGTAGTGTAGGCAGGTGGGTGAGCGAGTATGGTTGTGTTGTATAGGCAGGTGGGTGGGCGAGTATGGTTATGTTGTATAGGTAGGTGTGGGTCAGCATGGTCCTGTGTAGTGTAGGCAGGTGGGTGAGCGAGTATGATTGTGTTGTATAGGCAGATGGGTGGGCGAGTATGGTTGTGTTCTATAGGCAAGTGGGTGGGCGAGTATAACTGTGTTGTATAGGCAGGTGTGGGTGAGCATGGTTGTGTGTAGTGTACGCAGGTGGGTGAACGAGTATGGTTGTGTTGTACAGGCAGGTGGGTGGGCGAGTATGGTTGTGTTGTATAGGGAAGTGTATGTTTGAGTATGGTTGTGTTGTATAAGCAGGTAGGTGGTGGGTGTGTAGGGTGATGTGGGATGGTGGTAGATGGAGAGGAAATGTACCCTCCAGAGGGGGAAGCAGCCATTATGCTGAGTGTGTATGTGTTCCTCCTTCCTACACACCCCAGCATCCACCACTAGTGTGTGTGCTCTTGACTCCTTCCACTATAGTTGTCTTACGATTGTGTGTGTGAATTGAGTAGTCACTGAGTCGCGTGTATATATTTCTAATTGCGTTACGTGTAGAAGTTCAGTGATCTGAGTATTCGGTTCTCAGCCGAAAGGACAAAAAAAAAATAGTCTCTTCGGAGCCATGAGCTGAACATTGTGTTTTGAGATGGCATAGCTGACTGCACCTTCTCAGAGAGGGATATAAGTAGCTTCATACCCCAGGTGAGATGAACTGTGCGTGCTTGTTGTGATGACCAGGTGTAGACAGCCTGTACTGTCTGCCAGCTTACTTCATATTTCGCGCCACTCAAGTGCTGCCCTCTGGGCCTGTCCAGGTCTGTGGGAAGCTGGTCCCACACTCTCTGACTCTCACAGCGGCCTGGCAGGAAGACACAAGGCCTACTAGTAGCTCTCTCTCGTGGGATGGCCCTCCCGGGCCATGGGCACAACACACAAGCCTGTGTACCCACCATGACTTAACAATAAAGTAAGAAGCCTCCGAAGACGTATCATTGAACCCCGCTACCATAATACCATTTAATCGTGGTTCACACAGGGAATTGTGACCCTCTTTCTTTCTCGCGAGTTTCAGATTATACAGACAAGAAAATGTGGATTTTTTTTTTTGCAAGTGTAAAATAGCAATCCATGTTGATGAAGCTATGAGTTTACCTGGAGAGAGTTCCGGGGGACAACACCCCGGCGGCCCGGTCTGTGACCAGGCCTCCTGGTGGATCAGAGCCTGATCAACCAGGCTGTTACTGCTCGCTGCACGCAAACCAACGTACGAGCCACAGCCCGGCTGGTCAGGAACCGACTTTAGGTGCTTGTCCAGTGCCAGCTTGAAGACTGCCAGGGGTCTGTTGGTAATCCCCCTTATGTATGCTGGGAGGCAGTTGAACAGTCTCGGGCCCCTGACACTTATTGTATGGTCTCTTAACGTGCTAGTGACACCCCTGCTTTTCATTGGGGGGATGTTGCATCGTCTGCCAAGTCTTTTGCTTTCGTAGTGAGTGATTTTCGTGTGCAAGTTCGGTACTAGTCCCTCTAGGATTTTCCAGGTGTATATAATCATGTATCTCTCCCCCCTGCATTCCAGGGAATACAGGTTTAGGAACCTCAAGCGCTCCCAGTAATTGAGGTGTTTTATCTCCGTTATGCGTGCCGTGAAGGTTCTCTGTACATTTTCTAGGTCAGCAATTTCACCTGCCTTGAAAGGTGTTGTTAGTGTGCAGCAATATTCCAGCCTAGATAGAACAAGTGACCTGAAGAGTGTCATCATGGGCTTGGCCTCCCTAGTTTTGAAGGTTCTCATTATCCATCCTGTCATTTTTCAAGCAGATGCGATTGATACAATGTTATGGTCCTTGAAGGTGAGATCCTCCGACATGATCACTCCCAGGTCTTTGACGTTGGTGTTTCGCTCTATTTTGTGGCCAGAATTTGTTTTGTACTCTGATGAAGATTTAATTTCCTCATGTTTACCATATCTGAGTAATTGAAATTTCTCATCGTTGAACTTCATATTGTTTTCTGCAGCCCACTGAAAGATTTGGTTGATGTCCGCCTGGAGACTTGCAATGTCTGCAATGGAAGACACTGTCATGCAGATTCGGGTGTCATCTGCAAAGGAAGACACGGTGCTGTGGCTGACATCCTTGTCTATGTCAGATATGAGGATGAGGAACAAGATGGGAGCAAGTACTGTGCCTTGTGGAACAGAGCTTTTCACCGTAGCTGCCTCGGACTTTACTCTGTTGACTACTACTACTCTGTGTTCTGTTAGTGAGGAAATTATAGATACATCGACCGACTTTTCCTGTTATTCCTTTAGCACGCATTTTGTGCGCTATTACGCCATGGTCACACTTGTCGAAGGCTTTTGCAAAGTCTGTATATATTACATCTGCATTCTTTTTGTCTTCTAGTGCACCTAGGACCTTGTCGTAGTGATCCAATAGTTGAGACAGACAGGAGCGACCTGTTCTAAACCCATGTTGCCCTGGGTTGTGTAACTGATGGGTTTCTAGATGGGTGGTGATCTTGCTTCTTAGGACCCTTTCAAAGATTTTTATGATATGGGATGTTAGTGCTATCGGTCTGTAGTTCTTTGCTGTTCCTTTACTGCCCCCTTTGTGGAGTGGGGCTATGTCTGTTGTTTTTAGTAACTGTGGGACGACCCCCGTGTCCATGCTCCCTCTCCATAGGATGGTAAAGGCTCGCGATAGGGGCTTCTTGCAGTTCTTGATGAACATGGAGTTCCATGAGTCTGGCCCTGGGGCATAGTGCATGGGCATGTCATTTATCGCCTGTTCGAAGTCATTTGGCGTCAGGATAACATCGGATAGGCTTGTGTTAACCAAATTTTGTGGCTCTCCCATAAAAAAATCATTTTGATCTTCGACTCTCAGTCTGGTTAGCGGCTTGCTAAAAACTGAGTCATATTGGGACTTGAGTAGCTCACTCATTTCCTTGCTGTCATCTGTGTAGGACCCATCTTGTTTAATTAGGGGCCCAATACTGGATGTTGTTCTCGACTTTGATTTGGCATAGGAGAAGAAATACTTTGGGTTTCTTTCTATTTTATTTATGGCTCTTAGTTCTTCCCGCGATTCCTGACTCCTATAAGATTCCTTTAGCTTAAGTTCGATGCTTGCTATTTCTCTGACCAGTGTCTCCCTACGCATTTCAGATATATTGACCTCTTTTAGCCGCTCTGTTATTCTTTTCCGTCACCTGTAAAGGAAGCGCCTGTCTCTTTCTATTTTACATCTACTCCTCCTTTTTCTTAGAGGAATAAGCCTTGTGCATACATCGAGTGCCACCAAGTTAATCTGTTCTAGGCATAAGTTGGGGTCTGTGTTGCTTAGTATATCTTCCCAGCTTATATGGGTTAGGACTTGGTTTACTTGGTCCCACTTTGTTTTTGTTATTGAAGTTGAATTTGGTGAATGCTCCCTCGTGACTAATCTCATTATGTCGGTCTGGGGCTCCACGCATACATGTCTGAACCTCAATTATGTTGTGATCTGAGTATATTGTTTTTGATATGGTGACATTTCTTATCAGATCATCATTGTTAGTGAAGATGAGGTCTAGTGTATTCTCCAGTCTAGTAGGCTCTATTATTTGCTGGTTTAAATTGAATTTTGTGCAGAGATTTAAAAGCTCGTGTGAGTGTGAGTTTTCATCAGAGCTGCCTCCTGGTGTTATTACTGCAACAATATTATTTGCTATATTCCTCCATTTTAGGTGCCTTAAGTTGAAATCCCCCAGGAGCAAGATGTTGGGTGCAGGAGCTGGAAGATTTTCCAGACAGTGGTCAATTTTTAACAGCTGTTCCTGGAATTGCTGGGATGTTGCATCCGGAGGCTTGTAGACTACCACAATGACTAGGTTTTGGTTCTCGATCTTTACTGCTAAAACTTCCACTACATCATTTGAGGCATTAAGCAGTTCTGTGCAAACAAGTGACTCTGCAATGTACAGGCCAACCCCCCCCCCCCCCTTTTGCCTGTTCACTCTGTCACATCTGTATAGGTTGTAACTTGTGATCCATATTTCGTTGTCCAAGTTATCCTTTATGTGGGTCTCAGTGAAAGCCGCGAACATTGCCTTTGCCTCTGCAAGCAGTCCACGGATGAAAGGTATTTTGTTGTTTGTTGCTGGCTTTAGACCCTGTATATTTGCAAAGAAGATTGTCATTGGACTGGTGGTATTGTTGGTACTGGGGGGAGGGGGATTTTTTTTCCGGCATTAGTATCTGTATCTGTTGGTTTGGAGTGGAGGCCATCGACTGTGGTTCCACTCCAGGAATGACTGGATTTGATGTACGATTTCTGCCATTTCCTGCCAGTTTTTTTTCCTTCCTGGCACTAAAAAACCTCTCCCTCTTGAGTGGCTGTGGCTACCCAGGTTTTCCCATGGCCTGGATGTTTTGTATCTTTTTGTCCCCTTTAGATGGTGTGCCTGGCAATTTAAGTTATAGCACAGTGTTTCCTGTACTGAAGAGGTACACATTTCAGGGTGAAAAAGCTTACAGGAAGGAAGTTTGCATTTTCCTGTTGTCATATGGGCATGGCATTTTCTAGGGTGGTCATAGTTGCACGTCCCGTCTGTTTTTCCAGATTTCCCATGTCTGCAGATACCAGGCTTGGTTTCCGTTTGCCTTGGGTTTCTGTGACTGTATTCCCTGTTGGTGCATGTTTCCCTGTCTTATTCCTATCCTCCCTAGCACCAACAATGGAGCTCCCACCAGTTGTTTTTGGTAATATATCCTCACTATTGCTAGTGGAGTCCTCTTGTTTGCTATTTCCTGTGGTATTTCTAGTTTGTAATATTGGTTTTATCTTATCTTTGACTACACCTGTTTCCCCACTACGGCTCCCATCCCCTATGAGGTCATTTATATGTATTACTTCCTGCGTATAATTCCCGACTACCTGGACAAAATCTCCAGCTTCACCATTACTGTCTCCCAGGACAGCACCTCCAGCTTCACCATTACTGTCTCCCAGGACAGCACCTCCAGCTTCACCATTACTGTCTCCCAGGACAGCACCTCCAGCTTCACCATTACTGTCTCTCAGGACAGCACCTCCAGCTTCACCATTACTGTCTCCCAGGACAGCACTATCAGCCCCACATTTACTGACTACCAGGGCATCACCTCCAGCCTTACAGTTTCTGACTACATGGCCAGTATCAAGGGCAGTACCATTCAGCCCAGACTTTTTATGTTCCCATCTGTTGTAGAAAGCTTCCAGGTTGTCTTATGAAAGCAGCTTTGATGTTATCCTCTTTTAATACCCTTGTGATTTTAGTCCACAAATTTATCTCATTTGGGCATACCCAAAAACACTTCCCTGTTTTAATACTTCTTGTAGCTAGTTCTTGGATATCTGCACAAGGGGCGTGACACCAATTTCCACAAAAATGACAATTTATCCATGTGGAAGCCCGTTTGTTTGATTGACTGCAGACTACACAGAGCTTCATAATGATTTGAATGGTTGATTTACTGTAATTCTACTAGCAACCTCTTGAATATTCTATTAATAACCTCCTTAAGTGAAGCTCTAGCTATTTGTATTTCTATTTCTAACTGTACTTGTATATTGTACAGCTTACCGTGTACGTGCCTGATTTATATTTATTGTTTGTGTTTGATAAGGGCGCCTACAACCCCATCCATTTACAGTCTGCTTTATTGTCCAACGAATCCGTTTGAAACCAGTCAAGGGTTCGGACCAGTCAAGGGTTTGGACCAGTCGAGGGTTCGGACCAGTCGAGGGTTCAGAACCAGTCTGATCTGATCAGTGGGTCACTTATTTGAAACATACTGGTCGGTGATTTGGGCTAAAATATGAAGGATCTACTGGAAATTATCCACCCGAGTAATATGTGATTTGATTGATACAAAAGCATAACTTGCGTGTTGAAGAACCGGTGACTGCTGGCAACTCCTACAATGACGAACGGTCGAGCCTCAACCCTTGTTTATCAATCGCTGTATCTAACTTTTCTAGGTTTTTTTCGTCTCCACCACAATAAATGCTATATTATCACTATAGTTGACTGGTGGAAATTTTGGAGGAAGGTTGCTTTTTCTGTAGTAATAATTGCTTCTCGTTGTGTATATTGCGACCGCTGGTAACTACAGGTTATATGAAATTCACAGTATACGTCTGGTATTTCAAGAAAAAAGAAACTAATGAAAGTCACTCCACTCCACTAAGTACCATTATAATACTGGTTAGTTGCTACTACAACACTGTATTCTGCTATTCACTGGTATCACTAGATTATATGCGAGTACACTAGCAGGCCAGGAAGATTATTAAAACAGCTGACCAGTGTGGTAAGTTTCTGGCGACTTCTGGCACCTGCCTCTATAGGCTTATCACTTCATTTACAAATTCACCTGTTTTCAAATGACACTTTAGCCTTTCTCATCTATATACTAGGGAGCCACTGTAGTATACACTATACACTATGTATACACAATGTTATCAGGGAGACTTTCTTTCCTCTGACAAAGAAAAGTTCTATTATTATTATTTTGCACACGGAACACAGGCCTATGATTCCCCTCTGGCAGTAAACTCTGCTAGGTAGTGCACACTAATTCTCCTTTTTTTGACTCAGTATGTGATGTTTTCCGCCCAAGATTGGTTCCAAGGGATGTATCGTATAGGATTGATGGCACAAATTAAAGTTCTAGCACGTAAGAGCGACCATGAAAACACGAGAAAACCCGGAGCACAACGAGACACGCTGACACGCACACACACAGGAGTAAATAAATAAATTTAATGAAGCTGTTGCATATTCACAAGAAATGAGTAGATTACTTGTCATAGAGGACATTATTAAGACTCTGCTGTGAAAACTAATGATCTCGAGGGGTAATAATGTACATTTATGGTTCAATATTATAATCATGGGGGAGCGCTAAACCCGTAGGGATTATCCAGCGCCTGTAGGGGGGGGGGAATGGAAGGTATTCAGGCTCGGTACAGGGAACCAGAGCACAGATCCAATTTCTTAGATCAAGAGCCCCTCACCAGCGTCAAGGGCGTCATCTTTCCAGATTGGGAGTCTGGAGGAATGAAGTCACTTAGAAAATACGTATAAAAAAATGCTGGCAAGAGTAGACATCGGGAATGAAAGCATTGTAAACATTGTCAAACTTAAAAATGCTAAAATAAGAATTATCCTGAGGGAAAAAAAAAAAAACCTGCCGAAGATCGTAACGTCGCCGTTGATAAGAATGAAGGATGTGATGTTAATGGTTTTCTAACTTATACATTTGTGTACGATTTGCTTCTTTTGATCTTCCTGGGGTATTCTGTATCACAGTCTGTGCTACATTATTCTGTATCACAGTCTGTGCTACATTATTCTGTATCACAGTCTGTGCTACATTATTCTGTATCACAGTCTGTGCTACATTATTCTGTATCACAGTCTGTGCTACATTATTCTGTATCACAGTCTGTGCTACATTATTCTGTATCACAGTCTGTGCTACATTATTCTGTATCACAGTCTGTGCTACATTATGCTGTATCACAGTCTGTGCTACATTATTCTGTGTCACAATCCGTGCTACATTATTCTGTATCACAGTCTGTGCTACATTATTCTGTATCACAGTCTGTGCTACATTATTCTGTATCACAGTCTGTGCTACATTATTCTGTATCACAGTCTGTGCTACATTATGCTGTATCACAGTCTGTGCTACATTATTCTGTGTCACAGTCCGTGCTACATTATTCTGTATCACAGTCTGTGCTACATTATTCTGTATCACAGTCTGTGCTACATTATTCTGTATCACAGTCTGTGCTACATTATTCTGTATCACAGTCTGTGCTACATTATTCTGTATCACAGCCTGTGCTACATTATTCTGTATCACAGTCTGTGCTACATTATTCTGTATCACAGTCTGTGCTACATTATTCTGTATCACAGTCTGTGCTACATTATTCTGTATCACAGTCTGTGCTACATTATTCTGTATCACAGTCTATGCTACATTATTCTGTATCACAGTCTGTGCTACATTATTCTGTATCACAGTCTGTGCTACACTATTCTTTATCACAGTCCGTGCTACATTATTCTGTGTTAGTCTGTGCTACATTATTCTGTATCACAGTCCGTGCTACATTATTCTGTATCACAGTCCGTGCTACATTATTCTGTGTCACAGTCTGTGCTACATTATTCTGTATCACAGTCCGTGCTACATTATTCTGTATCACAGTCTGTGCTACATTATTCTGTATCACAGTCTGTGCTACATTATTCTGTATCACAGTCTGTGCTACATTATTCTGTATCACAGTCTGTGCTACATTATTCTGTATCACAGTCTGTGCTACATTATTCTGTATCACAGTCTGTGCTACATTATTCTGTATCACAGTCTGTGCTACATTATTCTGTATCACAGTCTGTGCTACATTATTCTGTATCACAGTCTGTGCTACATTATTCTGTATCACAGTCTGTGCTACATTATTCTGTATCACAGTCTGTGCTACATTATTCTGTATCACAGTCCGTGCTACATTATTCTGTATCACAGTCTGTGCTACATTATTCCGTATCACAGTCTGTGCTACATTATTCTGTATCACAGTCTGTGCTACATTATTCTGTATCACAGTCTGTGCTACATTATTCTGTATCACAGTCTGTGCTACATTATTCTGTGTCACAGTCTATGCTACATTATTCTGTATCACAGTCTGTGCTACATTATTCTGTATCACAGTCTGTGCTACATTATTCTGTATCACAGTCTATGCTACATTATTCTGTATCACAGTCTGTGCTACATTATTCTGTATCACAGTCTGTGCTACATTATTCTGTATCACAGTCTGTGCTACATTATTCTGTATCACAGTCTGTGCTACATTCTGTATCACAGTCTGTGCTACATTATTCTGTATCACAGTCTGTGCTACATTATTCTGTATCACAGTCTGTGCTACATTATTCAGTATCACAGTCTGGCTACATTATTCTGTATCACAGTCTGTGCTACATTATTCTGTATCACAGTCTGTGCTACATTATTCTGTATCACAGTCTGTGCTACATTCTGTATCACAGTCTGTGCTACATTATTCTGTATCAGTCTGAGCTACATTATTCTGTATCACAGTCTGTGCTACATTATTCTGTATCACAGTCTGTGCTACATTATTCTGTATCACAGTCTGTGCTACATTATTCTGTATCACAGTCTGTGCTACATTATTCTGTATCACAGCCTGTGCTACATTATTCTGTATCACAGTCTGTGCTACATTCTGTATCACAGTCTGTGCTATATTATTCTGTATCACAGTCTGTGCTACATTCTGTATCACAGTCTGTGCTACATTATTCTGTATCACAGCCTGTGCTACATTATTCTGTATCACAGTCTGTGCTACATTATTCTGTATCACAGTCTGTGCTACATTATTCTGTATCACAGCCTGGCTACATTATTCTGTATCACAGTCTGTGCTACATTATTCTGCTTCAGATATCTTATATTCACCAAACAATGTGATGTTTGACACCGGGTTTAAAGAATTTCCAAACTGTATGTGAGTTTTAATATCTAGTCTTTAAACTGCTGGTTAACTTTTATCTGGCGGTTTATATACAAGTACAATAAGTTGATTCTGATTTTCAAATTTTTATTACCAAAACTTCAACTATATCATTTATGAAGTTAAGTATTTCAGTGCAGTTTGTGAGAGATATATTAATATTACTAATAGTTGTAGTGGTGGTGGTGGTGGTGATGATAGTAAGATGAAGTTCGCCAGTCTTCATTATTAAATATTCAACCATCTTTGGCTGAGTGGTCTAAGACGTCACGTAGGGAACTATGCTACCTTCCAAACGTGGGCTCGAATCCTGCTGACAGCGGCCTTTCTCATATATATATATATAATATATATATATATATATATATATATATATATATATATATATATATATATATATATATATATATATATATATATATATATATGCAATAAGATCACAGTAAACAGGTGATTTCAGAATATGCAAAACAACCACTCTGAAAGAATAGAGAAATTCCAAGCGCATTCGCGACTACTCACATTATCAAGGAACTATGGATAACCTTGATAATGTGAGTAGTCACGAAAGCGCTTGGACATTCTCTATTCTTTCAGTGTGGTTGTTTTGCATATATATATATATATATATATATATATATATATATATATATATATATATATATATATATATATATATATATATCGTGCCGAATATGTAAAACTGGTCAATTAGCAAGAACTCATTTAAAATTAAGTCCTTTCTGAAATTTTCTCTTATACGTTTAAAGATATATTTTTTTCATTAATGTTAATGTAAAAATTTTTAATTTTGCACCAAAAGAATCTTAGAAAACTTACCTAACCTTATTATAACAAGAGCAATTTATTTTAGCATAACCCAACTAAATATATTTAAAATACGTTTACAGTAATTTAGTACTAAATAAACACAATCAAATATATTTTTTTTCGTTAGGTTCAGAATGATTTTGGCGAAATTATTGCATACACAAATTTTCACTTGTCCTATATGGCAAGATGAGCGTTGCTATTTAAGCCAAGATCGCAAGTTCTGCCTATTCAGCATGACCTTATATATATATATATATATATATATATATATATATATATATATATATATATATATATATATATATATATATTTATATATATATATATATATTTATTTCCGTTTACGTTAATGTAAAAATAATCATGGAAACCTTACCTAACCTTATTGTAACAAGGGCAATTTAATTTAGCCTAATACAACTAAATATATTTTATATAAGTTTATAATAATTTAACAATAAGCAAACACAATGAAATATATTTTTTTCGTTAGGTTCAGAATGATTTTTGCGAAATTATTGCATACACAAATTTTCGCATGTCTTATTCGGCAAAAAGAGCGTTGTTATTTAAGCCAAAATTGCAAGTTTTAATTATTCGGCACGAATAAGTGAAACTCTGTCAGCAACCGCTCTGTCATATATATATATATATATATATATATATATATATATATATATATATATATATATATATATATATATATATATATATATATATATATATATATATAAGGTCATGCTGAATAGGCAGAACTTGCGATCTTGGCTTAAATAGCAACGCTCATCTTGCCATATAGGACAAGTGAAAATTTGTGTATGCAATAATTTCGCCAAAATCATTCTGAACCTAACGAAAAAAAATATATTTGATTTTGTTTATTTAGTACTAAATTACTGTAAACGTATTTTAAATATATTTAGTTGGGTTATGCTAAAATAAATTGCTCTTGTTATAATAAGGTTAGGTAAGTTTTCTAAGATTCTTTTGGTGCAAAATTAAAAATTTTTACATTAACATTAATGAAAAAAATATATCTTTAAACGTATAAGAGAAAATTTCAGAAAGGACTTAATTTTAAATGAGTTCTTGCTAATTGACCAGTTTTACATATTCGGCACGACATATATATATATATATATATATATATATATATATATATATATATATATATATATATATATATATATATATATAATGTGTGTGTGTGTGTGTGTGTGTGTGTGTCTGTGTGTGTGTGTGTCTGTGTGTGTGTGTGTGTGTAAAATGACGGTGTGATTGGTGAGCGGTGTCTCCTGGCTGATAGGTCCGCTCTGCTGCCATGTGTTGTTTCCCATGTACTGTTATGATCATGTTCTCTCTCTCTGCTCTTCTTTTCAATGGTTTTACAGGGTTAGGTTAAGAGTTCCTACCTTTATTTACAAACTAAGAGCTGTTAGCTCATTTGAAATCCTTGTTATTGTTATGAGACGTGTAAATAGGGAATAGGATGAAGTTGGAGCCATCTGTGGGCCATTGATTTCATTTGGTCAGTTGACTATTTCATTGATGTCATGCTGTGCGAACATGTTCCAGACTCGGGTTAGTCTAGGAATGAATGATCTCAGATGAAGTGATGTTCTTAAGAAGGGTACAGCCAGATTGTAGTTACTGTTCACTGCCCTTCTTGTTGTGTAGAATCTCTCATTTCGCTGACTACAAAGTTGAGCCAAATGTGGTTCCTCAACATTGGCCTTGTACATAACAGTAAGGTCACTCGCATCCCTCCGGTGTCGAACTCTTGGTAAAATGGCACATTTGTCCAGGCTGGGTACAGACTATAGATGAGTCTTCGTGCTTTGCTCGCTGTTCTGTCAAGAAGTCGCAGATGAGTTGAGCAGGCAATCCAAGTGAAGCATACTCAAGGTGTGAGCGCACTTGTGCCTCATACATAATTAGTCAACCTCTACTGTCGACCAGATGCGAGATACATTTAAGTGCTGTAAGATTCTAGGCCGCTTTGCAAGATTTGCGACGTGGTTCTTCATAGTCATTTTGGAATCAAATTTTACCCCGGGTACGAACACTGCCACTCATTCTTACCACTGCTCCAGCATTACCATTATGGTGCCTAGAGACCATCATTTGTGTTTTCTCAGGAGCAAATGTGACCTGTAATCGTTTTCCCTAGGCTGATATAGCTGTAAGCTAGTAACTGAGAGCAGAAGGCATTTCCTTCCCTGGATAAGTAAATGTCAAAATATATTCGTGTGCATATTTATGAAATTCTGGGATGAGTTGAAAAATAGCATAGAAATAGACATTGCTTAACAATGGCCCAGATACACTTCCCTGTAGAACACACTGGCACTAATAGTCTCTCTTGTTGATTGTCCCATTGAGAACTATTCTTAAAGATACCTTGAAAGTAATCACTAAGACATAGTGCAGAGTCAGCAAATCTTAGTGGTGGCAGTTTTGTCAAGAGTCCCTGGTGCCATACTCGGTCAAAAACACCAGCAGTGTCTTGCTACTACACAGCTGATCGTGGATTCATCCAGTGACTGTTGCCACATACTGGAGAGGTTTAATAGCAGATCTGCAACACAGTGACCTTTTCTAAATTCATATTGACGGTCGCAAAGGAACGAATAATAGTCGAAAAACGCTGTCATCTGCCGTGAGATTATTGTCTCAAGAATCTTGTCAGTGATTCACGGGAGTAACACTGGTTTGTAGTTGCTCATTTCCGCTCTACTCTTCTTTACGTGAACAGGTACTTCTCCACAGAGAAGGCCATTTACACTGTGCTAAGCAGTACTAATAGATGCGAGTTAGAGGTGATGCTATCTGGTCTACACATCTACTCAGCAATCGTGGTTCAATTAACAATCGTTGGTTCAGCGATTTAAGATAAACATCCTGCCTTATTGTCACCTCTGATAACTTTGACTCGGGTCTTGCGGCTAGAAAAGGTTTCCTTGCTGGATCAGGAACTTGCATCTTGGCAGAAAAGAATCTAGCTTTCTCCTGACTGTCCCATCCTGCCGATTTAGAGATGGAATAATTCCATCAGGTGAATAATCTTGCTGGTCCATATCTCTCTCTCTCTCTCTCTCTCTCTCTCTCTCTCTCTCTCTCTCTCTCTCTCCCTCTCTCCCTCTCTCCCTCCCCCTCTCTCCCTCCCTTTTCCATCCCACTTCTCTTCCTGCCTTATTTTTTTTCACGGTTTCTTTCCCTCTCGCCATTTCCCTGGCCCCTCACAACGCTGGTTCGCTCTTTGCGCTGACTAGTATTTTTTCTAGCCGAGCACAGATGCATTGTTTGATGTTTAAATTGCATTTTACCCATGCAGTGAGTGCGTTTACCTCATAATAAGCTTCATTATGCTGCATTATCTAGTCTACAAAGTGCTGGAACACGTCATGCTGCAAGAAGACCACCACCACAATGATTTTCAAGTGCTGGAACACGTCATGCTGCAAGACCACCACCGTAACACTGATTTTCAAGTTTTGGAACACTTTATGCTGCAAGACCATTACCACAACACTGATCTTAATGAGAGCTTCAACCCTTAGCTCAGTATTTTCTTTGTAGGTTTTTTTTCCTTGTATATTTACAAACGTTTAATTGTTCTTGTTAAGTTGTTGTATTTCTTTCACGCTGATTAAGTTACGTATGTAATGTACTTGTGCACTTTCAGTGGTTTGTTTCCCTGAGTGCCAAGTGACAGTTCAGCCACGGGTATGTGGATCAACCGCTTGCTTACAGCAACAGTCGTGGTTAATCATGAAATCAACGAGGAAACCTTGCCTCAGGCCGGGCATACACTACGAGGTTTGTCTCTTAGTGTGTGTGTGTGTGTGTGTGTGTGTGTGTGTGTGTGTGTGTGTGTGTGTGTGTGTGTGTGAGTGAGTATACAAACACTGATCTCTGGCCGAAGGAGACTCGACCCTACGAACCTGGGAACAAGGTACGCAGTACGCATTGCGTACCTTGTTCCAAGGTTCGTAGGTTCGAGTCTCATTTGGCCAGAGATCAGTGTTTGTGTATATTCCGCCTGCTCTTGCGAATTCCTTGCATGTATGAGTATATGTGTGTGTGTGTACTCACCTATTTGTGGTTGCAGGGGTCGAGACAAAACGCCTGGCCCCCGCCTCTTCACTGACTGCTACTAGGTCCTCTCTCTCCCTACTCCATGAGCTTCATCATATCTCGTTGTAAAACTGTGTATGGTTCCTGCTTCTACATCACTCGCCAGACTATTCCACCTCTTGGCAACTCTATGACTAAAGAAATACTTCCTAACATCTCTCTGACTCGTCTCAGTCTTCAACTTCCAATTGTGACGCCTTGTTTCTGTGTCCCATCTCTGGAACAACCTGTCTCTGTTCACCTTGTCATTTCCTCGCAGTATTTTTTATGTGGTTATCATGTCTCCCCTAACCCTCCTCTCCAGTGTCGTCAGACCGATTTCCCTTAACCTTTCTTCGTACGACATTCCCCTTAGCTCTGGAACTAGACTTGTAGCAAACCTTTACACTTTCTCTAATTTCTTGACGTGCTTGGCCAGGTGTGGGTTCCAAACTGGTGTTGCATACTCCAGTATGGGCCTGTCGTAAACGGTGTACAGAGCCTTAAACGATTGTTTATTGAGTTATCGGAACGCTATTCTCAGGTTTGCCAGGCGCCCATATGCTGCAACAGTTATCTGGTTGATGTGCGCTTCAGGAGATGTGCTCGGTATTATACTCACCCCAAGATCTTTTTCCTTGAGTGAGGTTTGCAGTCTTTGGCCACCGAGCCGATACTCTATTTGCGGTCTTCTTTGCCCTTCCCCAGTCCTTATGACTTTGCATTTGGCCGGGTTAAATTCGAGGAGCCAGTTACTGGACCATGCGTCACGCCTGTTCAAGTTTCTTTGAAGTCCTGCCTGATCCTCATCTGATTTAATTCTCCTCATTAACTTCACATCATCTGTGTGTATGTGTCGTGCCGAATAGGTAAAACTTGCAATTTTGGCTTAAATAGCAACACACTTTTTGCCGAATAGGGCAAGCGAAAATTTGTGTATACAATAATTTCGCAAAAAAAAATTCTGAATCTAAGGAAAAAAATATATTTCATTGTGTTAACTTATTATGAATTTATTGCAAACTTATGTAAACTATATTTAGTTGTACACATTACTAAAAAGAAGAAAAAAACTTTATAAAATTGGGATGTTTGAATGTGCGTGGATGTAGTGCAGATGATAAAGAAGAAATACTTGCAAAGATTATGAACGAAAAGAAGTTGGATGTCCTGGCCCTAAGCGAAACAAATCTGAAGAGGGTAGGGGAGTTTCAGTTGGGAGAAATAAAGGGGATTAAGTAAGGAGTATCTGAGAGAGATAGAGCTAAGGAAGTGGTAGCAATAATGTTGTGGAGAGAGAAGAGAGAATATAAATGTATGGATGTGAAAAGTGGGTCATAATAAGTGTGTATGTACCTGGAGAAGAGAGGAGTGTAGAGGAGAGAGAGAGAGAGAGAGATTTTGGGAGATGTTAAGCGAGTGTGTAGGAACCTTTGAGCCAAGTGAAAGAGTAATTATGGTAGGGGACCTAATTGCTAAAGTAGGAGAAGCATTTAGAGAGGGTGTAGTAGGTAAGTGTAGGGTGCCAGGTGTAAATGTTAATGGGGAGCATTTGATTGAACGTTGTATAGAAAGGGGTTTGGTTATAGGTAACGCAAGGATAAATAAGTATACAAGATGTGATATAGGGCGAAATGATACTAGTTTGTTGGCCTACGCATTGGTTGATAAAAGATTGTTGTGTAGACTTCAGGATGCACATGTATATAGAGGGGCCACAGATATATCAGATCACTTTGTAGTTGTAGCTACAGTGAGAGTAAAAGGTAGATGGGATACAAGTAAATGGAAGCAGCAAGTAAGAGAGATGTGAAGGTTTATAGACTAAAGGAGGAGGCAGTTAGGGTAAGATATAAACAACTGTTGAAGGACAGATGGGCTAGCGAGAATACAGGCAATGGGGTAGAAAATGTGTGGGGTAAGTTTAAGAGTATAGTGTTAGTGTTTAGCAGAAGTTTGTGGTTACAGGAACGTGGGTGTGGGAGGGAAGAAGAGTGATTGGTGGAATGATGTAAAAAGAGTAGTAAGAGAGAAAAAGTTAGCATATAAGAGGTTTTTACGAAGTAGAAGTGATGCAAGGAAGGAGGAGTATATGGAGAGAAAAAGAGGTTAAAAGAGTGGTGAAGCAATGTAAAAAGAGAGCAAATGAGAGAGTGGGTGAGATGTTATCAACAAATTTTGTTGAAAATAAGAAAAAGTTTTGGAGATTAATAAGTTGAGAAAGCCTAGGGAAAGAATGGATTTGTGAGTTAAAGATAGGAGAGGAGAGTTATTAAACAGAGAGTTAGAGGTATCGGGAAGATGGAGAAAATATTTTGAGGAATTGTTAAATGTTGATGAAGATAGGAAAGCTGTGATTTCGTGTATAGGGCAAGGAGGAATAACATCTTGTAGGTGTGAGGAAGAGCCAGTTGTGAGAGTGGGGAAAGTTCGTGAGGCAGTAGGTAAAATGAAAAGGGGTAAGGCAGCCGGGATTGATGGGATAAAGATACAAATGTTAATAGCAGGTGGGGATATAGTTTTGGAGGGGTTGGTGCTATTATTTAATAAATGTATGGAAGAGGGTAAGGTACCTAAGGATTGGCAGAGAGCATGCATAGTTCCTTTGTATAAAGGCAAAAGGGACAAAAGAGAATGTAAAAATTATAGGGGAATAAGTCTGTTGAGTATACCTGGTAAAGTGTATGGCAGAGTTATTATGATAGAATTTTGAGTAAGATGGAGAGCATTGTAGATGAATGGTTCAGAGAACCGACATGTTGATAAATTAGACACATGTGCAACTCTTGGGTATCTTTATTGAGGAAACGTTTCGCCACACAGTGGCTTCATCAGTCCATACATAGGAGAAACTTGAAGAACAGGAGGAGAATGAGGTAATCAGTCCCTCAACCTTGAGTCGATGTGTTCAGTCCATCAATCTTGAATAGAATACGGCATATGAGCGGAGAAGCAGCTTATAAACCGTATGGCAGGAGAGGTGCAGCAGGATAGTGAGGCTCAGGTTAGAGTATGTAGGCGAGAGGGGGATTATTTCCCAGTAAAAGTAAGCCTTAGACAGGGATGTGTGATGTCACCATGGTTGTTCAATATATTTATAGATGGAGTATATTTATAGATGGAGTAGTAAGAGAAGTGAATGCTCGGGTGTTGGCAAGAGGTGTGGGGTTAAAAGATAAAGAATCCAACACAAAGTGGGAGTTGTCACAGTTGCTCTTTGCTGATGACACTGTGCTTTTGGGAGATTCTTAAGAGAGGTTGGAGAGGTTGGTGGATGAGTTTGGTAGGGTGTGTAAAAGAAGGAAGTTAAAGTGAATATAGGAAAGAGTAAGGTGTAAGGTGATGAGGATAACAAAAAAATCAGGTAACGGAAGATTGGATATCAGATTGGAGGAGGAGAGTATGGAGGAGGTGAATGTATTCAGATATTTGGGAGTGGACGTGTCAGCAGATGGGTACACAAATAACCCGCACATAAAAGACAGAAGCTTACGACGACGTTTCGGTCCGACTTGGACCATTGACAAAGTCACACTAACAGAGGTGGAGCAGGACGGCTATATATAGGCAGGAAGAGGTGGAGGTAGTAGTAGTGGTAGTAGTATTGTGCCTTTTTGTTATTCAGCAGATGGGTCTATGTAGGATGAGGTGAATCATAGAATTGACGAGGGGAAAAATGCGGGTGGTGCATTGAGGAGCCTTTGGTGACAAAGAACTTTCCCCTCTTTGCTTTCATGGATAATATATGACAGTATAGATATGCCAACGCTCTTGAATGGGTGTGAGGCATGGGTTGTGAATGTTGCAACAAGGAGAAGGCTGGAGGCAGTGGAGATGTCATGTCTGAGGGCAATGTGTGGTGTGAATATAATGCAGAGAATCCATAGTTTGGAGATTAGGAGGTGTGGGATTACCAAAACTATTATCCAGAGGGCTAAGGAGGGATTATTGAGATGGTTTGGACGTGTAGAGATGATGGAGTGAAATAGAATGACTTTTAGAATATACAAATTTGTAGTGGAGGGAAGGCAGGGTAGGGGTCAGCCTAGGAAAGGCTTCAGGAAAACCAGCAGGCCGAACTTGAGTCCTGGAGATGGGGAGTACAGTGTCTGTACTCTGAAGGAGGGATGTTACAGTTTTATAACTGTAGTGTAGGCATGCCTCTGGCAAGACAGTGATGGAGTGAATGATGAAAGTTTTTCTTTTTCGGGCCACCCTGCCTTGGTGGGAAACGGCTGATGTGTTAATAAATAATAGGCTAAATTAAATTGCGCTTGATATAATAAGGTTAGGTAAGTTTCCTAAGGTTCTTTTGGGACAAAATCATTAATTTTTATATTAACATAAATGAAAAAATATATCTTTAAATCTATAAGAGAAAGTTTTAGAAAGTACTTAATTTTTAATGTGTTCTTGCTTATTGGCCAGTTTTACCTATTCGGCACGACACACACACACACACACACACACACACACACACACACACACACACACACACGTGCACACACACGTGCACACACACACACGTGCACACACACGTGCACACACACACACACACGTGCACACACACACACGCGCACACACGTGCGCACACACATATACACACACACACACATATATATATATATTATTGAAACCATGGAACAAGTGGTATTGAATCATTTACCAAACTGCGCTAGGCCAGGGTTCGACCCCACGGCACATTGTCCCGCCTAAAGAGAATACAACGCACGTGTCACCTTATCCACTCCACCATTGATCCTACAAAGAACATAAGCCTAGCAAACTAGGCTTGTTTCATGTTGCGAGGACACTCGTGCCATTGGATGCTCAGTGATTAATTTCAGCCTCCTCCTGTTTGAATACCCACCTCAACAAGCAGTCCTTGTGCCATGGCAGTCTCTCATCTATGCCTCCAGGGGAGACTTCCCAGTATTTCTTTTTTCTCGAGTTACTTAACGGCCCCCAACCTCAGGGGTCCCAACTCCCACAGCCTCCTCTGTGGTCACCCCTTCCACAGTCACCCCTGTCTCTAATTTTTTTACAGTCTTGACCTGTTCTCAGCACCACTTCTCGCTCACAAGTTTCTGTCTACAAAACCTCGCACAACAACTCTTACCCATCGCCCCTCTACTTCTCCGAAGTCCAGAAAGTCCTCATTGTTGAAATCTTCTTTAACCCCTCCTTCACTTATTCTACCTGGACATTTTTCCTTTCCTGTCTTTGTACCTGGTTCTTTACCTCTTCCTAGCTCTGTTACAAGTGTGGAGATTCATCCTCTTCCTCGCACAGTACCTACCTCTCCTGTCACCTCCCAAGCTCCCTCTAACCATTCGTCCCCTGTTACTTTGGTATATTCCATCGTCGCCCCGATCTTTACTCACCTTCCTCCTTCTATCTCCCATATCGTCCCACATATAATGTCCTTGTCCTCTGAAACACTGGAAGCTATCTCCGAATATATTAAGTAGACTAAACCATTAATGGACACCGATCCACCTCCGGTCGCCCCTCTTCACTCTTCTAGATCTGTACAACTCATTTCTTCAGTGTTTCAACCCTTCACTGCTTGTTCGTTTTCCGCTGCCTCCACATGTGGACTTTTCTAACCCTTCTAGTCCATAGATCCCTCAACCTTCAGATTTCTTGTATCTTTCTCTTTGCAAATCAAGGCTTATTTACAGTGGAACATCCGCGGCCTCAGAGGTAACCGCGGTGAGCTTCAGGTGTTCTCCCAGTTTTCCCATGTTTGTGTTAGTTTATGAGAACCCAAATTACGCTCCGCTGTTAGCCATCCCATCTCGGGCTATTTTTTATTATATTCATCTGATCCTTTTCCCAGTGGAACCTTTAATAATAGTGCACTTCGTATATGCACAAGTATACCATACCATCAGGTTTTTATTCATACTTTGCTGCATTACACTGCAGCATGTATCTACTTAAATAAGTGGTATACAATCTGTTCTTTCTATCTCCTTCTCGGGCATTATTTATCCCAGATGTTGCATTTCTGGTTTCTTCCTTACCGCCACCACTTCTGTTACTCGACGATTTTAATGCTCACCATTTCTTTAGGGAGGGTGGGGGGGGGGGTTCTCACTGTGACTCGCTGCATTCAGTGAAGAGACTTTTCTTACTTCTCTCCCCCTTCATGTTTTAAATACAGGTAACTCCCACCCATTTTCACCCTCGTATTCACTCTCTTGCGTCGATCTCCCGGACTTAAACGACAGCGATCATTTTCCAATCCTCCTTACTTCTCATTCCTATTCACCACTGCCTCGCAGCTCACGCTGGCAGTTTGACCTAGCGAATTGGGACCTTTACTCGAATCAAATTGCTTTTTGTGAGGGTCCTTCTTCGTCCTCCATTGATGAGCTGTTACACCTTTTCTCAACCTCAGTTTTAACCGCAAGTTTACATTCTATACCCCAAACCATGGGCAGGCATTCTCAGAAGTGCATACCTTGGTAGTCTCCTGCTTGTGTTCGTGCAGTACGTTAGAAGTGCGCTGCGTGGGGCAGATATCCGTACAGTAGAACCAGAGAGCACCTTGATTTTAAGCAGACTAGAGCGGTCGCCCGGTGTGTCATTCCTGAAGCTGAACGCATTTGCTGGTGGGATTATATTTCTACCGTCACTTCGGCTTCCTCTATGAGTTCAGTCTAGAAAAAAGTACGGAAACTGAGTGGCAAATTCTCTCCCGATCCGACTCCCGTGCTTCGGGTTACCGGTGTCGCTATAGTAAACCCTCTTGACGTTGCCACTGAAATTTGTACTCATCTCTGTATCTCTCAGAGGTTCCATCTATGCCCCTCGTTTCTTTCCTCAAAGTCTGCCAGTGAATTTGAGCCCTAAAACTTTTCTTCTAGTAGGGAAGAGTCTTATAATGTTCCTTTCACACTTCTGGAATTCGAGTCAACACTCTCCGCTTGCCGATCATCGACAGGTGGGCCTGACGCCATTCATATTCGTATGCTCCAGCATTTACTTCAATCAGCCCCTGCTATCTTCTAACGCCTATTTAATCTTATTTGGTGGCAAGGAGTTCTTCCCCAGTTGTGGAAATCTTCCATTGTTCTCCCTTTCCGTAAACCAGGTACTACGGGACATGATTTATTATTTATTTATTATAAATTTGTGCACACATACAGAGGTACAAAAAAAAATACAGATAAGAGCAGTATGCCAAAGCCACTTATACTATGCATAGCATTACGGGCTGGCTTAAAATTAACTTAAGATTAATTAAGCAATGATGAAGTCAGTGATAAAACATTAATGTAAACAGATTACTATAAAGCACAAGTGAGTATTACAAAGACAGGTCATATGAAGGATTCTGTTAGGTAGTGTATTTAAAAAATAATAAAGTTAGATTGGGTTTTAGGTTTAACATTTATGTGATATAATTGTGAGAAACATTTAAGATATACAATTTATAAGGTTCAGTTATTCAGTATTTATTTGGTTTTGGGTGAGTAAGTGATCTTTGAGTAGAGACTTGAATTTATAAACAGGTAGTGTTTCTTTTATATTTACAGGTAATGAATTCCAGATTTTAGGGCCTTTTATGTGCATTGAGTTTTTGCATAGTGTGAGATGAACACGAGGAACATCAAAGAGTGATCTGTGCCTTGTGTTATGGTCATGTGTTCTGTTGAGGTTGGCAAGGAGATGTTTGAGGGGAGGGTTAATATCAGAGTTAAGTGTTCTATGTATGTAATAGGTGCAGTAATAAGTATGGATGTTTTGTATGGTGAGTAGGTTTAGTGTATTGAATATTGGTGGAGTGTGCTGCCTGTAGTGAGAATTTGTTATCATTCTAACTGCAGCCTTTTGTTGGGTAATTAGTGGTCTGAGATGGTTAACTGTTGTTGAGCCCCATGCACAAATTCCATAGGTGAGATAGGGGTAAATAAGAGAGTGATATAGGGCCAGGAGGGCTGACTGTGGAACATAGTACCGTATCTTCGATAGTATGCCTACAGTCTTGGAAATTTTCTTAGAAATTTGTTGTATATGTGTATGAAATTTGAGTCTATTATCAAGGTGGATTCCTAAGAATTTTCCCTCTGTTAGCTTTGTGATAGGTGATCCGTTTATCATTATGTTAAGAGGGACATCTGTAGCTCTGTTACCAAACTGAATGAAGTAGGTTTTGTCAATGTTTAGTGTAAGTTTGTTAGTCCTCATCCAGGTAGATATTTTCTGTAATTCGGTATTTACAGTATTGGCTAGTGTGACTGGGCTCGGGTGAGAGAAGACGTATGTAGTGTCATCTGCAAATAGTGTGGGTTTGAGTAATTGCGAAGCATTTGGAAGGTCATTTATGTATAGGAGAAAGAGAAGAGGGCCAAGGACACTTCCCTGTGGGACACCAACTGTAATTGGTTGCGCAGAAGAGTTTGCCCCATTTGCGTACACATATTGGCTTCTGTTGCTGAGGTATGACTTGAGGTAATTGAGGGAGTGCCCTCTTATACCATAGTGTGACAATTTTACGTGGAGCAAGTCATGGTCAACTGTATCAAAAGCTTTACGTAAGTCAATGAAGATCCCCAGTGGGACTTCTTTTTTCTCTATTGCAGTGTATATATGTTCTAGCATGTGTATAATAGCATCATTAGTATTTTTATTAGGCCTGAATCCAAATTGGCAGGGGTTGAGTATGTTCTGGGAGATAAGGTAGGAGTAGATTCGTTTATGAATTAGTTTTTCAAAGATTTTTGAGAGAGGGTGTAAGTTGGATATTGGCCTATAGTTATTCAACTCTGTTTGGTCTCCTCCTTTGTGGATCGGGGTGACCCTTGCTATTTTGAGTACTGTAGGGAAGGTGGAGGATTCAATGGATTTGTTAAAGAGTGTTGCAATGATTGGAGATAGCACTTGTGACACTTTTTTATATATAAAGGGTGGTAAGGTACTTAAATCTCCTGCCTTGTTTTTTAGTGCATTGATAATAAGGGAGACTTCGTATGGGTTAGTCGGAGCTAGGAACAGTGTGTTCGGGTAGTTGCCGGTGAGGTAGTTATTTGGTGGGGTATCTGAGCTTGGGATTTTATGGGCAAGGTTTTGTCCTATAGTGGAGAAGAAATCATTGAGTCTGTTTGCTGTTTCTGTTGGTGGGAGTTGGGGTTCATCTGATTTTGCTAATTTTATTTCGCTATTTCGTGATATCTTTTTTGTTCCCAGAATTTCAGATAGTGTTTTCCAGGTCTTTTTTATATCACCTCGTAAGTTGGATAATCTGTTCTCATAATACAATTTTTTTGCCCTTCTTATCAGGCTGGTTAGGATTGACGAGTAACGTTTTGTTTGGTCTCTGGTTATGTGATCCATTCTGTACTGTTTTTCATATTGGTGTTTTGTATTTATGGATTTGAGAATGCTGGGTGTTAGCCAGGGACTGTTCAGTCTCTTTGCTGTCATCTGTTTAGTTTTTTTAGGGCAGTGCTTGTTATAGAGGTATTGGGTCTTTTTTAGAAAATTATTAATACATTCGTCAATATCTGTATAGATTTCTAGCTCAGTGTGCCAATCAATGTTTGCTAATGCTGTTGCGAAGTTATTAATGGCTGCCTCATTGTGAAGTCTGAAGGTGACTTTAGTAGTGTCTTGGGGTAGTTTACCAAGAGTTGTTATGAGGAAAGTAGGGTAGTGGTCTGTGGTATTATCTGTAATTATGCCTGATTTTAAAGGGGATATGGTGTTGGTCCAGATGTGGTCAAGTAGGGAAACGTGTGGGTCCTGGTCTTGCAGGAGATTTATATTGAAGTCACCTGAGAGTAGTAAGTGATCTTTGTTCATGCGTGCATCAGTTATCATACTTCCTAGATTTTGACTAAATTGGCTAATGTTTGACTGTGGAACTCTGTAGATGTTTATCAATGTGAGAGGTTTTTGTAGGTATTTGGATTTGAATTTAGCTATTATATATTCCCCATGTTCATCCCTTGTGCAAGTATTAGTGATACATTCTAGTTGGTCTGAGTAGTATATGGCTGTGCCACCCCCTTGTTGGTCTGGCCTACAGTTGTGTATGGCTGTGTAACCAGGAATGGCATAGACATCTGTACTATCAGGCTTTAGCCAGGTTTCAGTTAGTGTAATGATGGACATATTGGCATGTAAGGAATTTAGTAATGCTATGAGGTCATCGTAATGCTTGCTTAAAGATCTGATATTGTAGTTAAAGATAGTTATGTTGTTGTTGGCACTGAGAAGTGCCTTTGATTGTTCTGCAGTGTAGTAATTACAGTAACTGTTTGATTCATTTAAGTCATTAAATAAGAGGTTGGTATCAGGATCAATGCTTGTAATCATAAGATTTGTAGTGAATCTATAGTTAGAATTAAGTATAAAACAAAGTAAATAGTCTTAAGCTAAAAAAATAGCACCTGAATTATTTAACAAATGTAAAATAATGAGCTAAGGGACTAATACAAATAAAGTGATGATCATATAATAGTGCTTGGGAATATGATAGTAGGTAGTACTATAAAGGTAATTTTTTAAAGTTATAATTATAGTTTAAAATTATAATAAAAAGGGACTAATATAGGTTGTGAATAAATGAGCTTTGGAATATAATGGCAAGATTGTGAGCTTATTCTACTTTAGCACCTGAGAATAGCACCTTGATTATTTTAACAGTTGTGGATATATAAACTAGGATAGTTATATAAAGCTAAAATAAAGGAGAAAATATAAAAGGGACTAAAATTAAGTAATGGTAAGCAAAGTTAAATGGACAGATGGTAGGAATTATAATATAAACTTATAATATAAAAATACAATTTGAAATGGTACTTGCAATTGCACTAGAGTCTGGTATGGGTTGTTGACAAGATCAAGCTCTTACCAGTGCAGTTTGCAAGGTCTGGTAAATAGACATTTCATGTGGTATTTAGACACGCACAATAGTCTCTCCACTAGTCAATATGGCTTTCGTAAGGGCCGTTCTACTATTGACCACTTACTCCGTTTAGATACATATGTACGTAATGCCTTTGTCAATAACCACTCGGTTATCGCCATCTTTTTTTTTTTATCTTGAGAAGGCATGTGACGCAACTTGGAGATATAACATTTTGACCCAAGGTCACTCCTTAGGCCTCCGAGGCAATCTACCATTTTTCCTTAAGAACTTCTTATCCGAGAGACAATTTCGTGTTCGGGTCAATAATATGCTTTCCCCGGACTTTATCCACATTGTAGGTGTCCCCCAGGGAAGTGTCCTGAGCAACACACTTTTTCACCTTTCTATAAATGATCTGGTATCTATTCTTCCATCTAATATTTGGTCATCACTCTATGCTGACGACTTTGCTATAACTTGTGCAGGCGCTGACTGTCGCCTCATTGCAGTTTCTCTCCAGCATGCGGTCAACAGTGTTTCCAATTCTGCCACTACTCATGGTTTTAAATTTTCTGGTACTAAAACAGACCAAATTACTTTCACTAGACGTTCTATCGTCCCTGATAATCTGTTGTACCTGTATGACTCGCGTATCCCAGAACGTGATACTGTCAAGTTTCTCGGGTTTCTGTTTGGCCGTCGATTATCCTGGAAACCTCACATTACCTCCTTGAAGGCAACTTGTCATAGCCGACTGAACCTCCTCAAAATCCTCGCTCATCTTCCATGAGGGGCTGATCATAGAACTCTCCTTCGACTACATTCAGCCCTAATTTTATCGAAACTGGATTATGGCGACCAGATATATTCACCGGCCTCTCCTGCAATTCTTTCTAGCCTTGATCCCATCCATCACCAGGGATTACGTTTATGCCTCGGTACTTTTCGCTCTTCACCTGTTGAGAGCCTCTATGCACAGGCGAATATTCCATCCTGCGGCATATATGCTTACGGCACCTGCGTATACTCTGATAAAGCTTGAAGACTGGGGTGATGTTTAAGGTACTGTACGACTCCAGATATTGCCCCACTTGAGAGCAGTAACAAACGCCACAAGTCAGTGGCAGTAACTTTCCACATAAAAGTCTGGGAGAGGGTGCTAAGAAGGTAAATTACCAGTTTTATTACCACGAACTTCACAACCCAAGTACACTTGCCTTTTTAGAACAAGAAGATTCTACCTGTCCCAGAGAGTAGGTACCAATTCACCGACGTATAAGAATTATGTAAAAATGCTGATGATGTATATATTCATTTTACAAAGCGTGATTGGCCAGTGTGACCCTGAACTCTAACATGTAGTTAAAATATATATAACAGTCAACGTAGCGATGTTATTCAGTTTTTCAGCAAATTAATTAGTGAGTGGTAGTAAACAAATTAAAATTCTCACATGGTTGTAGTGATGGGACGATACCAAAATTTTTCCCACTACCAATACTCGATTTTAGGCCGACACTATGCCATCAAAATAGCCGATACACACCGACACCGATATTTTGGCACAGCCCTACGTGTATGCAATGATCAGGACGAGTTGTACATGAACGGTATACAATACCGACAAGTTAAAAAATTAGACACATGTGCAACATCTGCGTATCTTTATTGTAGACGTTTTGCCAACCAGTGACTTTTTCAATACAAATTCTAGGATATAATTAGAAGACAGAACTATATACAAAAGATGAGGTAATCAGTCCCTCAGCCTTGAAGTTGGTGTTGAGAGCACAGTGGTCGTGAAGATTCTGGACCACAGGGAAGAAGGTTGCTGCTTTTATACTGACTACTACCACTGCGACGATTACTACTACTACCACCACTAACCCGTGCCTCGGGTATGACCTACTTCCACTGGGGATTCCCGCCCACCAGTGACTATGCCCTCCATCTTCCACCAGTATAAAAACAGCAGCTTTCTTGCCTGTGGTCCAGAATCTTCACGACCACGGTGCTCTCAACACCAACTTCAAGACTGAGGGACTGATTACCTCATCTTTTGTATATAGTTCTACTGTCTTCTAATTATGTCCTAGAATTTGTATTGAAAAAGCCACTGGTTGGCAAAACGTCTACAATAAAGATACCCAGATGTTGCACATGTGTCTAATTTTTCAGTGATCAGGACGTTAAATAAGGGAACGTTTTGACACAAGTGCTTCTTCACTCGTACAGAGTAGCTAGAATAAGCAGCATTCAGAGTACAAGAGGTCAAGTGAACATAGGTCAAAAGTAAGGTAACATAATAGAGGTAGACCTCGTGTAGTGCTCCCTGGTGTAACTTAGTATCACGTAATGGTAGTGTCACATGGGTAACAATCATTTGGGCATGATTTTGGACACTGTAGCTGCCTGACTTAAGTGGTGACTTGCTATCGTCGGTGCCTTTAAGCACTTGAGTCCACAGTTAGTTTAATATCTTTGTTATGCACCCCATACTCATCCTGTGAGCGGTAGACAAAATATTAGAGAGGTCTATAAAGGGGTCCATGAACTGGGCCGCAAAGTTTTGATAGTTGAGTCTGCATATAACAGTTTTGCAAATTATCAGCTTGGCTTCGTTAAATTTCATGCAGTGTTTCTGTCTCAGTCAAGCACCTAAATTACTAGCAACACTGGAAGTCTGTCTAACTTTACTCCCTGGATCATAGGCGAGAAACATACATCACGAGTTACCTCTCGAAAATTCTAGATGGAGTGGTACCAAATTTGCATACACAAATCACTCCCCATGAAAGCAAGAGGTTCGGCAAATTGTGCAAAATGTCTTCATTGAAAAAAGGGGTGCCATAAGTACACTAAGATAACATAGCGTAAAGGGGCCAAGACCTTTCAATACCCTCTGTGTATAATGATGAATACCAGCAGTAGGGAACTTGATAAGTTCCTCAAATTAGCTCCTGATTAGTTGGACTGTGGTGCATACATTCGATTCTGGAGCTGGGACCTAACAGCCTGGTTGATCAGGCCAACCACCATGGGGCATGGTTTGGGACCGAGCCGCAGGGGCGTTGAGGGCTGAAGTCGATGTGTTCAGTCCATCAGTCTTGTAGAAAGTACAGCACAGGGCCGTAGCAGTGGCTTATATACTGTAGTCAGGTAAGGCACAGCAGGAGGAGGCGGGATCATAGTGGAACCATCCACTAATCAAAGTAGGTCTTCGTCCAAAGATTGGACACTTCATCATCATGGGATCTTGATACAAAGAATTCTTCAAAACTTGTCCAATCTTTATACGAAGACCTACTTATACTAGTGGATGGTTCTGCTATGACCCCGCCTCCTCCTGCTTCACCTCACCTGACTACAGTATATAAGCCACGTCTACGGCCCTGTGCTGTACTTTCTTCAAGATTGATGGACTGAACACGTCGACTCCAAGCTGAGTGACTGATTACCTCAAACTCCTCCTTTCCTTATACCTTCCTGCTTTGTATAAGACTGATGAAGCCACTGTGTGGCGAAACGTTTCTTCAATAAAGATTCCCATATGTTGCATAAGTGTATCAATTCTTTATATAATAATATATATATATATATATATATATATATATATATATATATATATATATATATATATATATATATATATATATATATATAAATTTTTTCTCTGTATAACAATTTGTGGAGGCGGTGACTCACTTGGGCACTGTGTAAACATCTGGTTTATTGTCTTTCATGATTTATTGTTATATATAAATATTTTAATTAAGAACATAATATAAGAAAGAAGGAACACTGCAAGTGTTCCTTTATGTTACTTTATGTAACATGTATACATGTGTGAAGGTTGTTACTTTATGTAACATGTATACATGTGTGAAGGTTGTTACTTTATGTAACATGTATACATGTGTGAAGGTTGTTACTTTATGTAACATGTATACATGTGTGAAGGTTGTTACTTTATGTAACATGTATACATATGTGAAGGTTGTTACTTTATGTAACATGTATACATGTACTGTGTTACTGCATAAATATTTTAAGTGAGTTTGAGTTTTAGCTGCTATTGTCCTCAGGGTGTGGATCTACACCTTGTGGGAGTTGCTACTGTCCTCAGGGTGTGGATCTACACCTTGTGGGAGTTGCTACTGCCCTCAGGGTGTCCATCTACACCTTGTGGGAGTTGCTACTGTCCTCAGGGTGTGGATCTACACCTTGTGGGAGTTACTACTGTCTTCAGGGTGTCCATCTACACCTTTTGGGAGTTGCTACTGTCCTCAGGGTGTGGATCTACACCTTGTGGGAGTTACTACTGTCTTCAGGGTGTCCATCTACACCTTGTGGGAGTTGCTACTGTGTTCAGGGTGTTGATTTACACCTTGTGGGAGTTACTACTGTCTTCAGGGTGTTGATCTACACCTTGTGGGAGTTACTACTGTCTTCAGGGTGCTGATCTACACCTTGTGGGAGTTACTGCTGTCCTCAGGGTGTTGATCTACACCTTGTGGGAGTTGCTACTGTCCTCAGGGTGTTGATCTACACCTTGTGGGGATTTTGACAGTGCGAAGCTACTGGTGCTGATCTACACCTTGTGGGAGTTACTACTGTCCTCAGGGTGTTGATCTACACCTTGTGGGAGTTACTACTGTCTTCAGGGTGTCCATCTACACCTTGTGGGAGTTGCTACTGTGTTCAGGGTGTTGATTTACACCTTGTGGGAGTTACTACTGTCTTCAGGGTGTTGATCTACACCTTGTGGGAGTTACTGCTGTCCTCAGGGTGTTGATCTACACCTTGTGGGAGTTACTGCTGTCCTCAGGGTGTTGATCTACACCTTGTGGGAGTTACTGCTGTCCTCAGGGTGTTGATCTACACCTTGTGGGGATTTTGACAGTGCGAAGCTACTGGTGCTAGATCTCTCGAATGTGTTGAGTTAAGTTTCCCTGATGTCTTCAAGGTGTTGATCTCCAGCTTCTGGACCTCTTTGAGACGGTTGACCTACAGCTCGTCTGTAACCTGAAGATTTGAAGGTTCAATTACAATACTGTGGGTGTTGTGTGCAGTGATGGTAGAGAGGGCTGGGGTTAAAGGTTACAGGGAGTACTTTCTTCCGATCGCACTGCGACCGTAATCTATTGGATTTATTGTTTCGCTCTGTATATAACTTCATCAAGACTCGGTGATGCTCTGCTTAGAGTGAAACGTTGCTACAGTAAAAGCATGTTCTTTACCTGTATGATCTCTTCAGTAGTGTCAGCAGCGTGCTGCTGCTGCTGCTGTAGATCAGCAACAGCCTGGTTGACCAGCTAAGCACCAGACAAGCTTAGCCCCAGGCCGGGCTGCGCCATTAGGAAGACTCTGGAAACCGATCACAGAGAAAATTGTGGTAATTAACATGGCTTAATAGTCTCCGTTCGTTAGCAGTATTATTACTACTGCTACTGTTATTACGAATGCGCAGGATAACCGTGCGGGTTTTTAAAGGCAAGAGTGCTGGAGGTTCGATACTGTTAAGTACTTATATGTTTGTCATCTAGAGCGCTCCAGCACCACTGACAATAAACCAGTTACCTGCTCTCATAACAGTGACCACTTTACAACACAGAGCAATGAGTGTAAAGATAATTGAATTTTGAGTTTTACCACCCAGGCTGGTGGATAGTGCGGCCCATAACCATGGAGTGGAGGGCAGTGAGTGAGACTATGGCATCATACACTAGGTGCAACACAAGACACTATGACTACACAAACACCTTGCAACGCCGCCTTCAGAGGGTTAACAAGAGCACACTTGGATATATAATTTTATCAAAGTATTTCGTAGAATATTCTCTGTTAAAAAGTTCAAGATGTATGCTTGAAATTTCTGGTATATTTTTGTTTAATAGGAGACCTCTGATATATAGGTTTGTGTACATAAATGTGTATATATGCAGTATAACTGCAATGAAAAGTAATGTTGTCCTAAAGGCTTTTGTCTTCGCTTTCGTAATCGAGGAACAAAGAAATAAAGAAACAACATTCGTATATAATAGGGCTGTAACCTGACGTGTATAGTAACTCTGTTGATTGTTACCTCATTGATAGTGGGCTAGTATGCCCACTAGCAGTGTATCTTCATTGTCGTTAACTTTCTAGTCATGTCAAGGGTGATATGTCGGGTAAAGACTCTCGGCCTTTTAGCCAGGTCAAGAGTGAAATTAGTAAAAATGAATTTGTCAGTACAGTCCACAATCCTCCTAAATTTTGTATTATTAATGAATTTAGTTTATACAATCCTGGACTAATATTCAAATTGTAATCAGTACTATTTTTTATGAAGCTTGATTCTGTGTTATTTCGTTGCTTGTTACAACTTTCTCAGTTTTTTGTCAGTCAATGACAGTGAGGACGGACAGTTTAGTATGTTTATTATGCACCCTACACCCATCCTGTGGGCGGTAGTCAAAAGATTACAGAGGTACATAATGGGTCCAGGGACTGGGCCTCAAATTTTGATAGCTGAGCAAGTTACAAAGGTAATGAACTCACAATTTACAAAGGTAATGAAATCACAGCTTGTTGTATTAACATTACTGTAGCTCTATATTATTGTAGGAGTGTGAAGATAGAGCTTGTTGTATTAACATTACTGTAGCTCTGTGTGTATAAACTATTTTCCTTCACTGTTTATCAAATTTGATACTGCAGTTACAATAATGTTAATAACTCAGCTGGATCTCTCTCCCTCTGTATGGTAGTGTTGTTGTTAAACACAATTTTAATTGACTTAGTTTTCTGTTTCTCAATAATAGTCTGTTAAACTCAAGGCTGTGTGTGTGTGTGTGTGTGTGAAGGTACACAATATTAGGGCAAGGACCTGCGCTCACAGTTATGTAGGTTCATATTGGTACTTCAGTAATTGGTCACATTGTTGCAGACTAATGTACGTGATTCCTCCCTCAGCAGAGTCGTAACTGTTGGGAAGATGGACTGTGAAGCTCTTGATAGTAAGACTCATGTTGCCAGGTATCTAACACAATTTGCTCCTGAGTTACAGGTAGTTAGGATCATCCACCCTGTGTTAGGCGTCACAGAGGCTAATATTGCAGTAAACAGGTGATTTAGGAAGGTTAGGTTGGTATGGAGACTGAGCCTTGCGTGCTGGTGTTATATAGGTGAGTTTAAGCTGAGGTTGGCACACAGAGGTGGGCCAGCACACACTGCTATTGATCCATGGGAGGCCACTATACTCAGGATGCCACCACCTCCTAGACATGCCGCACCATACACTCAGTCTTACAAAATGATCTATAACGATTAGCATTTAATTCTGTCTAAACAAACTGTTCATATGAGAACTTTGACTGAATCTTGGTCATTTTTTTAACTTTGGGTAATTGTGGAAACTGGAAACGCTATATTCTCGTCATGTTTTAGATGGTCGACAACTACAAATGGGATTTACTGTGGTGCCACATGTCTTCGATGAGTAGCAGTCGTCAGTCTACTGCTGTGTTTATAATACATTGGTTGCAATAGTAAAGTTTGTAATAATCATTTTAGAAGACTGCCATCAATGATGTTTCATGAAGCATGATGTCATGAGTAGATCATACACTCTGTAATAGTTTCTGGCATCATGGCTCAGATTCACAAATCTCTAGTATTACTTCAGTGTTTTGACTCAAACTTCTGGCAGGGCTGTGGCGTTATATGTTGAACCTCGTCATTGTCTTAAGATTTTATAAGAACAAAAGATTTGCAGAAATAGTTACTGTGTAAAATTTGTGACTGCAGTAAGACACCATATGAAGGTCGCACCTTAAGTTGCCCTTAAAGAAAACGTTAACGCTTAGCCAAAGAAAATGGGTTTTATGTACTTTGTAGGAACCGTCATTGTAAATATAGTCACATAGTAGGTAACTCTTGCCATTAATAGAAACTTAATTACGTATACATATGATGATTGAAAACTACGTGGCATCGTTTTGTATGTATCGAAGGTTTTAAGAAGTAAACTGGTCAGAGACTCAACTAACTTTAAAACAGCGAAAGTTACCTGAAACTTTGTATTGACACTGATGTCCTCTGCCCTGCCTGACCTGGTACTCTCTCTGCCCTGCCTGACCTGGTACTCTCTCTGCCCTGCCTGACCTGGTACTCTCTCTGCCCTGCCTGACCTGGTACTCTCTCTGCCCTGCCTGACCTGGTACTCTCTCTGCCCTGCCTGACCTGGTACTCTCTCTGCCCTGCCTGACCTGGTACTCTCTCTGCCCTGCCTGACCTGGTACTCTCTCTGCCCTGCCTGACCTGGTACTCTCTCTGCCCTGCCTGACCTGGTACTCTCTCTGCCCTGCCTGACCTGGTACTCTCTCTGCCCTGCCTGACCTGGTACTCTCTCTGCCCTGCCTGACCTGGTACTCTCTCTGCCCTGCCTGACCTGGTACTCTCTCTGCCCTGCCTGACCTGGTACTCTCTCTGCCCTGCCTGACCTGGTACTCTCTCTGCCCTGCCTGACCTGGTACTCTCTCTGCCCTGCCTGACCTGGTACTCTCTCTGCCCTGCCTGACCTGGTACTCTCTCTGCCCTGCCTGACCTGGTACTCTCTCTGCCCTGCCTGACCTGGTACTCTCTCTGCCCTGCCTGACCTGGTACTCTCTCTGCCCTGCCTGACCTGGTACTCTCTCTGCCCTGCCTGACCTGGTACTCTCTCTGCCCTGCCTGACCTGGTACTCTCTCTGCCCTGCCTGACCTGGTACTCTCTCTGCCCTGCCTGACCTGGTACTCTCTCTGCCCTGCCTGACCTGGTACTCTCTCTGCCCTGCCTGACCTGGTACTCTCTCTGCCCTGCCTGACCTGGTACTCTCTCTGCCCTGCCTGACCTGGTACTCTCTCTGCCCTGCCTGACCTGGTACTCTCTCTGCCCTGCCTGACCTGGTACTCTCTCTGCCCTGCCTGACCTGGTACTCTCTCTGCCCTGCCTGACCTGGTACTCTCTCTGCCCTGCCTGACCTGGTACTCTCTCTGCCCTGCCTGACCTGGTACTCTCTCTGCCCTGCCTGACCTGGATAGTAACTGTGTGGATACTAGCACACTTCCAGTACTCTCTCTGCCCTGCCTGCCCTGGATAGCAACTCAGGAAACTGTGTGGATACTAGCACACTTCCAGTACTCTCTCTGCCCTGCCTGACCTGGATAGCAACTCAGGAAACTGTGTGGATACTAGCACACTTCCAGTACTCTCTCTGCCCTGCCTGACCTGGATAGCAACTCAGGAAACTGTGTGGATACTAGCACACTTCCAGTACTCTCTCTGCCCTGCCTGACCTGGATAGCAACTCAGGAAACTGTGTGGATACTAGCACACTTCCAGTACTCTCTCTCTGCCCTGCCTGACCTGGATAGCAACTCAGGAAACTGTGTGGATACTAGCACACTTCCAGTACTCTCTCTGCCCTGCCTGACCTGGATAGCAACTCAGGAAACTGTGTGGATACTAGCACACTTCCAGTACTCTCTCTGCCCTGCCTGACCTGGATAGCAACTCAGGAAACTGTGTGGATACTAGCACACTTCCAGTACTCTCTCTGCCCTGCCTCACCTGGATAGCAACTCAGGAAACTGTGTGGATACTAGCACACTTCCAGTACTCTCTCTGCCCTGCCTGACCTGGATAGCAACTCAGGAAACTGTGTGGATACTAGCACACTTCCAGTACTCTCTCTGCCCTGCCTGACCTGGATAGCAACTCAGGAAAATGTGTGGATACTAGCACACTTCCAGTACTCTCTCTGCCCTGCCTGACCTGGATAGCAACTCAGGAAACTGTGTGGATACTAGCACACTTCCAGTACTCTCTCTGCCCTGCCTGACCTGGATAGCAACTCAGGAAACTGTGTGGATACTAGCACACTTCCAGTACTCTCGGAGAATTGCAATGGAATATACTGTTGTTTGACTGACTTTGTACGTTATCAGTGATATAAGTAATACATTGGCAGAAAGCAATCATAAGTCTTGCCAAATAAATGTCAAATGGAAAGCTGTTAAACTTTTTGCAGTGTTGGGCCGTGCCCTGGTGAAGTTAACTACCAGCCTGGGACCGTGCCCTGGTGAAGTTAACTACCAGCCTGGGACCGTGCCCTGGTGAAGTTAACTACCAGCCTGGGACCGTGCCCTGGTGAAGTTAACTACCAGCCTGGGACCGTGCCCTGGTGAAGTTAACTACCAGCCTGGGACCGTGCCCTGGTGAAGCTAACTACCAGCCTGGGACCGTGCCCTGGTGAAGATTACCAGCCTGGGACTCTGCCCTGGTGAAGATAACTACCAGCCTGGGACTGTGTCCTGGTGAAGATAACTACCAGCCTGGGACTGTGCCCTGGTGAAGATAACTACCAGCCTGGGACTGTGCCCTGGTGAAGATAACTACCAGCCTGGGACTCTGCCCTGGTGAAGATAACTACCAGCCTGGGACTGTGTCCTGGTGAAGATTACCAGCCTGGGACTCTGCCCTGGTGAAGATAACTACCAGCCTGGGACTGTGTCCTGGTGAAGATAACTACCAGCCTGGGACTGTGCCCTTGTGAAGATAACTACCAGCCTGGGACTCTGCCCTGGTGAAGATAACTATCAGCCTGGGACTGTGCCCTGGTGAAGATAACTATCAGCCTGGGACTGTGCCCTGGAGAAGATAACTACCAGCCTGGGACTCTGCCCTGGTGAAGATAACTATCAGCCTGGGACTGTGCCCTGGAGAAGATAACTACCAGCCTGGGACTCTGCCCTGGTGAAGATAACTATCAGCCTGGGACTGTGCCCTGGAGAAGATAACTACCAGCCTGGGACTCTGCCCTGGTGAAGATAACTATCAGCCTGGGACTGTGCCCTGGTGAAGATAACTATCAGCCTGGGACTGTGCCCTGGTAAAGACAACTACCAGCCTGGGACTGTGCCCTGGTGAAGATAACTATCAGCCTGGGACCGTGCCCTTGTGAAGATTACCAGCCTGGGACCATGCCCTGGTGAAGATTACCAGCCTGGGACCATGCCCTGGTGAAGATAACTATCAGCCTGGGACTGTGCCTTGGTGAAGATAACTATCAGCCTGGGACCGTGCCCTGGTGAAGATAACTATCAGCCTGGGACTGTGCCCTGGCGAAGATAACTATCAGCCTGGGACCATGCCCTGGTGAAGATTACCAGCCTGGGACCGTGCCCTGGTGAAGATTACCAGCCTGGGACCATGCCCTGGTGAAGATTACCAGCCTGGGACCATGCCCTGGTGAAGATTACCAGCCTGGGACCGTGCCCTGGTGAAGATTACCAGCCTGGGACCATGCCCTGGTGAAGATTACCAGCCTGGGACCATGCCCTGGTGAAGATTAACAGCCTGGGACCGTGCCCTGGTGAAGATTACCAGCCTGGGACCATGCCCTGGTGAAGATTACCAGCCTGGGACCATGCCCTGGTGAAGATAATCACTACCACAGATATACACTTGAAAATAACTCTTACACTATAAAGTTACGTTACACTTGACGCTGCTGTAAGAAACTATTGGTAAGAGGTATTGGTTATAAAATCAATGTTGATATCAGGTCATTACTTGTAGCTTATATTATGCTTCCTGGTGACCTGCAGTTCAGTGGTCAGCGCAGTCTCCTCACAACCGATTGGTCCAAGGTTCGAATTCTGGGCAGGGAGAGACATATGGGCGAGTCTCCTTGCACCCACTGTCACTGTTAACCTTCAGTAAAAAGGTACCTGGGAGTTAGTCGATCGTTGTGGGTCGCATCCTGGGGAACGATCAAGCACTACAAACTACTGAGTAACTTGAATGTCTCTTGAATGACCAAATGATGCACTTTGTGTGCCGCCTGGTCACAGACCGGGCCGCGGGGGCGTTGACTCCCGGAACTCTCTCCAGGTAAACCTTTACTACTGCTGAAAGATTACGTTCAGTTATCAAAGTACTTGGAATGTATTCTAGATTGAAGAGATTCTTGATAATATATAACTGGAAGATACTTAAGGGGAGAGATGTGGGTAGAAATGTCAAGCAGATCCTGTGAAAAGCAGGGGCACCATGGGCATAATTAATAGTTCTGTCAACAACCTAGGTCCAGGTCTATTCAGCCTTCTGCCAGCACATACCAAAAACGTTGTTGGAATAGATACAACTGTTTTCAAGAGGAACTCTGATCACCATGTTAGCCACGTGTCTGGTTACCCAGGCAAATAACTGCACCTAGGCCGGGGAACTAGCTCTCTTACCGTAATTATTGCGATGGAAAACTAATAAAAGAAATGTAATAAAAGTACATGGAAAATCGGACACTTACTATGTAAATAAGAACAAGATTATTATTATTATAATCAAGGGGGAAGCGCTAAACCCGGAGGATTATACAGCGCCTGGGGGGGGGATGTGGAAGGCATTCAGGCTTAATTCGGAGAACTGGAGCACAGATCCAATTCCCTAAATCAAGAGCCCCTCACCAACATCAAGGAACCTTCCTTGAGGGGGAACAAGAACAAGAGGGACTGGTGGAGTAGGCAGTTGAGACAGGGAAACACCGGCTTTGTATATACGTGGACGAGGGTAGAAAGGTGAGTTATTGATAATGAACTCAAGTTTGGTTGCTTGAAAGAATCACCTGTCAACACTGTTACATGATAAATGTGGAGTTCCCAGGAAGACATAAGTGGATGTTACTGAAGTGTTCCTTCCACACGTCACTGATTCCTCAGTGAGATGGTCTCCCCTCAAGGGAGGTTCCTTGATGCTTGTGAGGGGCTCTTGATCTAGGCAATTGGATCTGTGCTCCACTTCCCTGAATTAAGTTTCTCAATGCCTTGCATCCCGCCCCCCCCCCCCCCCCCCGTCAACACGCGCTGTATAATCGTAAACAAGACCGCGTCTTCTGCCTTCTGGCCAGACAACACAAAGTCACTCTAGTCCAATTGAAAGAAAAGGTGAAGTTTATTTTTTTAACTTTGGGGAAAATCAATACCGGTAGCCATTAACAGTAAAAATAAACAACCCAACCTTGAAGATCACTGGTACCGTAAACCACAAAGTAAGTGCAAGATACACAACCCAAACAGTGAAGTTCACTGCTGGTTTAGCGCATAGTTTTGATTATAATAATCACTGTTGGATTACCCGTACCTGGTCTGGAGGGCGTGAAGGGTGCAGTGCCCTCCCTTTCTCCAGTCAAACACCAGGTAAACACCAGTCAAACACCAGGTAAACACCAGGAAGTCACATCTTAACATACCAGTAACATGAAGGAGACACCCGCAACTAAATATGCGTCCCACAGATGGCGCTACTTGTGGTTCCTAGGAGCCTGCCAGCTGAGGTTATCGCTGCTGGGAATCTCTTGAATTTTGGAAAAAAAAAAACTTACAATACAGGAATTGCGTGTTTTTTTCCCCCTCACAAAAACCTTGGAAACCATTTATAGATATATCACAGACATGTATAAGAGTGTTATTTATATTAGACTTTTCAAGTTCGTAAACACTTGGGAAACAGTGGATATTGAGTAGCTGTCAGCTCACCTGTACTGGCAAGGTAACATTGATTATTAACCTCTTTGGTACACTTATATAGCAAAGTTGTATCTATATTTGACATTCTCTTGTGTAATGTTTAAAGTGTTAGGTACTCTGCCAACCTCATGTAATTGTCTTCATCTGTCACCCACACCACTGGAACCATTCCAGTGTGTCACCCACACCAGTTGAATCATTCCAGTGTGTCACCCACACCACTGGAACCATTATACTGTATAACCCACACCAGTTGAACCATTATACTGTATCACCCACACCAGTTGAACCATTATACTGTATCACCCACACCAGTTGAACCATTATACTGTATCACCCACACCAGTTGAACCATTATACTGTATCACCCACACCAGTTGAACCATTATACTGTGGCCTGGTGGTTAACGCTCTCGCTTCACACGGTGAGGGCCTGGGTTCGATTCCCAGCCAGAGTAGAAACATTGGACGTGTTTCTTTCCACCTGTTGTCTATGTTCCCCATCAGCAAAATGGGTACCTGGGTGTTAGTCGACTGGTGTGGGTCGCATCCTGGGACACTGACCTAAGGAGGCCTGGTCACAGACCGAGCCGCGGGGGCGTTGACCCCCGGAACTCTCTCCAGATAAACTCTCTCCAGAAACACCAGTTGAACCATTATACTGTATCACCCACACCAGTTGAACCATTATACTGTATCACCCACACCAGTTGAACCATTATACTGTATCACCCACACCAGTTGAACCATTATACTGTATCACCCACACCAGTTGAACCATTATACTGTATCACCCACACCAGCTGAACCATTATACTGTATCACCCACACCAGTTGAACCATTATACTGTATCACCCACACCAGTTGAACCATTATACTGTATCACCCACACCAGTTGAACCATTCCACTGTCACACCATCAGCTGAACCATCTGTGTTACCCCCACTACCAGCTGAACCATCTGTTACCCTCACTACCAGCTGAACCATCTGTGTCACCCATAATACCAGCTGAGCCATATGTGTCCCCCACACTACCAACTGAACCATCTGTGTCACCCACACCAGCTGAACCATCTGTATCACCCACACGATCTGAACCATCTGTATCTCCCACATCAGCTGAACCATGAGTCACCCACACCAGCTGAGCCATCTGTATCACCCACACCACCAGTTTAATCATCTGTATCACCCACACCACCAGCTGAACCATCCTTATCACCCACACCACCAGCTGAACCATCTGTATCATCCACACCACCAACTGAACCACATATCGCCCACACCAGCTGAACCATCTGTATTACCCACACTACCAGCTGGTCCACTCCACTGTCTTTGACACGCACATCTTCAATGTCTGGCAGACCTTGCACACTATTGAGCTCCTCCAGATTAAATCTTTTCATGTATTTGGAGGCGAGTTTTTAAGATCCGCCTCAGTCCATTCAAGGTTTGTCTGCAAACTATAATGTTGTTCCCTCATTATTCAACACTTTTTTTCTGAGGAGCATAATGCGCCTCTTGTATCATCCATCGATATCATGAATAATATCGGTTTGTTTCTTTTTCGTTCAACACTGTTCTGTAGAACATTACGTTGCTCCTTCATCATTAAGCAGTTATATAGAATAATTATGTAATTTAAATCTTTTATGTATTTCACTAAAGTAAATTGTTATGGACAGGACCCGTATGTACATTTTAAGTTTGTATATTTTGAACTGCAAAGTAATATTTATGAAGGGTTTCAGGAAAACCGGTTAGCTGGACTTGAGTCCTGGAGGTGGGAAGTACAATGTCCGCACTCTGAAGGAGGGGTGGGGATATTTCCAGTTTAGAACTGTAGTATCGGCGCCTCTCTGGCAAGACAGTACTCACCTAATTGTGGTTGCAGGGGTCGAGACTCGGCTATTGGCCCTGCCTCTTCGCTGAACGCTACTAGGTCCTCTCCCTGCTCCCTGAGCTTTATCATACCTTGTCTTAAATCTATGTATGGTTCCTGCCTCCACTACATCACTCGCCAAACTGTTCCACTTCCTGACCACTCTATGACTGAAGAAATACTTCCTAACATCCCTCTGACTCATCTGAGTCTTCAATTTCCAGGTGTGACCCCTCGTTTCTGTGTCACCTCTCTGGAACATCTTGTCTCTGTCCACCTTGTCTATTCCACGCAGTATTTTGTGTGTCTTATCATGTCTCCCCTGACCATCCTGTTCTCCAGTGTCGTCAGGCCGATTTCCCTTAACCTTTCTTCATAGGGCATTCCCCTTAGCTCTGGAACTAACCTTGTCGCAAACCTTTGCACTTTCTCTAATAGCTTAACGTGCTTGACCCGGTGTGGGTTCCAAACTGGGGCTGCATACTCCAGTATGGGCCTGACGTACCCGGTGTACAGTGTCTTGAAAGATTCCTTACTTATGTATCGGAACGCTAATCTCAGGTTTGTCAGGCGCCCATATGCTGCAGCAGTTATCTGGTTGATGTGTGCTTCCGGAGATGTGCTCGGTGTTATACTCACCCCAAGATCTTTCTCCTGGAGCGAAGTTTGCAGTCTTTGGCCACCTAGCCTGTACTCTGTCTGCGGTTTTCTTTGCCCTTCTCCGATCTTCATGACTTTGCATTTGGCAGGGTTGAATTTGAGAAGCCAGTTGCTTGACCACGTGTCCAGCTTGTCCAGGTCTCTTTGAAGTCCTGCTTGATCCTCACCTGATTTAATTCTCCTCATTAACTTCACATCATCTGCAAACAGAGACGCTTTTTAGTCTATCCCTTCCATCATGTCATTCACATATACCAAAAATAGCACTGCTCCTAGGACCGACGCCTGTGGGACCCCGCTCGTCACAGTTGCCCATTGTGTTACCTCATCACGTACCATGACTCATTGTTGTCTCCCTATCAGATATTCTCTGATCCATTGCAGTGCCCTTCCCGTTATACGCGCCTGATCCTCTAGTTTCTGCACTAATCTTCTGTGAGGAACTGTGTAGAAGGCCTTCCTGCAGCCCAAGAAAATGCAATCAACCCACCCCGCTCTCTCTCGTGTCTTACTTCTGTAACTTTGTCATAAAACTCCTGAAGGTTTGTGACACAGGATTTGCCTTCTATGAATCCGTGCTGGTTGTCATTGAGAGTCTTTTTCCGTTCCAGGTGCTCCGCCACCCTGCCTCGGTGGGTAACGGCTGGTGTCTTAAAAAAATTGTCAGATGTTTTATTTGGTGTCTGCTTGAATTATATGATCTTAGTAAATTTTCCAACTTTGCTGTGTCTCCTGCCTTGAATGATGTTGTGAGTTCATAATAGCATTCAAGTCTTGAAAGTCACATCGATATGTGCGGTGTCATCATTGACGTTGTTTCTCTTGTTTTTACATATATCATAGGTTTGCTGTATTCTATTCAAGATTGATAGACTGACCACATCGACTCAAGGTTGAGGGACTGATTACCTCATTCTCCTCCTGCTTTTCACGATTCTCCTTTGCATGGACTGATGAAGCCACTGTGTGGCGAAACGTTTCCTCAATAAAGATACCCAAGAGTTGCACATGTGTCTTAATTTATCAACATGTCGGTTCGCTGAACCATTCATCTACATTCCTGCAACTTCTTGGGATCTTAATACTTGGGAATTCTTCGCTTGCCTAACCCTTGGGCACGACCATTTGTTAATGATTACATTGTGTGTGCACCAGGCGTTCACTGGGTTTGCAGATACCCTTTATGATCCTAGAATATACTGCACTCACTCCCACTCCCTACGTCTTCCTGCTTCTTACCCTACAAGTTGTATTAGGATTACCTTCCTAAACTTGTGCTGCATGTTGAACGTAGTTCTTCAGGTGGTTGTGTGTGTGTGTGTGTGTGTGTGTGTGTGTGTGTAAGTTTAAGTGAAGTCTAACTTGGACCAATAATAAGTCACATAATATCATAGGTTTCTTTCTCATGTTTCCGGGTTATTTGTATATTATTCCAGTCACAGTATTGTGCCTTTTTGTTGTGTGTGTGTAATATTTATTCAGTTTACATATGTTAAAAAGGCGCCTGTGGTAACTGGCGTACGAGTTAATAATATCCGAGAGCTGTGAACACTTTATATTACCCACAATGTATCGTAAGAATTTTCTTGAAAGTGACGTTTGAAATAAGTTGCAGCAGTAATGTTGTTACTGGGCTGGTAGCGTCTCAGAGGAACTTGTTTCTTAAGAGATTCTTCACTTAGCTGATTACCTGTGGTAAAACCTACGTCACCATCCTGGTTACTACCTCCCTCAGTTCCCCATCCACCCCCTGTACCCCCTCTGTTCTCTCTCTCTACCAGTTGTGCTTTTCAGTATTAAGTCTTATAGTTCTTCATATATTTTACACCTTGAAAGCAGGTATCTAATGGGGTGAGTTATGAGAGCGTGTACAAAGTGCTAGTAGTCGAGGAGTAAGTTATTCTTGATAGAGCAATGTCTCTAAGAAGGATGCACTACTAATGACTGCTCGTCTTGAGAACATAAGAAAGAAGGAACACTGCAACAGGCCTACTGACCTTTGAGAAGCAGGTCCATGCCACCCTCCGGCCTAGAACAATGACCACCTAGTCAGGTCACTTCCACTTCAGGAGCACGGCACCAGATCTGGTAGCCCAAGCTAGTCAGGTCCAACTCACACCCACTCACGTATTTATCTAACCTATTTTTAAAACTATACAACGTCTTAGCTTCTATGACGGTACTCGGGAGTTTGTTCCACTCATCCACAACTCTATTACCAAACCAGTGCTTTACCATGTCCTTCCTGAATCTGAATTTTTCCAACTTGAAAGCATTGCTGCGAGTCCTGTCTTGGCTGGATATTTTCAGCACGCTATTTACATCCCCCTTATTTATTCCTGTTTTCCATTTAAACACCTCAATCATATCCCCCCTAATTCTACGCCTTTTGAGAGTGCCGATTCAGGGTCCTCAGTCGATCCTCATAGGGAAGATTTCTGATACATGGGATCAACTTTGTCATCCTCCTCTGTACGTTTTCCAGAGCATTTATATCCATTCTGTAATACGGTGACCAGAACTGTGCAGCATAATCTATATGAGGCCTAACCAAGGACTGTCACTACTAAACACTACATAGACTCTCACTACTAAACACTACCTGGACTCTCACTACTAAACACTACCTGGACTCTCACTACTAAACACTACACGGACTCTCACTACTAAACACTACACGGACTCTCACTACTAAACACTACCTAGAATCTCACTACTAAACACTACACGGACTCTCCCTACTAAACACTACATAGACTCTCCCTACTAAACACTGCATGGACTCTCAATACTAAACACTACATGGACTCTCAATACTAAACACTACACGGACTCTCACTACTAAACACTACCTAGAATCTCACTACTAAACACTACATACTCTCCCTACTAAACACTACATAGACTCTCCCTACTAAACACTACATGGACTCTCAGTACTAAACACTACATAGACTCTCACTACTAAACACTACATAGACTCTCACTACTAAACACTACATAGACTCTCACTACTAAACGCTACCTAGAATATCACTACTAAACACTACATAGACTCTCACTACTAAACACTACCTAGAATCTCACTACTAAACATTACCTAGAATCTCACTACTAAACACTACATAGAATCTCACTACTAAACACTACATAGACTCTCACTACTAAACACTACATAGACTCTCACTACTAAACACTACATAGACTCTCACTACTAAACGCTACCTAGAATATCACTACTAAACACTACATAGACTCTCACTACTAAACACTACCTAGAATCTCACTACTAAACACTACCTAGAATCTCACTACTAAACACTACATAGAATCTCACTACTAAACACTACATAGAATCTCACTACTAAACACTACATAGACTCTCACTACTAAACACTACATAGACTCTACTAAACACTACATAGACTCTCACTACTAAACACTACATAGACTCTCATTACTAAACACTACATAGACTCTCACTACTAAACACTACATAGACTCTCATTACTAAACACTACATAGACTCTCACTACTAAACACTACATAGACTCTCACTACTAAACACTACATAGACTCTACTAAACACTACATAGACTCTCACTACTAAACACTACATAGACTCTCACTACTAAACACTACATAGACTCTCACTACTAAACACTACATAGACTCTCACTACTAAACACTACATAGACTCTCACTACTAAACACTACATAGACTCTCACTACTAAACACTACATAGACTCTTACTACTAAACACTACATAGACTTTCACTGCTAAACACTACATAGACTCTCACTACTAAACACTACATAGACTTTCACTGCTAAACACTACATAAACTCTCACTACTAAACACTACATAGACTCTCACTACTAAACACTACATAGACTCTCACTACTAAACACTACATAGACTTTCACTACTAAACACTACATAGACTCTTACTACTAAACACTACATAGACTTTCACTGCTAAACACTACATAGACTCTCACTACTAAACACTACATAGACTCTCACTACTAAACACTACATAGACTTTCACTACTAAACACTACTTAGACTCGACCTATTAAAGGCTACGTAAAATTGCAATATAACCATATTAAAGAAGATAATCTATACAGAAGTACTTTAGTAGAAGCAATTGAAGACTGGTAAAAGTTTGTGAGGTAGAAGAAGCCAACTTCGAGGGACAGTACTGCAGCTTCACTTCTTCAAAATGGATGGAAAAAAGGTTACCTTCGTCTTCTTTGAGGAGCTGACAGACCTCGTGATGTTGAGCCCAGACTGTACATTCCTTGGCAGCGGAGTCAGCGGATCAGTCTATCTCTTCATTGTGCATGGTGAAAAACTGTGCGTTAAAAAATCCCATGGAAAAAAAACTAATTGAGAGTATTTGGTCATGAATTGAATTTGCTTCAGGAAGTTGGTGCTGGAGGTGCCCCTCTGGTGAGATACATAGCTTATGATTACTCAGCCATGGTCATGGAGTATCGCGGACACACAGATTTCAACGAATTTTTCTGGTACTGTAAGTCTTCCTCAAAGCGCATCCTGACTTTGATTAAGTTAGCTGAGAGCCTCCAGCAAGTTCATAATAAAGGATTCGTACACATGGACCTTAAAACTGACAATGTCTTGGTTTAACATGTGGAAGGTGACTCTAACTTCCTTGTTAACATAATCGATTTTAGCCTGGCCCGGAAGGCAGGCGAGGATCATCGGGGGTTCGAATCTCAAAGTGAACACTGTGCTCCAGAGACATATAAAAGGTAAGGTATCTACAACCATGGATGTGTATTCCTTTGGAGATCTTATTAGTTTTGTTTCTGAGTACTTAAAAAATAAGAATCAGTGTAAGAAGCTGAATGTTCTGGCACGAGAAATGATGGATCCTGAAGCAGAGAAGCGACCAAAGTTGACCGTTGTTCAGGAACGCTTGCATGTAATCATGAAGATCACAACGAAACGTAAACGACTTAAAAAGAGGCTTGTAGGAGCCCTGGCAGCGGTCCCTGTTATGGTACATAAAATATTCGTTCATCGCCAATGTTGAGGCAACATCCCCCACTGATGTGAGACACAGGAATGCTTTTATCACTTCTCGTATTCTAGCTAACTTTTGTCTCGCCTCCAAGTTGAGCCAGGTGGGGAAACCTTGACGATAAGCTTGTACATAACAGTAAATCCATCAGCAGTTCAAGTCAATTCGCGATCAGCTGAGCTGTGGTGCATTTTTTTGCACTGGGCGCGGCTAGCACCTTGTTGATCTGGGGGTAGTAACTGGGAGGCCTAGTCTAGGACCAGGTCACGGTGCTGGTGACTACCGAAATCAAGTAACTTAACCAAATATCTCTAGTGTCGTAGGCTGTGTTGAGATGACAGGACTAAGCAGGTGTGGTTGTGGTGAGTTATCCTTCGTGGTCTCATACCCTGTCCAAGAGTACGACCTCAACCTGAAACAAGTGAAGGTGATGCAGACCTGCTGGTCACCGGTTGACCAGTTGGTCGAAAGTGAAGTTGCTTAGGCCGGGCTTTGAGAATAGAGGAACCCTAGCAAAAACTCAGTTATGTGAGAGGAAATGTGATGGGAAGGTAGACTACTGAATAATGATTCATACTGGAGACGAGAACATGTGCTTCAGTATAGTTACCCAAACACTAGTGTCAAGCAAGCAGCAGACACACCTCACACTGTCAGTGTCACGGCTCTCTTACTAGCACTTCTCAACATGATTCTTTGTTCTTTGCTGAGTCATATTTTATCGTAAGGATGTCAGCTAACTTGCTGAGCGGCCTATCTTCACTTTATTATTGTATATCTTGTCAAGTTTCATGTTGATGCCCTGTTCATGTGTATCTTCTCATTAGTAGCCGTAACGTAGCCTTGATGACCTTAGTGACTGATGTACTCTCAGCTTGTTTGACGTGTACCATGGTAGTGGACATGTATTGTCAACTTGTTGTTTGACGTGTACCAGGATAGTGGACATGTACTGTCAACTTGTTGTTTGACGTGTACCAGGATAGTGGACATGTACTGTCAACTTGTTGTTTGACGTGTACCAGGATAGTGGACATGTACTGTCAACTTGTTGTTTGACGTGTACCAGGATAGTGGACATGTACTGTCAACTTGTTGTTTGACGTGTACCAGGATAGGGGACATGTACTGTCAACTTGTTGTTTGACGTGTACCAGGATAGTGGACATGTACTGTCAACTTGTTGTTTGACGTGTACCAGGATAGTGGACATGTACTGTCAACTTGTTGTTTGACGTGTACCAGGATAGTGGACATGTACTGTCAACTTGTTGTTTGACGTGTACCAGGATAGGGGACATGTACTGTCAACTTGTTGTTTGACGTGTACCAGGATAGTGGACATGTACTGTCAACTTGTTGTTTGACGTGTACCAGGATAGGGGACATGTACTGTCAACTTGTTGTTTGACGTGTACCAGGATAGGGGACATGTACTGTCAACTTGTTGTTTGACGTGTACCAGGATAGTGGACATTTCTGTTAATATTGGCGAACACTCATCTTGGATATATGATTCATGGCTCTGGTGACGATGTCGATAGAGTAGGCATTCCATAGAAGGTACCAAGCACACTACCTTGTGATACACTGGTACCATAACATGAGACCGAGCACACTACCTTGTGGTACACTGATACCATGAGACCAAGCACACTACCTTGTGGTACACTGGTACCATAACATGAGACCGAGCACACTACCTTGTGGTACACTGGTACCATAACATGAGACCGAGCACACTACCTTGTGGTACACTGGTACCATAACATGAGACCTAGCACACTACCTTGTGGTACACTGGTACCATAACATGAGACCAAGCACACTACCTTGTGGTACACTGGTACCATGAGACCGAGCACACTACCTTGTGGTACACTGGTACCATAACATGAGACCTAGCACACTAACTTGTGGTACACTGGTACCATAACATGAGACCGAGCACACTACCTTGTCATACACTGGTACCAAAACATGAGACCTAGCACACTACCTTGTGGTACACTGGTAACATAACATGAGACCAAGCACACTACCTTGTGGTACACTGGTACCATAACATGAGACCGAGCACACTACCTTGTCATACACTGGTACCATAACATGAGACCTAGCACACTACCTTGTGGTACACTGGTACCATAACATGAGACCTAGCACACTACCTTGTGGTACACTGGTACCATAACATGAGACCGAGCACACTACCTTGTGGTACACTGGTACCATAACATGAGACCTAGCACACTACCTTGTGGTACACTGGTACCATAACATGAGACCGAGCACACTACCTTGTCATACACTGGTACCATAACATGAGACCTAGCACACTACCTTGTGGTACACTGGTACCATAACATGAGACCTAGCACACTACCTTGTGGTACACTGGTACCATAACATGAGACCAAGCACACTACCTTGTGGTACACTGATACCATAACATGAGACCAAGCACACTACCTTGTGGTACACTGGTACCATAACATGAGACCGAGCACACTACCTTGTGGTACACTGATACCATGAGACCGAGCACACTACCTTGTGGTACACTGGTACCATAACATGAGACCAAGCACACTACCTTGTGGTACACTGGTACCATAACATGAGACCAAGCACACTACCTTGTGGTACACTGGTACCATAACATGAGACCGAGCACACTACCTTGTGGTACACTGGTACCATAACATGAGACCGAGCACACTACCTTGTGGTAAACTGGTACCATAACATGAGACCGAGCACACTACCTTGTGGTACACTGGTACCATAACATGAGACCGAGCACACTACCTTGTGGTACACTGGTACCATAACATGAGACCGAGCACACTACCTTGTGGTACACTGATACCATGAGACCGAGCACACTACCTTGTGGTACACTGGTACCATAACATGAGACCGAGCACACTACCTTGTGGTACACTGGTACCATAACATGAGACCGAGCACACTACCTTGTGGTACACTGGTACCATAACATGAGACCAAGCACACTACCTTGTGGTACACTGATACCATGAGACCGAGCACACTACCTTGTGGTACACTGGTACCATAACATGAGACCGAGCACACTACCTTGTGGTACACTGGTACCATAACATGAGACCGAGCACACTACCTTGTGGTAAACTGGTACCATAACATGAGACCGAGCACACTACCTTGTGGTACACTGGTACCATAACATGAGACCAAGCACACTACCTTGTGGTACACTGGTACCATAACATGAGACCGAGCACACTACCTTGTGATACACTTGTACCATAACATGAGACCGAGCACACTACCTTGTGGTACACTGATACCATGAGACCGAGCACACTACCTTGTGGTACACTGGTACCATAACATGAGACCGAGCACACTACCTTGTGGTACACTGGTACCATAACATGAGACCGAGCACACTACCTTGTGGTACACTGGTACCATAACATGAGACCGAGCACACTACCTTGTGGTACACTGGTACCATAACATGAGACCGAGCACACTACCTTGTGGTACACTGGTACCATAACATGAGACCGAGCACACTACCTTGTGGTAAACTGGTACCATAACATGAGACCGAGCACACTACCTTGTGGTACACTGGTACCATAACATGAGACCAAGCACACTACCTTGTGGTACACTGGTACCATAACATGAGACCGAGCACACTACCTTGTGATACACTTGTACCATAACATGAGACCAGGCACCTTTTTACACTGGTACTTTAAACATCGCACCATGTCATTACGATACCAAAGTTGACCAGGAAGTCCACCCATATTTCCTCTGTGATAACTAGCCTGAGTCTGGCCATAATAAGAGACATGCCAAGAATCTGTCTAGCATTTTTAATTAAAGTCAGTCTTGCTGTAAAACACGGAGATAATATTGCCCTAACATGTAAACAGACCGTAGCCAGGTAAGCAGAAAAAGACTTAAAAGCGTACATCGTACACTGTACGCTTCCCTTTGCCTGCACTAAGGTAGAGGGGGTATGAAAATGTCTTGCCTAGGATGGCGCACTGCGCGACAATAATTGTGGAACTCACATTTGGTAGAAGTGACAGGTGATCAGGGGAGAATATACTATGAAACTAACGAAATTTAAGCTTCAGGGCCCTTAATCCCGGAGGGACCTCAGAAGCTACTTTAGTTCACATTGCTTAAAATCTGTTGTATGAAAATGGGTTCAAGTTTCAGGGCCACGAAAATGTTGGTCTGCCACGGGAGGTGACTGTAGCTGATCAGTACATTCACACAACAATCTTTGGTTCATCTTAGTCTGGACTTCCAGCCTTTACTGCAAGCACATGTTTGAGATGACTTTCACTTTCCTATCACAGCTATTTTGATTTAGTTTGTGAAAATAGCCGAAAAGACGGACTTAAGTAAATATGCGTCTTGACAGCGAGGTGGATTTTATGTAGATGGTATCTTATAAAATTGTGTGTATGTTGTCATTACTTGCTATTTACAAGACTACGTCTATCCATTTTAGACTTTCTTGCATATAAATGCGTTCTCTGTATTATCCTCTGCTTGGACTTCCATATACAAACGTTCTCTGTATTATCCTCTGCTTGGACTTCCATATACAAACGTTCTCTGTATTATCCTCTGCTTGGACTTCCATATACAAACGTTCACTGTATTATCCTCTGCTTGGACTTCCATATACAAACGTTCTCTGTATTATCCTCTGCTTGGACTTCCATATACAAACGTTCACTGTATTATCCTCTGCTTGGACTTCCATATACAAACGTTCACTGTATTATCCTCTGCTTGGACTCCCTTATACAAACGTTCACTGTATTATCCTCTGCTTGGACTTCCATATACAAACGTTCACTGTATTATCCTCTGCTTGGACTTCCATATACAAACGTTCTCTGTATTATCCTCTGCTTGGACTTAGATATACAAACGTTCTCTGTATTATCCTCTGCTTGGACTTCCATATACAAACGTTCACTGTATTATCCTCTGCTTGGACTTCCATATACAAACGTTCACTGTATTATCCTCTGCTTGGACTTCCATATACAAACGTTCTCTGTATTATCCTCTGCTTGGACTTCCATATACAAACGTTCACTGTATTATCCTCTGCTTGGACTTCCATATACAAACGTTCTCTGTATTATCCTCTGCTTGAACTTCCATATACAAACGTTCTCTGTATTATCCTCTGCTTGGACTTCCATATACAAACGTTCACTGTATTATCCTCTGCTTGGACTTCCATATACAAACGTTCACTGTATTATCCTCTGCTTGGACTTCCATATACAAACGTTCACTGTATTATCCTCTGCTTGGACTTCCATATACAAACGTTCTCTGTATTATCCTCTGCTTGGACTTAGATATACAAACGTTCTCTGTATTATCCTCTGCTTGGACTTCCATATACAAACGTTCACTGTATTATCCTCTGCTTGGACTTCCATATACAAACGTTCACTGTATTATCCTCTGCTTGGACTTCCATATACAAACGTTCTCTGTATTATCCTCTGCTTGGACTTCCATATACAAACGTTCACTGTATTATCCTCTGCTTGGACTTCCATATACAAACGTTCTCTGTATTATCCTCTGCTTGAACTTCCATATACAAACGTTCTCTGTATTATCCTCTGCTTGGACTTCCATATATAAACGTTCACTGTATTATCCTCTGCTTGGACTTCCATATACAAACGTTCTCTGTATTATCCTCTGCTTGGACTTCCATATACAAACGTTCACTGTATTATCCTCTGCTTGGACTTCCATATACAAACGTTCACTGTATTATCCTCTGCTTTGACTCCCTTATACAAACGTTCACTGTATTATCCTCTGCTTGTTAGTACAAACACGTGTGTTATAAGGGAGTGTGTTTTACTTAACTGCTAAATTAGTCACTTATGCTATGTAATGTAACTTGCAGAGGGTTTTTTTCTGTGGACCAGCACAGTCTTGTCTTGTAGGTGATCGCCAACCTGAAAATTTGCTTTATTGGTCTATTGTTGTAAAAGGATTGTATATCGTGTACACATAGCACCTCCTGACGAAGCTTGTTTCATAGTTTGGTGTGTAACTCTCTCATCCCTGGCTGTTTTTTCCAGGAATTTTTAATAAACATTCATTTCATGCCAGCTTGTGGTAGAGAATGTTAAACCCGGCGGGCAGCTCCAGGAGTCTGAGCATTGTTTCCACAGTTACCAGTGTCCGGATATACTGAATTGTTCGTAAATACAGTAACATATATGTTTATTTTCATGCTGAAATATCCATTTCATTATAATTCAGGAACATGAATAAGAACGTTGGTTGCTTTGTTGACTTGGAAGCTTATCAGCCACACGAGGAGGCTTTCACTGAGGCTTTCACTGCTACACAACCAGGCAAGAAGACTTTAATCCCAAAGATATGGGTCAGTGTAAATAATATGTATAATTTATAGTTATTGGTTGGAAGCTGTAAACACTTACGGAGCACAAACTGCCAGGATCTCCCCAGGATTCATGGGGAGGTTCAGATAGTCTGCTTCCTGATGGGTGTCAGGGAGCACAGACTGCCTGCACCTACCCAGGCTTCATGGGAAGGGTCAGGCAGTCTGCTGCCTGATGAGGTTCCAGCTAATAGGCTTGAACATACAATATGTATAATGTAAACGATATACTTCTCACTTTATATACACAGATAATGCACCTCTCGTATATGCACTAAGAAATATACTCAGTGGTGTATACACAGAGAGATAATACACCTCTCGTGTATATAAACTAAATAATGAAAGCACCTCTCTGTATGTATATACATTGAGATAAACTTAGTGTGTGTTGGTCCAGTAGTTTAGTTGGATATGTTAGGATGTTTATATTACCTTCTATGAAAATTATTATCCAGTGAGTACATGAAGAGACGATAAGTGTAAAAGAAGGAACACTTCGGCACCATGTATTACATGACGGGAATTAAGAACAAACACATAGCTTTAAGATAGAGCTTGATAAGTTCAAGTTCCTAATCAACTGATTTGTGATGCATGTTCATTGCGTGCGGCCACCACTAATAGCCAGGTCGATTAGGTCACCAACTGGGAGGAGTGGTCTAGGGCCGAGCTCAGGGAAGAAGCGGTAACCCCTGAAATCGTGTCTAGGTAATCATGGTTAAGTGGACAACTGCCTTGATTTTTTTCCGTACATTTAGTATTCGAGGAATGGAATTGTTGCTTCTAGGAAAGTATCTTCCTCCTGCACCATCATCCCTGTTTTTTCACTCCACTTTCATTAACGAAAGTCAAATGATTCTGATGTGAGAGACGACGAGAGAAACTCTGAAATCAGTCAGAAGAAACATGAGATAAACTAGTATGCAAGAGCAGTCATTCAGTTGCACGAGTATTACAGCAACTATCACCGACACTTCAACTAAAACTGCCATAAATGTTACAAAATCAAATGAAATGATTAAATTAAATCACATAAATCACAGCTAACAGAATATTACTACTATGCCCGGGGCAGTTACAAATATGGACGGTTTAGTAAAGGAAACTTTTAAATAAGGCACCCAAGAAAAATACCATAATCTCTTAAATAAAGACTTATGTTGTTGCAAAAATTATAAATATATTCACCCAAAAATGTATTAGAGTTTATGAAATAACTAGTAATGGTGAGGCGCACACTCCTGCGTCACACGTGCAGGAATGTGGAGAGTTAAGTTAGGGACTTACCAGCAGACACTTAGCTGTCTTCAGGATGGAACTTAATAAGTTCCTCATCTCAGTTCCTGATCAGCTGGGCTGTTGTATATACGTTGATCTGCATACAAACAGCCTGGTCGATCAGGCTAGCAACCGAAATGCCTGGTCTGGGACTGGTCCTCGGGGTTGAAGTCGTCTACAGATAATCTAACCCCAAGAAAAACAGATTAAAAACAAGCTATACAGTTTTACACAATGTTTAAAATGATATAAAATACCGACAAGTTGATGAGTAAGACAAATTATTTCTCCAAGATTGATGTACTCGTTATATTATCTACTGTTATCTGTACAGTGACACACTTGTGCAACATTGGGCTATCTTTATTGTGGAATCGTTTCGCTTCATAAGTCCAACACAGGGAGAGGTGGAAGACGAGTTGAGGTAATCAGTCCCACAACTATGAGTCGAAGTGTTCACTCCATCACTCTTAATAAAAGTGCAACATATTCGCGCAGTAAAATCTTCAAAACTTGTCAAGACCTTTAGTCACTACCTACTTCAGTAGTTGAGTTTCTGTACTAGTGACTCCGCCTACCACTGCTCCAGCTCATCTGTCACAATTATGTAAACCCCAACTCGGCGAATATGCTGCACGTTTGTCAACATTAATGGACTGAACACACGGGCTTCAGGCTGAGAGACTGATTACCTCATACTTCTCATCTTTCTATGTTATTCTTTGTATTGGACTGAAGAAGCCACTGGCTGGCGAAGTGTTTCCTCAATAAAGACTCGTTAGGTTAGGTAAGGGAAGGTTCATCAGGAAACAGAACAAGTGTTTCCTGACGCGGGTCATACGATGACCCGCCGTTGGAGCTTTGGGTCATCTGACCGAGGCCTTCCGCTGGCTTACCCATCCACCCCTTAAAAATTATAATTACAATTATAAACATTAGATTACTTAACATCCTTAATCCATCTAAAATTTACGTAATGTAAAATATTTTAATTTAATTTAACCTTTGTTAATAAGACTACACGCAACTTTATTTACAGTCTGAGTGTTGGTAGGATGAATTTCCAGGTGAACATTGCCACCACTTGTTCATTATAAAATGAAAACTGTCATTCGTATATATTCATCACTTATAAAATGCTTAGAGAGGAGAGAGTTAGTTAGTTTAGTTTAATATGTTTATTATGCACCCCATACCCATCCTGTGGGCGGTAGTCAAAAGATTACAGAGGTACATAATTGGTCCAGGGACTGGGCCTCAAAGTTTTGATAGCTGAGCAAGTTACAGAGGTAATGAATTCACAATTTACAAAGGTAATGAACTCACAATTTACAAAGGTAATGAACTCCAGGTAGGTCTAGTCACAATCATGACAAGTTACAAAGGTATTTACAGATTACAGAGGTACACAATGGGTCCAGGGACCGGGCTCCAAAGTTTTGATGGCTGAACTAGGTACAAGGTAATGAACTCACAAGTTACAAAGGTAATGAACTCACAAGTTACAAAGGTAATGAATACTGTAAGAATGGTTACTTACGTTTATACATGGCTGCAATCATGAACAAATTTTAGAGTAATGAGCAATTCACACTTCCACACCCGGTCACAACTGTAGTGAGTTATTGGTGCAAATGTTGATTGCTGAGTCTCTCTCACACACACACACACACACACACACACACACACACACATACAAATTCATACACACACACATATAAACACACACACACACACACACACACACACACAAACTCATACACACACACGCGCACACACTCATACACACACACACACACACACATACACACACACACTCATACACACACACACACACACACACACACACACACACACACACACACACACACACACACACACACACACACACACACACACACACACACACATGCACATATGTGGTAATGCTTTATTTACAGCTAGCAAAGTCAGGGTATTTCTCCAGAATGGTCTGTAATATACCACTGTGGATAAAATACTTAGCCATTTCTTGAACACTTCTGAGTGAGTTGTTTCTAAATTCATTAATTTTATCACACTCCAGTACATAATGACGCAAGGTGTGACAATAATCCATCTGGCAAAGTTTACATTTCGTTTGGTCTACATCTGGTGGTGGTGATTTAACCTGCCAAAGATACTTGTAACCCAGCCGGAGCCGGGCGGTAGTGACATCCAAGAGTCTGCTTATTTTGTTGGATGCACCATAGACATGTGGCTCCTCCTGCATGATAGAATGATGATAGATGGACTCACTGGTGTCAATCTCCCTGAGCCTTAAGTCCATAAAATTCAGCTGAAGTTCTTTTCGTATTATTGTTCTCAAACTACTACCTGACAAGCCAAGATTGTAATCTACTCCCTCTTTGAAAGCATACAGCTTAGCCAATTTATCAGTTCTATCATGCATCTGAAGACCAATGTGAGATGGAATCCACAGCATGTGCACTCTGACTCCACTGTCCACAATCCTACCATACCTGTGTCTGGCTTCTGACACAAGCATGCCACAATTTATGCTTAATGAGTTGAGAGCATTTATGGATGACAGAAAATCAGTTACAATTAAACTGTCAGTCTTTGATACATAGATGCATTTCAGTGCAAGGAGTATGGCAAACAGTTCTGTCTGAAGGGTAGAGGCCCAATTATTGATGCGTGCTCCAATTTCTTTAAGAGAGCCATCACTCTGTACGACAACAGCAGCACTACCAGCTGCACCAGTGGATTGGTGAATAGAACCATCAACGTAAATAATTTGCGAGAGTGTGTGCTGTGTGACTAAGTTATCAATACAGCTTAAGGCCTCATGTTTGGCTTCAAGGCGAAGTTTTGGTTGTGATTTAAGAAGTAGTTTGGGGGGAAATGGAGGAATGGTAGTTTGGAATGGGGTAATATTCCATGGAGCGGAGAAGTGCCGCTGTTGCCTTACTTGACATAGATCATGTATCTGATTCATGCGGAGGTCGGTTCCAGTCTTTTCGATCCATCTGGAGGAGTGTTCACCAGTGCTGAGGAAAGTTTGGAGGGCTTCTGTGCAGGGGTTTGAATGAGCTTGCCTGAGCATATTAACCCCAATTAGGATATTTCTTTCAGTAACACGATCTCTGATGCTTGGAATATCAAGTTCTTTTTGCATATTTAAAATTTTGGCAGTACGAGGGCATCCTAGGATGATCCTCATTGCTTCGTTCTGCAGTTTTTCCAGCCCTCCAAGCTTCCAGTCAGACACAAGAGCAAGTAGTGGCGCAGCATAATCAACCAATGATCTAATATAAGCAAGATACATCATTTTCACAATTTTAACATTAGCACCATACCTGGGGTGAAGCCCTGCCACAACTCTAAGTGCTCTTAGTCGTTCTTTGTATTGGCGACAAAGTCTTGTTACAACAGGTCCAAGTAGAGGAACCTCAAAGCCTAGATACCTGTATCTGCTTACATATTCTAGAAGAGACCCATCATGCAATTGGATCTGACGAACTGTGCCTCTCTGTCGAGGAGGACGCCTATTGAGTATCTTTGTTTTATCAGTAGAGATTATCAACCCCAGTCCGAGCGATGTGTTTTCTCTAACATAATCAGCTCTCCGCGTTTTCTTTACTACTAGAGAGACTATTTTATGATGTACATGTTACTTTTTACATATTTGTATGGCTGTGTTTTAGTAGTCAGTGCAGCAGTAGTAGAGGCTAGGTCTTGCAGCGTCTGAGGTTGAAGCTTCCAACTACTACTACTGCTGCTACAGATTTAATCAAGACAAGCAAACATACGTTAAAATGACTGAAAGAAAATGAAATCAGCATCAATTTCAAGAGGGAAAACTGCAGTATAAAAGTGTGAGGTGGCTGGGGCATGGACACAGTCCTCATCACTTTGTAGGTAAGTAAACAATGAGTTATTTAGGCAGTTACTTCATTATATTGCATGGGATTTTTTTTTATAATGAGCAGTAGCTCAGCCAGGATTTAATTCTCGGGCTTAAACCAGGATTTCAATTTGCTGAGCTTAAGCCATGTTTTCAATCTGTGCGAGGTTTTCGGTCTCGGGCTTAATAATAAGTCACGATTTCTCTCTGGAAGGAGTTTAATTAAAAATGATCAATGAAAAAATCAGAGAAATATCCTTAAAAGCACAGTACTATGCTTAGTTGTGCCTTCCCTGTTACTCTTGCTTTCTGCACCTGCTTTTAGCCCTGTCTCTTGTGTAGCACTGTGTCTTAGGTCTTTTTATGTGCATAGACGTAGAATTACCGACTATGTTAAAGGGACACATGAGCAACTAGTGTGACATTTAATTGTAGCAACACTCCAAGAGCTTTAAACCGTTACCAAACGGCTTGACAAAGCTCTTGGAGAGCGAAACATTGCTATAGTAAAAAGTCACATTAGTTGCACATGTGCCCGTTTACCTAACTGAATATGCAGCCCAGTCATCCCTCTCTCTGTTGCCTCACTTTTGTTACATTATCATAGAATTCTAGCAGATTTGTGGAACAGTCAACTTCAACTTACCAGAGCTTTGATAAGAAGGACAGAAATATGTTAAAAGGGTAGGAGGGGTAAGAGAGGTAGGATACTAAAGGAAAGTGGCACAACCACTATGGTGCAATTTGGAATGTGTATGTGTAATAACAGAAAATTATTTGAAAGGGGTATAACACCCGCCACATTCACACAGATATAACAAATATATAGGTGCATGACTCTGAGTTGGTAATGAATATACAATCTGCAATTGCCTTTTTTTTCTTTGCGAATGCAGGACGAAGGCTGGTAATGACAAGGTCAAGGCGATAAGTATACGCACAATTTATTAAAAATCACTGGGCGTGTTGGCTTTTTTCAAGGTGATGTCCCGCCATAGTAAATATTGCGCTGTTACAGTAGTAGATGTGAGATTAGAGAAGTTATATATCTCCATAATTAGGGGCGATGATATTCTTAGTAGGCATAGAAGGGTTCTGGTGTTACCCAGTCATCTTCATCTGCAGGGAGGTTGCTCAAGATCATTGGTCGTTGGTAATCATCCTTGTGGATGAAGCAGCGCACCCTCTGTTGAAGAGTCGTTCTTTGGGATCTGTGGGGAGGAGTGTTGATGATATAGTCGGTGGTATTTGCAACTTGGGGAGGATTCTCTCTGTCTGGTATATAGAGTTTTGCATTGCATAAAGTTGCCTCTTCAGCGTATCAAGTCGTACGTTTAGGGCAGCAATATCCTGGCGGATGTGTAAATCTGCCATCCTGATTCCGTCTCTCCTCCTGGTACTCGTAATAAAGCGGAGAGCTCTATTCTGGACTCGTTGCAACGTAGCATGTTGGTTTTTGTTGTTAAAGACATTCGGACACACGGGTATTCGAGTATAGGTCTTATCCTCATTTTATATAGATGTTTTTTGACATTGTGGAACAGTATTTAAAATATTTTGAATCATTCTAGTTGTTGTTTATGAAACTGCTGGTGTTCACGTGGTACACTGCTCCTCTTATTATTTTCTATTTTACCTTATATATTATACATGTCAGTAACACTGATCTGTAGTTTAATGCCTGATCCCATTCTTAAATATTGTAACTATGCTGTCGTGTCCCCTCTGTCAGCTGTCATGTATCAAATGACATAACTTTTAACTGTCGGTTCATAGTACTTGAACCCTCTCTTAGAACCTATATACAGACATCGTCTGATCCCCTTTCCTTCGAATAACTAACTCGTTCAGTAGTTTCTGCAGCCCTGCTTTTGTAAGTGTTGTGTAGAGTATTCGTGTGTGCAGAATTACCTGGTTGCATCTACTGGACCAGAACTATGCTTGGCAATTTTTCTTTGTTTAAATTAAAAAAAAAGTTGATGTACGCTCTTAATACATTCCATACGTCTACCACTCTTCTTGTTTGAAAAAAGTATGTATTAATTTAGCTCCACTTTTTCTCAGTTTACAATTTGTCTCTTGTCTGTTGCGGGTGCTAAGATTTTTTAATATGTACTTTTGTAGCTCTGAATGTGGTTATCATGTCGTCTCTTTTCCTGTTATGATGCAGCGCGGTCATCTCTAGTGTTAACAACCTGTCATCATCACTTATATTCTTCTTCACCTCTGGTAGCCAATTTGTAGCTGCTCTTTGAGTTTATCTTTATCTGCTGACATGTTCATAAAATTTTATTTTCCTTCCGACAAGTCATCTATATAATTTAAAAAGCTATCAGAGTAAGTAGAGATTCTTGTGATACCAAACTGGTAACATTTTCCCCATGAAGAAATTATTTTCTGTTAACTGCTCGTATTTTTCTCTTAATCAGAAAGTGTTTCATCCATTGTAATGTCTTTTTTAAACCTTTTATTCTTCCTATCTGCCATTTCCCAATTAGTGTTTGATGGGAAACTTTGTCCTAAGGTTTCTTTACAACTGGTCCGTCTAGTTCTTTCTTGAACAATTTCTTTGACTGTTGTAATAGTTTAATAGATTTGATACACATGAATTTACAGACCGGAAACATAATTGTTTACTGGTTAGTAAGTTTTTGCTTTCCAAGTATTTTATCCACCTTTAATGACTTTATCCTTGCAACAACACTTATCTTCGAAACTGACCTATAGTCTATAAATTCGTCAATGTCTCCCTTTTAAATATTTTACAATATGCGCCATCCTTCATCTGTCTGCTGCCAGTTTACTCTCTGGTAGTGAAATTCTTGAAAAAGAATCACAAGTGGAGAAGGTAACTTTTCATTTAAACCCCCCATGGTGGTGCTATCCCGTCTGATTCTATAATTTTTTCTTTTGGCAGTATCCAGAAATAATTTCTTCGTCTTTATATTCGTATCTACCATTTCATCTATCTGGGACTCAGATCCTTTACATTTAAAATATCTTCTTTTGTAAGCACACTGAAACTGCTGAGTGGACGGCGTGTGGTTCAAGTCCCTGGCAAGCCAGTTTTAAAACTAGGCCACTGTTTTATCCACTATCGTTTCAGTTTTACCCGGCACACACTACCTCGCACATTTCCTCCTCAACTTCAGTGGCTCTCTCATTGTCCTTTGTTTCTTGTATTTTATTTTAATTTTTTTTTTTTTTTTGCAAACTTGAATAAAATATTTGTTTCTGCCTTGCTATTGTTTCTTTTTCACTTTTTTTCTGTCTTTACATTTATATATTATTTTTTGGTCTGAATCCCTGTCAAATTTCTTGACCAACCCTTTGCTATATGGGTTTCAAGTCCATCCGTCCTTTTTCATAGCTCTCCAGCGCCTTAAATTAGATCATAATATTTTACCCAGTCTTGTAATTTTCTTGGAATAAACTAATTCCATTTTCATGTGTATTACGGAACTGTTCTTACAAATTCTTTGTCTTTCCATAGTAATATATTCCATTTAGCGTCTCAAAAATACTGTTTTAACGCATATTCTTATATCTAGTTTGTATTTCTTGTTCATTTGCTAAGTCATATCTAGCAGCATATGTTAATTCCAGTAGAACATGATCTTTCTCTCTCCAGCTGGATGTAGTCAGTTTTGAAAAATTCTTTATTATAGTAAATAATAGTGACCTTGAGAGAGTATTGGTGTGTTTTACCAGCGTTACTTCAGTTATCTGCTGATGTATAAAATAACCTGAGTTTTCATAGTTGTGTTGACTGTGTATTTGCACGTCATGCCTCGTAAGTTGTTAGTTTAATTATTTATAGCTAAAGTCTTCAGTTACAATAACTTTTCTTCTTTTTTACTGTCACTCTTCATCAGTAATTCTCTCAGTTATTATGTAATATTTATCTTGCCAACTTTTTTCCAAGTATTATTAAATGATGGGCTGTATATATTTACTATTAAGAGTTTTGCATCTTTGGATTTTTATTATTAAAACTTCAAAATAAAGTGAAATCCAATTTCCTTAGTTTGTATTTTTTTTTATCAGTATTGACACTTCCCTCATTTTGTCTTCCGTAATCTTTTCTTTACACTGAGTTGTTCCCGTTGAATACAACTTGAATACAACAGCATTTAAAGTATGTTGTTATATATTCAACAGATGAGTTTGTGTCCCCAGATGTCAATGAATTAGGATCCCAGGTAGAATTAACTGATCTTTGGAAGTATATAACATATAAAGGAACGTTGTTAATTTCTACAGTTGCTGTCCTCAAGGTCAGTGTTGGTATCCGCGTTACAAGACTGCAGTTATGAGTGCTTATTGACCCGCATCTTCAACAAGCACTCAGTATCTTGACTCTCAGCAAATACAAGAATCGTAAATGATTTAATGACTTTTAGAATATATTCTGCCACCAGCAACTACGAAATGTCATCCCACTATAAAAAATAAAGGTTTTCAGAAACACAGTGGCAGAGATGACACTGAGAAGCTACACTTTAAGTGGTAAGCAGTAACAAGTGTCTTGTTCACCTTCACTGCATAAACTTACCTTCAACGATAAATCATATTTATTCTATGCCATAGATTATAAAAAATTATGATTTAATGATATAAATTACCGGTGTATTTATAAATGCGACCGTTTATGACCGAGTCTTCTGATGGGTCAGTCTTCCATGTGACCGTCATTTCTGATTCAATCTTCTGATGGGTCAGTCTTTCATGTGACCGTCATTTCTGATTCAGTCTTCTGAAGAGTCAGTCTTCCATGTGACCGTCATTTCCGATTCAGTCTTCTGATGGGTCAGATAAAATTTAAGATAATGATGAATCTCGTTGTTTAACCAAAGCAAAGAGCCAAATCTGTTGTATTAAAATAGAAGAATGAGATTTATTCAATTGTTTTAACTGATGACAACATTTGGAATGTGTTGAGGGAAGCGGTCGCCGGGATGTTCACTAATACTCTTAACACACATTATCATATATACGTAACTCAGTCATCATAAGAGTTGGATTTATTTTACACTTATTATAAAACTTTATCTTTCTTGCTTTTTGTATAATGTAATTTATTTGTATATTTTTTTATGTAATTAATTATATTTATTATATACTTTTTATGATTATATGATTAAAAGGTTATATTGTATTTTTGCAGGTAAGTATTGATAAGTGTGAGACGCCCACGAGCAGTACGGTAAGATATTATTGTTTATCTTCTGCTTCTAGCTTCACTTATGTTCCTCTTTATTACTCTACTCTTCCCTAGCGTGTAGTCTGCCACATACAAGTTACCGCCATTGTTCTTTTTCAAAATGTTGTTAAGTGAATCTCCTCCGTATTTTTTTCAGCGTCTCATCTGGGCAGAGATTATCCGTCTCTGGTCTAGGGAGCACATTGAGGGATTTTAGGCGCTCAAATTAATTAAGGTGTTTGTGAATAGATACAGGCAGTGAAATCTCAACATTTTCCGGGTGAGCAGTATCTCCAAAATTGAATGGAACTGCTGGTGTGTGGGGGAGTATTGCTGTGTTGAGAGAATAAGTTACTGGTGTGTGGGGGAGTATTGCTGTGTTGAGAGAATAAGTTACTGGTGTGTGGGGGAGTATTGCTGTGTTGAGAGAATAAGTTACTGGTGTGTGGGAGAGTATTGCTGTGTAGAGAGAATAAGTTACTGGTGTGTGGGGGAGTATTGCTGTGTAGAGAGAATAAGTTACTGGTGTGTGGGGGAGTATTGCTGTGTTGAGAGAATAAGTTACTGGTGTGGGGGAGTATTGCTGTGTAGAGAGAATAAGTTACTGGTGTGTGGGGGAGTATTGCTGTGTTGAGAGAATAAGTTACTGGTGTGTGGGGGAGTATTGCTGTGTTGAGAGAATAAGTTACTGGTGTGTGGGGGAGTATTGCTGTGTTGAGAGAATAAGTTACTGGTGTGTGGGGGAGTATTGCTGTGTAGAGAGAATAAGTTACTACTCAGAGACATGTCATCACAAGTTTTGAAGTTCTAGTTTAAAGTTCTGATATAATCCTTGTAATTGTGAAGCATTCTTTATAAGAAAACACACAATCAACGTTAGGAAACTATCATGAGGAGTCTTATCAATCCAACGTAGAGTGAGAAGAAACACGAGTCCAAATATTGGAATGGATGCGAGGTGTAGTGTAGGCGGCAGGATGTACCAGACATCATTATCATCATAGATACTACATCTGAGGTGGTGTGTGTGCGACCTCGGATAATCTTGACTAAAACTTTAATCTGTAGTCACCTGTAAGTGCTTTACACTCCTCTGTCTCTTGATCCACTCTGTATTCTCTAACATAAAGATGATTGTTTTTGTTACACCTTGAAAATGTGTGTACACACACACGCACATACGTACGTAAGTAGGTGTACTCGCCTATTTGTGGTTGCAGGGGTCGAGTCACAGCTCCTGGCCCCGCCTCTTCGCTGTTTGCTACTAGGTTCTCTCTCTCCCTGCTCCATGAGCTCTATCATACCTCGCCTTAAAACTATGTATGGTTCCCGCCTCCACTACGTCACTTTCTAGGCTATTCCGCGGCCTGACTACTCTATGACTGAAGAAATACTTCCTAACATCCCTTTGATTCATCTGAGTCTTCAACTTCCAATTGTGACCTCTTGTGTCTGTGTCCCTTCTCTGGAACATCCCGTCTTTGTCCACCTTGTCTATTCTGCGCAGTATTTTATATGTCGTTATCATGTCTCCCCTGACCCTCCTGTCCTCCAGTGTCGTCAGGCCGATTTCCCTCAACCTTTCTTCGTAGGACAATCCCCGTAGCTCTGGGACTAGTCTTGTTGCAAACCTTTGCACTTTCTCTAATTTCTTGACGTGCTTGACTAGGTGTGGATTCCAAACTGGTGCTGCATACTCCAGTATGGGTCTGACGTAAATGGTATACAGAGTCTTGAACGAATCCTTACTGAGGTATCGGAACGCTATCCGTAGGTTTGCCAGGCGCCCGTATGCTGCAGCAGTTATCTTATTGATGTGCACCTCAGGAGATATGCTCGGTGTTATACTCACCCCCAGATCTTTTCCCTTGAGTGAGGTTTGCAGTCTTTGGCCATCTAAACTATATTGTGTCTGCGGTCTTCTTTGCCCTTCCCCAATCTTCATGACTTTGCATTTGGCAGTGTTAAACTCAAGGAGCCATTTGCTGGACCAGGCTTGTAGCCTGTCCAGGTCTCTTTGTAGTCCTGCCTGATCCTCATCCGATTTGATTCTTCTCATTAACTTCACATCATCTGCAAACAAGGACACTTCTGAGTCTATACCTTCCGTTATGTCGTTCACATATACCAAGAACAGCACAGGTCCTAGGACTGACCCCTGTGGAAACCCGCTTGTCACAAGCGCCCACTCTGACACCTCGTCACGTACCATGACTCGTTGTTGCCTCCCTGTCAGGTATTCTCTGATCCATTGCAGTGCCTTTCCTGTTATGTGTGCCTGATCCTCTGGCTTTTGCAGTAACCTCTTGTGAGGAACTGTGTCGAAGGCCTTCTTGCAGTCCAAAAAAATGCAGTCGATCCACCCCTCTCTCTCTTGTCTTACTTCTGTCTCCTTGTCATAAAACTCTAGTAGGTTTGTGACACAGGATTTTCCTTCCCTGAAACCGTGCTGGTTGTCAATTATGCACTTGTTTCTTTCCAGGTGCTCCACCACTCTCCTCCTGATGATCTCCATGACCTTGCATACTATACACGTTAGTGATACAGGTCTGTAGTTTAGTGCCTCATGTCTGTCTCCCTTTTTAAAAATTGGGACTACATTTGCCATCTTCCATACCTCAGGGAGTTGCCCAGTTTCAAATGATGTGTTGAAGATCTTTGTTAATGGCACACACAATATCTCTGCTCCCTCTTTAAGGACCCATGGAGAGATGTTGTCTGGTCTCACCACCTTTGAGGTGTCAAGTTCGCATAGCAGCTTCTTCACTTCCTCCTTGGTTATATGTACCTCATCCAGCACTTGCTGGTGTACCCCCCTGTTCTGATTTCCTGGAGTCCTACTGGTTTCCACTGTAAATACTTCTTTAAATCTCGTGTTGAGCTCCTGACATACCTCTCGGTCGTTTCTTGTGAATTCCCCATCACCCTTCCTCAGTCTGATTACCTGGTCCTTGACTGTTGTTTTCCTCCTGATGTGGCTGTACAACAGCTTCGGGTCAGTCTTGACTTTCGATGTTATGTCATTTTCATATTGTCGCTGAGCCTCCCTTCTTATCTGTGCATATTCGTTTCTGGCTCTTCGGCTAATCTCTTTATTTTCCTGAGTTCTCTGTCTTCTGTACCTTTTCCATTCTCTAGTACACCTAGTTTTTGCCTCCCTACACCTTTGGGTGAACCAAGGACTCGTTCTGTTCTTCCCATTATTTCTGTTTCCCTTGGGAACAAACTTCTCCTCTTCCTCCTTGCATTTTGTTGCCACATAGTCCATCATTTCTTGTACTGGTTTTCCTGTCAGTTCCCTCTCCCACTGAATGTTTTGAAGGAAGTTCCTCATGCCTGAGTAGTTCCCCCTTTTGTAGTTTGGGTTTTCCCACCCTATTCCTGCTACTCTCTCCACTTGGAGCTCAACTATGTAGTCGAAGCACAGAACCTCATGATCAATATCTCCCAGGGGCCTTTCATACAAGGTATCCTCGGTGTCTGAACTACTCAAGGTGAATACAAGGTCCAGTCTTGCTGGTTCATCTTCTCCTCTCTCTCTGGTAGTGTCTCTTAACATGTTGATGCATGAGGTTTTCCAGTACTACATCCATCATCTTGGCTCTCCATGTTTCGGGACCCCCATGGGGCTCCAGGTTTTTCCAGTCAATCTCCTTGTGATTGAAATCACCCATAACTAGTAACTTTGCTCCCCCCATGTGTGCTCTCCTGGCCACCTCGGCTAGTGTGTCGACCATGGCTCTGTTGCTCTCATCGTATTCTTCTCTTGGTCTCCTGCAGTTCTGTGGTGGGTTGTACATTACTGCAATTATCACCTTATGTCCCTCAGACTGGATTGTTCCTACTAAGTAGTCCCTTTCACCCGTGCCATCCATTCCTTCCATTTTCTCAAAACCCCACTGGTTTTTAATGAGCAGTGCAACTCCTCCTCCCCCTCTCCTCCCTCTGTCTTTCCTGAGGATTTGATATCCAGGTGGAAAGATTGAATCTGTTATTATTCTGGTGAGTTTTGTTTCTGTGAGTGCTATTATGTCTGGGGATGTCTCCTTGATTCTTTCGTGCCACTCCTCATACTTATTTGTTATTCCATCTGCATTTGTATACCACACCTTCAACTTCTTTTCTAAGACTGTGGTCTGGGAGGTGTATTGGGGTTGGGGAAGTGGAAGACCTGATACGGAACTATGGGTGGTTGCTGTGGGGGTGGAGTTTGTAATGTAGTGGGTGGGGGCATTGGATGTGGCATGGGTGTTTTGGTTTAGAGTGTTTGGCTGCACTGGGGTTGACCTGTGTATGTAATAATTTCGCAAAAATTATTCTGAACCTAACGACAAAATATATTTCATTGTGTTTATTAAATTATTGTAAACTTATTTAAAATATATTTAGTTGGATTAGGCTAAATTAAATTGTGCTCGTTATAATAAGGTTAGGTAAGTTTTCTAAGGTTGTTTTGGTACAAAATTATTAATATTTACGTTAATGAATGAATAAAATACATCTTTAACCGTATAAGAGAAAATTTTAGAAAGGACTTAATTTTAAATGAATTCTTGCTAATTGACCAATTTTACCTATTCGGCACTGTATATATATATATATATATATATATATATATATATATATATATATATATATATATATATATATATATATATATATATATAGGGAAGTAGCACCTCTATGGCTGGACTGGGGACCCTCATCCTCAGAGAAGACAATAAACGTACCTCAGGGAAAACTCAAGGTTCTCCCCGGAGCTGTTTGAATATTTTCTTCTCCTACCACCCTCTATATTTTATATTCTATGTGAACATTTATTAATAAACAGAATACATTTACAGAAAACACAAACATGAATACAATGGTACAATGTATTAAATATCATGAATTTCCTCCAGCTCCTCCGAAGCCGGATGTGAGCCAAGTATGCAGCAAGCATTTCCCCTCTGGATGGCTATGCTGAGGCGCTGCAACATGAAAGTGGCTGCCCTTGGGTCCCTGGTGGTGTCGATGAGTCTGGAACCCAATTCTTTAAGGAAATGTGTGGCATTTTTTCCCCATGATCCCAAGGGACAAATTGATACTGTTGGCTTATGTCCCTGTACTTGCTGATCTTGTACTCCTCCCTGTGGTCAGCAGCTCCTCTCTGTCGCCCCACACTGTGATGGATGTAGGTGTCAGCCAGTGTGGACACACAGGTATAGTCCCATGCTAAGAGCTTACCATTCTTCCAGGTATAGATGATCGTGTCGGGGCGGTTTGCTGGGTTGTGGGTATTGTTGGCTGCTAGTAATCGGGGCTCCCTCTCAGCTGGGCATCCAGCTGTAGCAAGAGTTCTCTTTATGATGTCGTTGATCTCACTGTATCTTGCATGCCAGCCCTTGTTTTGGAACAGTTAAGACCATGTAGATTATATTGGTCTGCTTGCGCTTCGCCGCAAATACACGTATATTCTGTGTGAATTGTGGCAGCAAGGCGCAGCGCCACTGCAATACGGAGGGTCTTAGGGTCGAGTCGCGTTCCCATTGCCGATATGGGAAGTGTTTGGAGGAAGTCCCCGGAGTGAAGTGCGCTCACAGCCTGGATACGGGCACTCTCCCTATCTGAGGTTGCAGCCCTGAGCATGTTATCAAGCACCTTTTCAGCGATCGGGCCATCCCAGCTTGACTGTGAGCCAGTGCTGCACTAGGGTTTGGTACTGGAGCAGCAAGAGTCTCCCATTCAGTGATGGCACTGGCATAGCTAGGGTCCTGTTTGATGCTATGGAAGAGGATAGGAAAGCTGGTAGAGCAATCTGGGAGGATCTGCATACTCCCAGCCCCCCAAGCCTGACCGGAAGTGAGGCTTGCAACCACTGTCCATCTTCAAGGAAAAGATTCAATACACTCTCTAGCATGGTCTTAAGGAGAGAGTCATATTCCTCGAGTTTTGGACTGCTGATGGCTGGGGAGCATCTCAGAAAGTAGGTAAGTTTTGGGATTGACAGGCACCTGGTGAGTAGGCAGAAGGCATCCTGTGTGTCAGTGTCTTTCATCCTGCCTTCCATCGTCCGGAGACTTTTTTTTCTAGGATCAGATCGATGGCATTGGACCCAAGAGGAGCACCAAGGAGAGTGCTATTGGCTGGATCAATGGCTCGTGCTGCTGGTAAAACGGCATTAATATTCTGGATCATCTGTCAATTGGTAGAAACTATTTCACATTTGGTGGGATTTAAAGAAAGGCCCAGACTTTCTCCCATGTCTTTAATTTTACTGATGTCCTCTAGGAGAGATTCTGTTGTGCCAGCTAGGGTACCATCATCCAGGAACCAGATATTGAGCTCACTGGAGAGTGCTTCTGTGACTTCCTTGATGACCAAACAGAATAGAAAGGGCGAGAGGGTCCCCCTGTTGCACGCCCTCACTTGAGTCAATTTCGTGGTCCCCAAACAATAGTTTGGAAGTCACACTATAACACGATTCTATGAAGGGATAAAGGGAAGGGAAATTTCTATAAACTGCTTGGAGAGCAGTATCCCTTCTGACTGAGTTGAAAGCGTTGGCAAAGTCCAATTTGACCAAGGCTTTTTTATCGGACATGTTTTTGATATATACTCGTGCTGCCTGGGCAGCTGCTTCATAGCCCTGTTGAATGCCAAAACCGAGCTGAGTTGGTTTCAGCATTGCAGCAGCCTCTTGACTTGCCCTTCTTACTGCAGCCTTGGCGAGTAGGCACCGAAGGGTGTTGCCCACTGCAATGGGCCTGATTCCAACTTTCTTCTTCCGGAGGGCACACAATGAGGCACCAAAGAAAAGGGGTCTGATGACCTCTGGGACACTGCCAGCTAGGCACAGGTTGGAAAATTTGGTGAGTTCAGACAGCAGCCTCTCTGAAACATCACCAAGTGCTGGATTGAGTATTTGTTTCAAGTGCTGGGGCCTTAAACCGGTGAAACCTCCTGCTGAGCCCTGTGGAAATGACATAACAGCTTTATACACATCAGCATCCTGTAAGGTTAGATGTTCTTCGCCTGCTGCAGTGTCAGGGAGGTCAATGTTGGTACTGGGAGCCCTGGGTGGATGTTTGTCCTCCAGAGCTTGCGCCGTCCTGACGTCCTTGGGAGAGATGGTATCCTCACTGGTTATAAGCCTCAGAGCTTCAATATTATTACCCTCTTCTATTTTTTTGCTAATTTGGGCTCTGATTTTTGAGGCGTTGGGTGCCTTGTTGGCATTTGCCCGGCGGGTGTTTGTCGCCCTAGGGAGGGGACAGGCGAGGTTGTCATCCCTTGGGAATGCATTTATTGCCCTAAATAACATGTGTTGCTAGTGACTTGTCCCTCCTTGGTGGGACAGCCAAACAGGCATTGCCAAAAAGCAACAGGTTGTGCCAGGATTTGTTGTTTGAAGGACCATCGTTGACTTTCGTCAGAAGGTCAGTGAATTTGCTAGCAGCTTGAGGGTGAGCTGCTTTGGGGATGTGTCAGAGTCCTGGTGGATGTTAATTTGATTGCAGATTTGAGGTCCTCTGTAGAGGTGAAGTCACGGTAGCTGTCAGCGCTGTCTGCTGGGAGGGGCTGTTGGTTGTTCTCATTTGGAGCTCTCTTGGAGCCTAGACATCCATTGTGTGCACGGATGTTGCCAGTTGAGGGATTGAGTGCACATTCCCTGTAGCACACCCGGCAGATGCCTCGTGAACGACGGCTTTGGCTCTGTCGTGAAGATTCCTGGGAACCCGCAACTACCTGTGACATTGCTGATATCGTGGGGGTGGGAGGGCGCCAACTGTGGGGTGACTGGTGAAGGACAGCATGGATGCATGGGGGATGAGGGTGGGGGAGTAGCGAGCGGCGGAACTTGTAATTGGTGGGACACTAAACGGCAACACCCTTGGTCAGGAAGTCAGTAGGCCTAGGCTGGGATGAGGGGAGGGGATCAGGGATGGGGGTGGAAGGAGTGGCCCTGTGTGTTCACTCAAGATGCACATCACTGACTAACTTTTGTTAATTGTTGTACACTTATTGTTCCATTTAGAAAAAACCCTCGCCATTTGGCACACTAATCACCGTGCTCACACTATTAACCGAGGTGTTCTTCTGTTCAGCATCCAATGGCTAACGCTTTCGCTTCACACGGCGAGGGCCTGGGTTCGATTCCCAGCCAGAATAGAAACACTGGGCGTGTTTCTTTCCATCTGTTGTCTATGTTCCCCATCAGTAAAATGGGTACCTGGGTGTTAGTGGACTGGTGTGGGTCGCATCCTGGGACACTGACCTAATTTGCCCGACATGCGGAGCATAACAAGGGGCTTTCTATGTAGTAGTATGTCATTGTTGTCAGCTAGGACTGTATACCTTGTACATGTACTTGTAGTAAATAAAGATATTATAATATTATTATTATTATTATTATGACGGTGTCGTGAGCGGCCCAACCCCTGACCCTGGCAGGACACAGAGGTAAACAAAACCTCCTCCACACCAGGATCCCCTCACTATTGCTACACCCCAAATCCCAACATGCACACTGCACTTTCACTGATACAGAAGCAACGGTCTGGTGCAGAGGATTGTCACAACTCTTTAATCTCCGGTGGATACTCACAATAATGTCTGCCGAAACTGGCCATGTGTGTGTGTGTGTGTTTGTGTATATATATATATATATATATATATATATATATATATATATATATATATATATATATATATATATATATATATATACACACGCACACACACATTCACATACACAGAACAACTACAGTGAAAGTTGTTTTTAAAAATCTTGACACAGTTAAAAAAAAACTTTTGATAAATTCCCCCAGAATGTTGACGGGTTTCTATAAGATTCCTTGTCAAATATTTGATAAAGTTTATTACGGTCAAACTGGTAAAAGTCTTGAACTTAGGTTAAAACAACATAAATATAACATTAGAACTGGACAAGATTCTAATGCTCTGTTTATTCATGTGAGAGATTTTAACCATCCAATTGATTTTCAAAAAGTTGAGAAAGTTGTATAAAGCAAGTCCATGGTCGACAGGAATATAATAGAATTATGTTTCATAAAAAGTGGTTTTGAAAATAATATGAATATTTCCTTTGGTTTATATAAATTGGATTTATTTATAATTAAAATTTGGGAAGTTTTATTGATACACCTGTTTACTATGATCTTATTTTGCATATATATATATATATATATATATATATATATATATATATATATAAATATACATATATATATATACACATATATATATGCAAAACAACCACTCTGAAAGAATAGAGAAATTCCAAGCGCTTTCATGACTACTCACATTATCAAGGAACTATGAAAGTGAAGCATCCAAGGAAGCTATATAAGGGGTCCGGCCAGCACCTCACTATCAGATCCCACAACGGTTAAACACGTGACGCGCGGCGAGCCAACTTGGATAGGTCCTTTGCACAACTCACCCCCAAGCTATTTATTTGTCCAGTGTATTATTAAATTCTTCCCAAATTCTATTAATTATAAATGGATCTAATTTATATAAACCAAAGGAAATATTCATATTATTGTCAAAACTGCTTTTTATGAAACAAGATTCAATTATATTCCTGTCGACCATGGACTTGCTTGATACTACTTTCTCAACTTTTTGAAAATCAATTGGATGGTTAAAATCTCTTACATGAATAAATAGAGCATTGGAATCTTGTCCAGTTCTAATGCTATATTTATGTTGTTTTAATCTTAGTTCGAGAGTTTTACCAGTTTGACCGTAATAAACTTTATCGCAAATTTTACAAGGAATCTTATAGACACATCCATCAGCATTTTGGGGGGAATTCTTTATCAAAAGTTTTTTTACTGTATCAAGATTTTTGAATACAACTTTAATATTAAAAGTTTTAAGAAGAGAAGGCATATCAACCAAGTTTTCATGGTAAGGGAGAACCAACATATTTTTAGTTGAATAAGGCTGGTTGCCCCTTTTTGGATTATAAAAAGTGTTTCTAGCAACTTTGAGTTTTCTCTGAGGTACGTTTATTGTCTTCTCTGAGGATGAGGGTCCCCATTCCAGCTATAGAGGTGGTACTTCCCTCTATATTATATATATATTATATATATTATATATATATTATATATATATATATATATATATATATATATATATATATATATATGTGTGTGTGTGTGTGTAAATATATATATATATGTAAATATATATATAATATGTATTCTGTAACTGATATTTTCGCTGAAAATCATGTTTTCAGTAGTCTTCTGATAGACCTAGTTTTTGCCAGCTTAGAGGTTTACTGTGTCCTCAATAGATACCCCACATAAGGATATTATAGTATTTTCTGTGAAGCATGTTGCAACTTACATCTTTGTGAGATATGATTATATATTAACGAGGGAGTTGGGAAGAGGTGTAGCTATGAGGCCTAGACCACAACCAAATACACCTTTTTATCAGGGAGACATAAAATACTTTTTTCAGTCTTTGGTTTGTAACGACAACAAACTACATGAAGAGTTCGTAGCTTCATACACCATACACAGCTTAAACAATAGATATGGTAGAGTTTTTGGAGGCCATAAATTAATAAGGGTGGTTAGAGGTGGTGACAAAATAGTTTCTGGAACTGTGTACGTATGTGGGCTTGATTGTACGTGTGGGCATGTATGTACGTTTGTGGGAATGCACGTATTTTTTCCCTGTAGCTATGCATTTTTTTGGTTAAAAGGGAATTACGGCTGTGTTTTTTTATGGCCTCTAAAATTTCACCTGAATCTGAGTGGTGTTCCTCAGAACGCTGAGCACTCGAGTTAATGCTACTTTGCGTATCTTTACAAATACAGAATTCCAGGAATCAGGGCCAGGCGCTGCGTGCATTACCATCCTGTCTCTTTCTTTTCCCAGGTGCAAAAGGTTTGTGTCAGACATATAATTATTAGGAAGCGGGGGGGGGGGGTGAACTGATGAAAAATCTATCTGGATCTTCTACTCTCATGTCATCAGTAATATCACAGAACATTATTTCATACTGGTCTTGCAAAGGTTCACTCATTAATTTATTTTCATCTGCCAGCGAAGCTCACCGAGTTGAGTGTCAATACTGGGAGACTTTCTTAACGTGAATTTTGCGTAATTGAAAAAATATATTTGATTTTTTTTTTTTTGTGAAATGCATCTTGTGCTGTCTGCTCGAGTGTCCTGTACTTGTAATGTCGTGGAGTAGAGTTTTATTGTCGTGATATTTGCTCTTATGTTTATTAACAATTCAACAACCATTTTCTGTCTATAATATATTTTATAAATCTATGTATTTTGGCACGCAAAATCGTAATAACACGATTACAAACAACTCTCACTGAACAAGCGGGGATAGAACCCATGACAAGAGAGTCCTAAAACTTGCAGGCCAGTGTGCTAACCACTGGACAATACCAGCCTAACAGGATTCACCCAACTAGGTATATCTGTGTACATATATGTAAACATGGGCCCCAGTATCGCCACAAATGCCAGTGTTTACAAACGAAGCCCACACCAGCATGGCTCTGGCTTAGGTCTCGTCAAAGCTGCCATCATGACTCATGTAATCGTAATAACAAATCGATCAGTGATTAGCCCAGTGGCCTGCGGGTTTTAGGACTTGCTTGCCATGGGTTCGATCCCCGTTCGTTTTCTGATTTGATTAAATTTATGTATGATCTCGGTTTGAGATTTATTTTAAAGAGAGATTTTCTGCAGACTTTGTGAGATTCTTCATTCAACTTTCCTACACACAGCATTGACTTTTAGAGTTATTATGACAGTTTCCCAGGAAACGTTTACTAGTTCCTTGGTAGTTGTCCCAGTTAATTAACTTCTTGTTGAAGTTCAGTTTATTACGTATTCCCTCACACTGATGCTTTGGTTCTCCACACCTGTATAAGTAAGTTTATTCATGTATGATTGTTGTACTTGATGTTTATGTTACACAAGTACAGCTTCGTCTGGTAATAACGTGTCTGGTGATGGTACTCTGGTTGTAACCACTATCACTGGTGTTTGTAGTGTTTGGGATGTACGTCTGATTCTAGTGTGCTTATATAACCCATTCAGTTTTCCACAATACATTGTATTCATGCTTTCACACCTGTTTCCTTTTTGTGTTTTATGGGTAATTACAAACACAATAAAAAGATAAATGGTTATGTGGTGTTGAAGCGTCGGTTCCCGAGTTAATGTGAGCCCCAGCAATAAAAGTCGCAACTAGTACACGTATGTGTACGAATGGTATATAATACCGACAAGATGAGAGTAAGACACATATGCAACATCTGGGTATCTTTATTGTAGACGTTTCGCCATCCAGTGGCTTTATCAATACAAAATCTAGGACATAACTTGAAGACAGTAGAACTATGTACAGAAGATGAGGTAATCAGTCCCTCAACCTAGGAGTAGGTGCGAACAGCACCCTAGTCGTGGAGATTCTGAAGCAGAAGAAAGAATCCTGGCGCTTATATAGTAACGTCAGGTGAAGCAGACGAGGGCAAATTCACTGGTGGGCGGGATTCCCCAGTGGAAGTAGGTCCTTCCCAAAGAGATGGGTTAGTTGTAGAGGTAGTTGTCGTAGTCGTGAAGGTTATGTACATGTCCTCAGAATTAAGATTCCATGATGTTGCAGTGTCTGACAAGTTGTGTACGA
>NC_091309.1:39612733-39627733 GCF_038502225.1 Cherax quadricarinatus
CACCGAAGGTTTTTACCTGTGAGAGAGAGAGTGAGTGAGAGTCACAGACAGAAATAAATACATTGGTAAAGTAAATAAAAAGCTGCAGTTAACACAGAAGGTATTTGTAGAGGACTATCTAGCGACATCTTGATAAGAGGACAATTATCTAGATGGATGGGCCGCGGATAGGAAGACAGAAAGGTCTACCTATTTTCCACCTCTAGCCTCCCCGAAGCACTAAACAGGATAAAATAATATTGTTAGATTTTTAGAAATACAATCTGTTATCCAGTTGCCTGACTGTATAAACTTGTGGAACAGTTCAAAGAGAGGCAGGATATATCTGGCTCCACCTCTGGTATGTAAACATGCAGTGCTAGCCACGGATTCTTGATTCTCTTGTTCATGGTTACCTGTTCATTCTCTCCAAATAGAGCAAAGATTTATTGACTCAACTCTTGTTATATTACCTGTAGAGCTGGTCACGGTACTGATGTGTGTTTTGATGGCCAGCTGGCCACTACTTCCGTCCAGTTGGTCATCTGGTCATGTTTCTGTTAGGGTGATGATTTGATATAAGAGGGTGTGGTCAGTTGGTCACTGTCCAGCTGATCAGCTGGTATGTGAGGGTGATGGTCAGCTGGTCACTGTCCAGCTGATCAGCTGGTATGTGAGGGTGGTCAGCTGGTCACTCCCCAGCTGATCATCTGGGTATTAGGACTGAAGAAGCCACTCGTGGCGAAACGTTTCCTTTAATAAATGTCCTGAACTGTACATAAGTGTCTTTTTCCACAGAGATCGTTTTGATAAGGACCTGCCTCGTATGGGCCAGTAGGCCTTCTGCAGTGTTCCTACATTCTTATGTTCTTATGTTCTTATGTGTAAGGGTGATGGTCGGCTGGGCACCATTACTTTTCAGTTGGTCGTGCCTAATAAACTTACACAAATATGGAATGTGTACATACGGTTAGGTTCGTCCACATTCCTGCACTGTTTCAAACAAATATATTGATCTTTTTGTACAAAGTCTGAAAGTCTGAAAACAAGTCTGAAAACAAATAAAACACAGTACAGACTAGCATCACAAAAGGTGACGAGATGCCAAATTGATGATTTTATGGCAAAGCTTGACCTACACAACCTACGTCAGCATTGATGTAGAGTCTTCGAAAGGTGACAAAACTAGGGAGAATTTTTTAAGAAAACTCAAAATGCAGTTGTGGTCTATACGGACTTGGCTAAAAGTTTGACAAATGCTCTCAAGGTGTGGTAACTAAAAATATAGTCAGCAGGTATAACAGTACTAGGAAGACCATGATTATTCAGTTTTCTAAGGAGCAGAATATAGTAAGTAAAGCAAAATCTAGTTTTAGTTATGTGTGAAATTCAGTAGTCTAAGTCAAGGTCCTGGTGCCTTTACTGTTCCTTATATACAAATAACCCGCACATAAAAGAGAGAAGCTTACGACGACGTTTCGGTCCGACTTGGACCATTGACAAAGTCACATAGTGTGACTTTGTCAATGGTCCAAGTCGGACCGAAACGTCGTCGTAAGCTTCTCTTTTTATGTGCGGGTTATTTGTGTATCGTTCCAGTCACGGTATTGTGCCTTTTTTTGTTATTTACTGTTTCTTATCGTCACAGCAGACAGATAAAAACACTAGAGTCAACATCGTAATAACAATACCAAAATAAGCATCAAGACATCTCTGTGGGAAACCTGGAAATTATCAAACTAATATCAACAAATTCTTCCTGTGAGCGATATTAAATAAAATGATATTTAATGGTGACAACTTCTCTGATATGGAAAGAATGGAGAACTCAAACTGACTACTGATTACGAAACTTTCAAAGCAAAAGAAATAAAACCAATTTTGGCACCGTTCGAGTCATTGGTGCTCTCTCACTCTCTCACTCTCACTCTCTCTCACTCTCTCACTCTATAGAATATTGTTAAACGCTGACGGCTCCGTTCAAGGCAGGAGTGATATCTGAGATCGTTTACTGGAGCGAAGTAGAGCGAGAGAAATTAAAATATATATATGGAAAATATTTGTGGTCCTAGTCCCAAATCTACACACTACCATAACAACGTACTGGAGATCAAGATCTGGGAAGTGTAAAATAGATCCAGTGAAAAACAGAGATATAAAGGACGCAGTACGAAAACAGTGTTAACATCGGTGGTCGAAGATTAACCGTTCAATCTGCTGCCGGCAGATACCAGAAATATAGCTGGAACAAGTGCAGAAGTCTTAAAGAGGAAAGTGGGTCAACACCACCGCCAAGTGCCAGATGAACCAGGCTGTGATGGCCTGTGTGGGCCAGAGGGTCGCTGGGCCCGATGATATTCATATCCGTATGCTACAGCATCTGCACTCTACAGCCCTTACAGTTCTTTTGCGTCTTTTCAATCTTGTTTTGACGCGAGGGGTTCTCCCTCAACAATGGAAATCTGCCATTGTACTACCGTTTCGCAAGCCAGGCACTAAGGGGCTTGATACCTCTCACTCGTCCCATTGCTCTGACCAGTGTAGTCTACAAGATGATGGAACTATTGGTGGATAGACGTCTAATATGGTATTTAGAAACAATAGTCTTTCTTCTTTCCAATATGGTTGTCGCAAGGACTACTCTACTTTTGACCCCTTGTTCCACTTAGACACGTATGTGCGAAGTGCCTTTGCAGTCTTTTTTTGTCAGTCCCTCAGTCTTCTCCAGGCTGAGGGACTGACATCTTCAAATCTCCGACTACAAGGATGATGGACTGGTTACTTCGTCTTCACATCTCTACTGATCCTGCCTACTTTTGTACTCGACTGAAGAAGCCTACTGTGTAGAAGTTTCAGAATAAAGTTGCCTAACTGTTACCTACCAACGGTCAAGTTTCTTGATCTATTTGACCGCCGGTTGACGTGGAAACCTCACATTTCCTCTGTGAAAGCAGCTTATCATGGCCGGTTGAATCTCCTTAAAATTGTTGCGCATCGTTCATGGGGAGCAGATCGCCGGACTCGTATCCGTTTACATTCCACCCTAGTCTTGTCCAAGCTGGGTTATGGCGACCAAGTTTATTTTGCTGCTTCTCCTACAACTCTTTCTAAGTTAGATCCCCTTCAACATCAGGGTCTACATTTATGCCTTGATACCTTTCGTTCATCTGTTGAAAGCCCCAATGCTGAGGCGAATGTTCCTTAGCCAATCGTTGTGATGCTCATTGTCTTCATTACTTTGTCCGCTCTCATGACCTTCGTGTTTCTTCTACGTATAGGTTGGTCTCAGATGTTAGTAGAAGCCCATTATTTGTTCGGCACGCTTGCTTACTCTGACCGTTTTCTCTTCGTCTTCACTCTCCAGTTGCCTCCTTTGTATGTTCATGTAGTGTCTGCCTTTTCCCTTTCCTCTTGGGAGGTTGCCATGGTTGGTGTCTGTCCTCCCCTACTACCTTGCGCCCAAGATCTCCTGCCTACGGCTGCTTTCCGCTCGCTCTTTTTTTTTTTTTTTTGATCACTTCCGGTCGCATCATCATGCTGTCGCTGTTAATACAGATGGTTCTACACCTTTTGACAGTGTTGAGTTTGCGGCGGTGTTCCCTGACGATGTTGTCCGGGGTCATTTGTTAGACTCGGCTAGTATTTTTACCGCCGAGTTGTATGCCATTGTCATAGCGCTTCTCCGTATTACATATATGTCTCGACGTTTGTGAAGTGTGAAGCAAGAAGGACACCACCACTACTGTACTAAGTGTGTGCACACCTGCAGTAAGAAGCAAGAAGGATACCACCACTACTGTACTGTGTGCACACCTGCAGTAAGAAGCAAGAAGGATACCACCACTACTGTACTGTGTGCACACCTGCATTAAGAAGCAAGAAGGATACCACCACTACTGTACTAAGTGTGTGCACACCTGCAGTAAGAAGCAAGAAGGATACCACCACTACTGTACTGTGTGCACACCTGCAGTAAGAAGCAAGAAGGATACTACCACTACTGTACTAAGTGTGTGCACACCTGCAATAAGAAACAAGAAGGATACCACCACTACTGTACTAAGAGCGTGCACACCTGCAATAAGAAACAAGAAGGATACCACCACTACTGTACTAAGAGCGTGCACACCTGCAATAAGAAACAAGGATACCACCACTACTGTACTAAGAGCGTGCACACCTGCAATAAGAAACAAGAAGGATACCACCACTACTGTACTAAGAGCGTGCACACCTGCAATAAGAAACAAGAAGGATACCACCACTACTGTACTAAGAGCGTGCACACTTGCTGTAAGAAGCAAGAAGGATACCACCACTACTGTACTAAGAGCGTGCACACCTGCAATAAGAAACAAGAAGGATACCACCACTACTGTACTAAGAGCGTGCACACCTGCAATAAGAAACAAGAAGGATACCACCACTACTGTACTAAGAGCGTGCACACCTGCAATAAGAAACAAGAAGGATACCACCACTACTGTACTAAGAGCGTGCACACTTGCTGTAAGAAGCAAGAAGGATACCACCACTACTGTACTAAGAGCGTGCACACTTGCTGTAAGAAGCAAGAAGGATGCCACCACTACTGTACTAAGAGCGTGCACACCTGCAATAAGAAACAAGAAGGATACCACCACTACTGTACTAAGAGCGTGCACACCTGCAATAAGAAACAAGAAGGATACCACCACTACTGTACTAAGAGCGTGCACACTTGCTATAAGAAGCAAGAAGGATACCACCACTACTGTACTAAGAGCGTGCACACCTGCAATAAGAAACAAGAAGGATACTACCACTACTGTACTAAGAGCGTGCACACCTGCAGTAAGAAACAAGAAGGATACCACCACTACTGTACTAAGAGCGTGCACACCTGCAGTAAGAAACAAGAAGGATACTACCACTACTGTACTAAGAGCGTGCACACCTGCAATAAGAAACAAGAAGGATACCACCACTACTGTACTAAGAGCGTGCACACCTGCAATAAGAAACAAGAAGGATACCACCACTACTGTACTAAGAGCGTGCACACCTGCAATAAGAAACAAGAAGGATACTACCACTACTGTACTAAGAGCGTGCACACCTGCAATAAGAAACAAGAAGGATACCAACACTACTGTACTAAGAGCGTGCACACCTGCAATAAGAAACAAGAAGGATACCACCACTACTGTACTAAGAGCGTGCACACTTGCTGTAAGAAGCAAGAAGGATACCACCACTACTGTACTAAGAGCGTGCACACTTGCTGTAAGAAGCAAGAAGGATACCACCACTACTGTACTAAGAGCGTGCACACCTGCAATAAGAAACAAGAAGGATACCACCACTACTGTACTAAGAGCGTGCACACTTGCTGTAAGAAGCAAGAAGGATACCACCACTACTGTACTAAGAGCGTGCACACCTGCAATAAGAAACAAGAAGGATACCACCACTACTGTACTAAGAGCGTGCACACCTGCAATAAGAAACAAGAAGGATACCACCACTACTGTACTAAGAGCGTGCACACCTGCAATAAGAAACAAGAAGGATACCACCACTACTGTACTAAGAGCGTGCACACTTGCTGTAAGAAGCAAGAAGGATACCACCACTACTGTACTAAGAGCGTGCACACTTGCTGTAAGAAGCAAGAAGGATGCCACCACTACTGTACTAAGAGCGTGCACACCTGCAATAAGAAACAAGAAGGATACCACCACTACTGTACTAAGAGCGTGCACACCTGCAATAAGAAACAAGAAGGATACCACCACTACTGTACTAAGAGCGTGCACACTTGCTATAAGAAGCAAGAAGGATACCACCACTACTGTACTAAGAGCGTGCACACCTGCAATAAGAAACAAGAAGGATACTACCACTACTGTACTAAGAGCGTGCACACCTGCAGTAAGAAACAAGAAGGATACCACCACTACTGTACTAAGAGCGTGCACACCTGCAGTAAGAAACAAGAAGGATACTACCACTACTGTACTAAGAGCGTGCACACCTGCAATAAGAAACAAGAAGGATACCACCACTACTGTACTAAGAGCGTGCACACCTGCAATAAGAAACAAGAAGGATACCACCACTACTGTACTAAGAGCGTGCACACCTGCAATAAGAAACAAGAAGGATACTACCACTACTGTACTAAGAGCGTGCACACCTGCAATAAGAAACAAGAAGGATACCAACACTACTGTACTAAGAGCGTGCACACCTGCAATAAGAAACAAGAAGGATACCACCACTACTGTACTAAGAGCGTGCACACTTGCTGTAAGAAGCAAGAAGGATACCACCACTACTGTACTAAGAGCGTGCACACTTGCTGTAAGAAGCAAGAAGGATACCACCACTACTGTACTAAGAGCGTGCACACCTGCAATAAGAAACAAGAAGGATACCACCACTACTGTACTAAGAGCGTGCACACCTGCAATAAGAAACAAGAAGGATACCACCACTACTGTACTAAGAGCGTGCACACCTGCAATAAGAAACAAGAAGGATACCACCACTACTGTACTAAGAGCGTGCACACTTGCTGTAAGAAGCAAGAAGGATACCACCACTACTGTACTAAGAGCGTGCACACCTGCAATAAGAAACAAGAAGGATACTACCACTACTGTACTAAGAGCGTGCACACCTGCAATAAGAAACAAGAAGGATAACACCACTACTGTACTAAGAGCGTGCACACCTGCAATAAGAAACAAGAAGGATACCACCACTAATGTACTAAGAGCGTGCACACCTGCAATAAGAAACAAGAAGGATACCACCACTACTGTACTAAGAGCGTGCACACTTGCTGTAAGAAGCAAGAAGGATACCACCACTACTGTACTAAGAGCGTGCACACCTGCAATAAGAAACAAGAAGGATACCACCACTACTGTACTAAGAGCGTGCACATCTGCAATAAGAAACAAGAAGGATACTACCACTACTGTACTAAGAGCGTGCACACTTGCTGTAAGAAGCAAGAAGGATACCACCACTACTGTACTAAGAGCGTGCACACCTGCAATAAGAAACAAGAAGGATACCACCACTACTGTACTAAGAGCGTGCACACCTGCAATAAGAAACAAGAAGGATACCACCACTACTGTACTAAGAGCGTGCACACCTGCAATAAGAAACAAGAAGGATACCACCACTACTGTACTAAGAGCGTGCACACCTGCAATAAGAAACAAGAAGGATACCACCACTACTGTACTAAGAGCGTGCACATCTGCAATAAGAAACAAGAAGGATACTACCACTACTGTACTAAGAGCGTGCACACCTGCAGTAAGAAACAAGAAGGATACTACCACTACTGTACTAAGAGCGTGCACATCTGCAATAAGAAACAAGAAGGATACCACCACTACTGTACTAAGAGCGTGCACACCTGCAATAAGAAACAAGAAGGATACCACCACTACTGTACTAAGAGCGTGCACATCTGCAATAAGAAACAAGAAGGATACCACCACTACTGTACTAAGAGCGTGCACACCTGCAATAAGAAACAAGAAGGATACCACCACTACTGTACTAAGAGCGTGCACACCTGCAATAAGAAACAAGAAGGATACCACCACTACTGTACTAAGAGCGTGCACATCTGCAATAAGAAACAAGAAGGATACCACCACTACTGTACTAAGAGCGTGCACACCTGCAATAAGAAACAAGAAGGATACCACCACTACTGTACTAAGAGCGTGCACACCTGCAATAAGAAACAAGAAGGATACCACCACTACTGTACTAAGAGCGTGCACACCTGCAATAAGAAACAAGAAGGATACCAACACTACTGTACTAAGAGCGTGCACACTTGCTGTAAGAAGGAAGAAGGAATTAAGAAGTATGCATTGGTAATCACGAAATTTTAGCAGAGGAATTCTTTATATAAATGTACTAATTGCGAACGAATAACTTGATTTTGGTGAATTATGACATACATGTAGCCCAGACTTAGCTGGTTCGGGTTTAGATACGTTGATCTTCCAAATATGATAATAGACACCATATTTGTAAAGATTTTTCAATATTTGTCAAAATTTGATAATTCAAACGATTTTGGTAATGGCTGACAAAAGATGGCTGTATAAAAACTAGTGTTTTTCCGTCCTAGACACGAGGAGAGTTATAAGGGAGGGAAGCAAAGAGGAAGTTTAATGGAGGAGAGAGTCCTCAGACTCTGCCCGACACAGTGCAACTATTTACGCTTTGTTGCCACGCCATACCTTGATTGTAAGATAATTAGCAATAAGCTGTTAGTAAGCTAGCAGCTAGTCTGAGATTGCAGTTTGAACAGGTTAGACTCTGAGTATAGGCATAACTGGCATAAGGTATAGCCATTGTAGACCCGGTGGTCTGGTGGCTAAAGCTCCCGCTTCACACACGGCGGGCCTGGGTTCGATTCCCGGCGGGTGGAAACATTTGACACGTTTCCTTACACCTGTTGTCCTGTTCACCTAGCAGCAAATAGGTACCTGGGTGTTAGTCGACTGGTGTGGGTCGCATCCTGGGGGACAAGATTAAGGACCCCAATGGAAATAAGTTAGACAGTCCTCGATGACGCACTGACTTTCTTGGGTTATCCTGGGTGGCTAACCCTCCGGGGTTAAAAATCCGAACGAAATCTTATCTTATCTTACCTCCATATGCTAACAGTGCAAGACTTAGAGTGTTGAATCCTGGGGACTCGGGGCAGTCACTCTCACTATACCCTGGCAGTCGGCCCCGTAATTCCACGTAGAATATAAGGCGCGCGATAAACCCGGAATTAATTAAAGTCTATAAATTCTATAGTATCGACTCAGTGGTTTAAGTATTTAGGCGTGGTAAGAATCCTCTTACAGAGGTTTGATGAGGGAATCTCTGCATTCATGTACCAGGAGGTAGGTACCCTGCATTATCTTCACAGCGTACGTAGGCACTTCACATAGAGATCTCCAGGTAAGTCAGCATTACCTGTACCAGTGTTAGTATTGAACAGTCATCGTAAGCACTCGAGTTTTAGTGATCCTGCCTGCAGGCCAGCTGTAAGTCAACCATCTATAAGCAGGCCAAGCCAGTACACCTCAATCAGTATACATCAATCTGTCTATACATTGGTAAATATACCCCAGAATATCTTTGCATACTTAGACTGGTTGAGAGAGCTCAGTCCATTAAGTTACGCTGGGTGTGAGATGGCTGGCACTTAGCATGGGTTTTAATTGACGTAATAATTAAGAGTCACTTAGGTCAAGACTTTTCTCGATAATGGCTGTCAGTGACGTCACAGGTCGATTTTTTTGGGTAGTTCCATATTTGAAATTGTTTAGAATGTCTACCTTCAATCACATCAGTTTTGGTGTTTTTATGATAATGTGCAACATTTTGACCCTTATATACCATACTATTATGTGTTTGTAGGTGGCAGTCATATCCTACATATTTTTTCTTCACCAGGGTCGTCAGGTTCAGTTCATTGATCACTTGGCATAATGCATTCTCAGTTCTGGGACGAGTATTGACGCAAACCTATGTATGTTCTGTCTTTGGCATATGACTAAATAGTTTAAGGCTCCAAGCTGGGGGCTGGGTACCACTGATGGGTCTTGTATACTAAATGTTGTTCAGGGATTGGCCAGTCTCGTGACTGCTGTCAGTCTTATCCGGTGTGTTTACCTCTGCATGTATGTTTGACGTGATGTTGACTCACAGGTTCTTATTTCGCTGATGTTAACTGTTCTTCCCTTCCTTCCCCAAGCTAGACTCTGTGTTTGGTCTTCCTGCTCATTCACCTATCCTAATTACCTGGCGTTTGTTTGGGTTCAACTCCAGGAATATTTTTTTTTTTTGACCACTCTTGCCTGTTCAGGTCTTTCTCGAATATTGTTTATCAGCTTTATTATTAGTTTCACATCATCTAACTACGTAAGTTAAAGTTTTAGTGCCATGGTAACCAAATGGTGTGTGTGTGTGTGTGTGTGTGTGTGTGTGTGTGTGTGTGTGTGTGTGTGTGTGTGTGTGTGTGTGGGTGTGTGTGTGGGTGTGTGGGTGTGTGTGTGGGTGTGTGTGTGTGTGTGTGAGAGAGAGAGAGAGAGTTTTTCAAGGCTTCACCACCTGGTGCTGAGTGTGAGCCCTGACTAGGACTAACACTCCATCACCTGGTGCTGAGTGTGAGCCCTGACTCGGACTAACACTCCATCACCTGGTGCTGAGTGTGAGCCCTGACTAGGACTAACACTCCATAACCTGGTGCTGAGTGTGAGCCCTGACTAGGATTAACACTCCATCACCTGGTGCTGAGTGTGAGCCCTGACTCGGACTAACACTCCATAACCTGGTGCTGAGTGTGAGCCCTGACTAGGACTAACACTCCATCACCTGGTGCTGAGTGTGAGCCCTGACTAGGACTAACACTCCATCACCTGGTGCTGAGTGTGAGCCCTGACTAGGACTAACACTCCATCACCTGGTGCTGAGTGTGAGCCCTGACTAGGACTAACACTCCACCTGGTGCTGAGTGTGAGCCCTGACTAGAACTAACACTCCACCACCTGGTGGAGTGTGAGCCCTGATCAACATTCACTCTCTCTCTTGCCATGGTACCGAGGGTCAAGTCATATCAGGCAGCTGGAAGTGAGTGAATTATTGATGCTGCTGGCTTACAACCGTGACTGCTGATCTAACCTGACACATTTACATTTCAAAGTATCAAACCAGATATATTCTCTGTTTGTGATTCTGTAAATTTGACTTATTTGGTGCATTAATGTTGATAGAATAGCTAATAATATGTTAAGTAAAATGACACAAGTGCGATTAATGACATTTTATTGTGGCAACGTTTCGCTCTCCAGGAGCTTTATCAAGCCGTAACGGCTTTGTCCAGAAGTTACGGCTTGACAAAGCCGGGGGGAGGGGATTTAAAGAAGGGTTTATTTGTATATATTGGTAATCATTTGTGTATTGTATTTAATTTATGAACTGTGTTTGTCAACTCTATTACTCTAAACTGCAGTATTCAATCTGAGAAAAAAAAATAAAAAAGGAATTTATTAGTTTGACTCTGCTTAGTTCAGTGATTCTCCAGTAATATTTCTCATCAGTAGTAACGTAAATATAAGTTACCAGTATCAGTAATTCTCGTAACTAAGATACAAGTTACCAGTAGATAGCAGTAATTATAAGTGGTAACTAAGATATAAGTTACTGTTAGCGGTAATTATAAGTGGTAACTAAGATACAAGTTACTGTTAGCGGTAATTATAAGTGGTAACTAAGATACAAGTTACTGTTAGCGGTAATTATAAGTGGTAACTAAGATACAAGTTACTGTTAGCGGTAATTATAAGTGGTAACTAAGATACAAGTTACTGTTAGCGGTAATTATAAGTGGTAACTAAGATACAAGTTACTGTTAGCGGTAATTATAAGTGGTAACTAAGATACAAGTTACTGTTAGCGGTAATTATAAGTGGTAACTAAGATACAAGTTACTGTTAGCGGTAATTATAAGTGGTAACTAAGATACAAGTTACTGTTAGCGGTAATTATAAGTGGTAACTAAGATACAAGTTACTGGTAGATAGCAGTAATTATAAGTGGTAACTAAGATACAAGTTACTGGTAGCGGTAATTATAAGTGGTAACTAAGACACAAGTTACTAGTAGATAGTAATTATAAGTGGTAACTAAGATACGATTTACCAGTAGCAGTAGTTCTGGTCATCAGTAGTAACTAAGATAAGTTACATACGAGAGGTCACTCACAGGGCTGCAGCTACTCTTGTTACTGTAGTAACTAAGATAAGTTACATACGAGAGGTCACTCACAGGGCTGCAGCTACTCTTGTTACTGTAGTAACTAAGATAAGTTACATACGAGAGGTCACTCACAGGGCTGCAGCTACTCTTGTTACTGTAGTAACTAAGATAAGTTACATACGAGAGGTCACTCACAGGGCTGCAGCTACTCTTGTTACTGTATTAAACATTAAATATAAGAACTGTGTCGTATTTTTTATAATAAGTAGAATAAACACTCGGGCCTCGTCATGGAAAATTCAGATTAACTAATGATAATTAGTTTGACAGATTTTTTAATTACCAAAATAGTTTTATTATTAAAAGCACATAGCTCATACGATGATTGGCTAATATGCCACTTAAAAAGACAGCTAGAGTTAAGGAGAAAGAAACATGATTCACGAAATCGTAATGACACGATTGTTAACAAATCACACCACGGGAAGAGATTGAACTCGTGGCGAGTGAGTCGTAAAACTCCAGGCCAGCGCCTAAGTCACTGGGCCAGCTGACTACAATAAGATTCATCCAACTAAGTATATTTATACACCATAGAGAGGTTAGCATAAGCACCACTGTGACCACAAATGCAAGTTTTTACAGATGAAAAACTTGCATTTGTGGTCACAGTGGTGCCTGTACTAACCTCTCTATAGTGTATAAATGTACCTAGCTGGACGAATCTTATTGTAGCCAGCTGGTCCAGTGGCTTACGCACTGGCCTGGAGTTTTACGACTCACCCGCCACGAGTTCAATCCCCTGCCGTGATGCGGTTTGGTTAGAATCATAAGAATCTTGTGAACTCTATACAATAGTGATTTAATCTTTACTTTCATGGTTTGTTAATTAACTACAAAAATATTTGAAAGGAGTTAGATAATGCCTTGGTTTCTCTACTTCTTGATTTAAAATTATTAAAGAAAACTTTGTTTGAATACAATTTAATAAATCTGGAAGTGGTGGAAGAGTAGGATTGTAGAGGATCAGCTGGACACTAACTGAATACGAGCGTAAAATAGACACGTGAAGAAGCAAAAACAAGTGTTGATCTCTGAATACATTGACAACCAGTCTCTTTGTTTTTTTTTTTTACACAGGGTTTGACAAGGTTAGATTAAGGATCCCTAGCTTTATTGGCAAGCTAAGAGCTGTGATGAATGGTTTGAAAACCCGACAAGTTGAAGATTGAGACACTTATGCAGCATATGGGAATCTTTATTCAGGAAACGTTTCGCAACACAGTGGCTACTGTGTGGCGTAACGTTTCCTGAATAAAGATTCCCATATGCTGCATAAGTGTCTCAATCTTCAAGCTAAGAGCTGTTACCTACATCTCATTTGAAAGTATTTTTTATTGTTATGAAACATACAAATAGGGAACAGGATGAAGTTGGAGCCATCTATGGGCCGGCATTTTCATTTGATCAGCTGACTTTATCTCATTGACATCATGATGCTGTACTAATGTGTTCCATACTCGAGTCATCCTGGGTATATAGGATCTCAGATGGAGTGAAGTTCTGGAGAAGGGTACAGCCAGAGTGAAGTTGCTGCTTTCTGCCCGTCTTGTAGTATAAAAGCTTGCCTCTCGCTGTCCTCGAAGTGGAGCCAAGTGTGGTACTTTGACAATGTTGGCCTTGTACATAATAGTAAGGCCACCCACATCCCTTCTGTGTTTAAGGCTCTGCTGAAATGACAGATCTATCCAGGATGGGTCCAGGCGAGAGAGGAGACGTCTTGCTCTGTTCTCTACTCTGTCAAGCAGTCGCAGATGAGGGGGGGGGGCAGGCAAACCAAGAAAGTGGAGCATACTCAAGATGTGAGCATACTTGTTCCTCATACAGAATTTTGCAACCCCTACTATCAAGCAGATGTGAGATACGTCGAAGCGCTGTAAGCTTCCTGACTGCCTTGTTTGCAAGATTTACAACGTGGTTCTTCATGGTCAGTTTGGAGTCAAATTTCACCCCAAGGATATCAACTTCTTCCCCAGGTACAAACACCCTCCCATTCATACTTACTAGTGCACCGGCATTACCATCATGGTGCCTAGAGACCATCATCATTTGTATTTTCTCGGGTGCAAATGTTACTTGCCATCGGTTTCCCCAAGCTTAGCTGGTAATTGATGTAGCTTAGAGCAGCTGGCATTTCTTCTCTTGGATAAGTGAATATCAGAGTACAGTCGTCTGCATATGCATGGGATTCTGGGATAAGATGAAGGTCATTGATGTAGACATTCTATACCAATGATCCCAGCACATTTCCTTGTGGAACACTTGCCCCAATAGGATGTCTTGCTGATTCTTTTCCATTGAGAACTACCCTTAGGAATCTACCATTAAGGTAATCACTGAGGAGACATAGCGTACAGCCTGCAATTCCCAGTGCTTGCAGTTTTGCCAAGAGGCCCTGGTGCCACACACTGTCGAAAGCACCAGTAATGTCCAGTGCTGCCACAGAGCTGACTTTGGATTCTTCCAGTGACTGGTGCCATTTAGTGGAGAGGTTTAACAATAGATCAGCAGCAAACCTTTCCTGAAGCCATATGGATGGTCACAAAGTAATGAGTGATAGTCAAAAATCTCTGTCACTTGTCTTGAGATTATTGTCTCAAGGATCTTGCCACTGATTGACAGGAGTGACACTGGTCTGTAGTTGCTGATTTCTGCTCTGCTCATCTTTTTGTGAAAAGGAACTACATTTGCCTCTTTCCACAGAGAAGGCCATTTACACTGTACAAGGCAGTGCTGAAAGATGCGAGTTAAAGGTGCTGCTAGCTGGTCTGCACATCTTTTCAGCAATCTTATGCTCAACTTGTCTGGGCCCACAGCCTTTTCTTGGTCCAGGGATTTAAGAAAGCAATGCACTTCGTCCTGCCTTATTGTCACCATTGACAGTTTTGACAGTTCTTTCAGCTAACCAAGGAGGGTCCCTTGCTGGATCTGGAACTTGCATTTTGGTAGCAAAATGTTCGGCAAAGAGGTCCGCTTTCTCTTGACCACTAGTAGAGGTGGTCCCATCCTGTCGATTTAGAGGTGGAATGAGTTCATCAGGCAGATAACCTTGTCTGTCCTTGACCAGGGACCACCAGGTTTTGGAGCCTACTCTACCTGATGCTAACTTTGTGCCCACCTCCCATTTAGCGATAGCCCACTTTTGAATTTCACTCATATGCCTACAGGCTTGCCTGTGCA